>NW_026067903.1:3626260-3783838 GCF_014885135.2 Alexandromys fortis | reverse complement strand
CACCATGTTCCTCCAGGATGACAATGGACTGAACCTCTGAAATTGTTAGACCACCCAATCAAATGTTTTCCTTTATAAAAATTGCCATGGTCACGCTGTCTTTTCACAGCAATAGAAACCCTAACTAAGATAATGGGTCACTGGGATTGTGCCTTGGAAGCTTCTTCCAGATCCTCATTCTTCTCTCCTTTCTTTATCTTCCCATGTACACATCTGCCTATCCTGCAGGGCTCCATTGAATAGCCTTCCCTGCCATGATGGTATATCCAAATGTATGCGGCCAAGCGCTGATGCGCTGAACCCTCTCAAACTGTGAGCAAAATAAACCTTTCCTCCCTTTAGCTATGCTTGGTCACAGCTACACAAAAGTAACTAATGCACTTTACAGTCCAATGTAGTCAAAGATTTTTCTACACATAGCCCGGAGGCTGGTCAAATTACTCATACTGAATCTGTGGTGCTAGCTAGTGATGGGATTCTGGCTGCAGCTAAGCCAGCCTTCCAAGGTGACCTGCCCCCTCCCAGTCCTTCCAGGAGTCTTTGATGCTTATATCATTAGCTACAGGAAAGCATGGGTCTTGGCGGTTGCACAGGGGAGAACATCCTGCCTGTATTTCAGGTGGCCACCCACTGAGCCTGCAGGGGAAGGAAAAATCCCCTTCAAAGTAGAACTCACTCCTCCCCAGGACTATTGCAAAGTGGGCATCTGCTGGTGAGGCAGAGAGGGTCACCAACTGCAGAAGAAATAGAGGATGGAAGACGTCCATGGAAGCACAAAGGGTAGAGAGATGGGAGTGGGATACGGGTCTTTGAGAAAGGCTCAGCCTTTCGAGAGAAATGAGGATTCTAGTAAGAAAGCCCGACCTGCCAAACAGGCCACGTACTTCTTGCCTAAATTTAACAGAATACCCACGGCCTCTTTTCCAAGAGAGACAAATGAGCAGAATTCAGCTGCAGGAACAGAGCTCTCTGAAACATGATTTATTCACCCATAATTCACAGAGCAGCCCAAATGGAGAGGAAGTGGCCAAGAGCTTAGAGCTGCTGCTGAAGAATTTATTGCAGTGGTTTGTAAGACAGTCCCAGGATGTGCAAACCCCATTTATTTTCCAATTTGTAAATCAAAATGTTCTGGGTCAGGCAAGAGAACTAAGGCTGATGTTAAGAGCTGGGGGTGTGTAAATCAAAACAAATTTTGCTGTTGGGAATTTAGAAACTTGAGTATGATTTCAGTTTTGCTCCTGTTTCCTCCAACAGCGAGATGCCTCCTTCCATGGTCCCCAGCCTCCAGCATCCGTCTCTTGCTTCATGGATGGTCATCACTGTGCTTCAGACACAGATCCAGTAGGGCATCTGGGATGTGAGCTAGGAATGATTTTGGGGGGGGGGGGGAGGTGCAAAAGTCTTTGCTTCTCTTCTGGACTTAGAGATAGTGCATAAGTAAGGTGTTGTCACCATGGGCCCAAGGAAGGCAGAATGTCTCAGATCTTCATTACCCTTTAAGGGTTAACCAACTTTGATAAAGTTCACTGATTATCCACCCTGTTGCTCAGCACCCATCGCTGTGACAAAATGCTTGGGGGAAATACATAAAGGGAGGGAAGTGTAGCACAAATAAAAATAAATATAATACCAAATAAATATAGTACCAAAAATAAAAATGTTTGGGGTACGAATTCACAAAAAAGCCACCAGCACAGGCTGGAACTGCACATATGGCTCCTGCTAGAGCTACCGGTGGGGCTCCAGCCCTGTCTAGCCACAGTAGAGCATGGGACTCTTAATCTCAGGGTTGTGGGTTCAAGCCCCACTCTGGGTGCCAAAAGTAGCATGAATAATAAAAACCGAGAGACAGTTATTAGGGTTCAACCTGAAGATCAGAAGAGCAAAGCTTCCAAACCACTAGAGAGCTCTTACCTCTAAGAAATTCTCAAACTGAAAAAGAGAGCTAGTTCTTGTCTCATCTCAGTTTATATTCCTGTCTAGTGCTGGGATTAAAGGTGTCACCACCATCCAGATCTGTTTCTGCCTTGATCTTGTGTCGCCCAGGGTGGCCTTGAACCCACAGAGATCTATCTGTCTCTGTTTCCCAAATCCTGGGATTAAATGTGTGTGACACCACTGCCTGGCCTCTACTGGCTTAGTTTTACTTTCTGGTCTTCAGGCAAGCTTTATTTATAAGACATAAATAAAAAAAAAAACCCACTATATTGAAGGGATATCTTCACTATTTCAGTGGCTTCAATCTATGCTTGCTTGTGGGTCTGTGGTAAGGCATGGCAACATAGCAGGGAGCGCTCGGTCAAGCGAAGCTACTCCGTTGGTGGCCAGGAAGCAAAGAAAAAGCAACCTCCTTCTCTGAAAGCAGTTCATCTATAAATCTACCAATATGTTAACCCATGTATGAGCTCAGAGTTTCATAGTTCCCACTGACTCCCCAAAATCTCATCTCTGAATGAACTGGGGCAGCTTTCTGTTCCTGCCTCACGTCCTGCCTTTCCTGTCATGACACACTCTCTCCTGCTGGAACTGGAAGCTAACTAGACCCTCTCTTCAAAGTTGCTTTTAGTCAGGGTGTTTTGTGACAGCGACAGAGACTCAGGAACGGAGTCCCAAGCCTCCCTTTATGTGTTATTCCTATCTGTCGATCAAGGACTAACAAGAGTATTTTGAACTGGCATCTCATTAATTCTTTCATCCCTGTTAAAGCCTGGGTCTTTGGTGGTTTCTTCTTTTCCTGGTCACCCCACTGAGCCATTAGATGACCTCAGAGCCAGCCCTGGGAGAAAATGGGCAGAATCCACTTGGGTAATTTGTAAATATCTACAAAGGCATGTCCCATCCCGATCCAAGGGCTTCTATCATCTTAGCTACAAGTACTATTTAAAGAGCCATTTGCTTCTGGAACCCGCTTTGGCCTCACACTCGCCAGTGATTTAAGGCCACTGTGTCCAAGGTGGCGGAATGGGGCCGGGTGGCCACATCGGCTCTGATCTCTTTTTCCATCTCTGCTTCCACTCCCCACCCCCACACTCCTACCCAGCTCCCTCCTGCTCCCCTGGACACAAGCCTCTGACATGGCCCCCTCAGAACTTCCTGGAAGGGTGCCCACCAACCTCTCCCCTAGATAATAAGCTCTCTGGAGAATCTTTTCAAAACAAGAGAAACGCCAACCTGCCTCCAAGAAACACACAAATGAGGAACATCCTGACCTACTTACCCCACTCAGGGCAGTGCCAATCGGGCCTGTTTCATCACTCCGAATGGCTATTTATTCTTGGTAAACAAAAAGATCCTTTTCTTTGTGAGCCATGACAGAAAACCCACAAGCAGAGAGCTTTGCAAGCGGAGAGCATGTGCCTCACTGAGGGGGCTGTTGGGAGACCACCCCATGCTGTGTCAGCAATTTTCAGAGGATAGAAACCCCATTTGGGTCCAGGGCTACTGCTGGAGACCCCTGCCCTCAATACCCCCTGCTGAACGCAGCGCCCACAGGTTCTGGCTGAGAGCTCCCTCGGGGCCAGACACCTTCCATGCATTAAGCATAAAGCATTCTTAAATCTCCCCCCACACACCCCTGGTTTAGGGAGGCCTGGCCTGGTCTGAGACTGGAAAGAAGGTCCCAGACCAGAGAATCCACAGCATCTACTCTTCCCTGTTGAAAGCGTTGCCCTCAGTTTCTTGCCTAATGTCTCCACTTTACCCTGAATGCAGTAGCCGTGTGTGCCCTGTCCACTAAGCCCTGTCTCCCCACCCCGTGTGTGTGTGTGTGTGTGTGTGTGTGTGTGTGTGTGTATGTGCAAGCATACTCAGGTCCTTGAACCCATACGTGTATACGCACGTGCATACATACAAAGGCCAGAGCAGGACACTGGCTATCTTTCTCTTTTACACTCCAGAGTCTCTTACTGAACTGGAGACTGAAGGGACACCAGCACAGTGGGGGTTGGTTCCCTTCCAGACCCCAGATTAGGAATAAATCACACCAAACACCTGTTTTCACAGAGAGATCCTTTATTAAGCAGGGAAGAAAAGTTAAAGTGGCTGCTTTCTGACTCAGATAAACAGCAGCAAATGACCTCAGTTGTCATTCTTAAGAAGAGAAAGAGGGGAGGTCTGTGTCAGAGTGGGCTAGGGTGCGGTGGTAAAGAAGATAGGGGGCGAGGGAGAAGTGGAGGAGGACAAGGAAAATGGGCAAGGGCATTTGCCCCTGCGAGAGCAGACAGACGTGGCCCATGGGCAAAGGACGGTTTATAAAGGTAAAGGGGGAAACCCGAGTTAGGATGAGGTGATTAATTTTAATTGGGCATGTTAATTAGGTGAGCCAAAGGGTGAATCCAATTAGGGGAATCCTTTTTATTGCTGGACTTTGGTGGTCAGCCTCAGGAGGAGGAAGTGACCAAATCAGGGACTAGACTTTGGTGGCTTCCTTTAGAAATGTAATCTAATGGCTTTTCTTGTTTATTTGTTCTGTTTTTTCAAGACAGGGTTTCTCTGTCGCTTTCGAGCCTGTCCTGGAGCTAGCTCCTGTAGACCAGGCTGGCCTCGAACTCACAGAGATCCACCTGCATCTGCCTCCTGAGTGCTGGGATTAAGGGTGTGCACCACCACCGCCCGGCTTTAATCATTAGAGCAGAACACACTCTTAAGCACCCCGTAACCAGAAGATGCGAACACCGTGAAGGCGATGCCAGGGCCCAAATTCACCACCCAGGGCTTGCACTAATGGAAGATGGAGGGGATGGCTCCCAGCTTTCCACGGGGCTTCAGTTCACCCTAGTCCGGTTCTCACCATGTGTCACAGCCCCCTGGAGCTGTTGTCAATTGTCAAGATGTAGGCTTGTACCCCACTTCCAGAGTCGTACAGAGTCATGAATGTCTCAGCTATCTTGCAGTGGCTGTCTTTGCAACCCCGTCAGCCCTCCGCCGTATGCGGAAACCTCTGACTCCTCTTTAACCATTTCATAGCCATTCACACACACACACACACACACACACACACACACACACACGACTATGTGAAAATGCGTGATCTGAGGATTAATATTAGTAACTTAGACTAGAATAAAAGAGCCTGTGCTTGCCTAAGAGCAGCTGCCAAGGGAAATCAGGATCACTTGGCAAACTACAACCAACAAAACAGAAGCAGCCTGTGACCCTTGTGGGCAGACACAAACGTGTTCGCCTATCTGTCTGACACAGCACCCACAAATCCATCATGAAAGGACTTCTCTCTGTGCTCATCCACAGCCTCTGGGAAGGCACGGGTTGAGCCATACAAGTCTGTCCACCCGAGGGAAACATCTAGAAAGTCAGAATGATCAATTAAATAACAACTTTGGTGACCAGGGAAGCTGTACCCATACCTTTTCTGTAGCGACCAAAAATGGACCATCCAAATCAGGACCCTGAACACTAACACCGGACAAGGTAAGAAGTCCTTCAACAATGACATCAATCTTGGAGCCACACAGAATAAAGGGGGGGGGGGAACTATCTGCAGACTGAGGGGGCTCAAACATAAGGATTTCCTGGTGACCCAGAATAAGCGCCACAAAAACAGAAAGATGAAGATAAGGGGGAATAATGAAGCAATGTCATCAGAGGTTCTCTTAGTTAGGGTACTGCTGGCTTGTCCTCATGGATTGCTCAATCAGCTTGCCTTCTTGTAGCACCAAGGGCCACCAGCTTAGGGGTGGCACAACCCACAGTGAGCTGGACCCTCCCACATCAATCAATCGAGAGAACGCGAATGCATCCCAGGTTTGCCTAGAGACCAGTCTGGTATGAGGCTGAGCATCTTCCCAACTGAGGCTCCCTCTTTCAGAACGACTCTGGCCTGTGTCAGCGCGACACAAACCTGACAGCGCAGAGGCGTCGGCACATGGGACAGAAAGGGCACAGAGATGATTCAGCTCAGTCACTAGACGAGCGAAAACGACGATACAGCTCTCAAAGGACGGGTGCGGAGCCGATGTTCAGCCGTTATAATGAATTACCTAAAATAGCACATTCTCAACAGAATGAAAGAAGACAATGCGGGGCCAGTTAAGAGCACTCGCCGCTCTGTAGAAGACCCGGGTTAGCCTCACGGCATCCACATAGTGACTTGAACTTCATTTCCAGGGCATCTGATGGTCTTTTCTGCCCACAGGGCCGTTAGGCCTGCATGTGGTACATATGCCTCCATACAGGCAAAATGCTCACACATATAAATTAAATAAATCTTTAATTTTTTTTTAGTAAATAAATATTTGTTAAAAGAATGACCTGATCCATATTAAGGAATAAAAACAGCCATGAAAGTATAGACAATGATTTTATTTTTTATTAGCATTTTAAAGTGCTCTGTGTGTATATATCTGCATGTGGGTATGCGCATGTGTGATTGTGGTACTCCTGAAGCTGGAGGCATAGGCTATTGCGTGAACACCTGACTTGGGCACTGGAAACCAAACTTGGGCCCTCTGCAAGAGCATTGCATGCTCTTCACTGCTGAGCCATCTCTACAGCCCTAGGCAACGATTTTAAATCAACTAGTATAAATACGTTACGATGGACAATGAAAATATCATCTAAACTATTAAGAAGATTACGACGATAATGTGTCACCAAAAAGAGAACATCAAGGAAAGATACAAACTAGCACCCTCCACTGAAATCCTACCATTCCCATCCCTCTCCATCCTGAGTCAGTCAGCCTGAGAGAGCAATGGGATGGTGTGTTGATGGCCAGGCCTAGGCACTTGCGTGTTGGTGGAGAGCTGTGGTATTTTTGCAACTAGCCCCCAGATAGTTATCCCTCACTTCGCCAGTGGACTCAATAATCCCTCTAGGATCTCTCCTGGAAGGCGTCCTTTCCACAGCCATTTCCCCCCAGCCTGTGACAGAGTGTCAGGGCCTTGGCAGAACCCTCTCTGCAGAAAGGACCAGCTGACATGGGCTTTCCACATCAGCCAAGACAATCAGGGCAGTTCTTCAGTCAGAGAGTGGCTTTCGAGCCGAATTCCTGGCCACACTACAGACTTCAGAAGCCTCAGTGTGGGGCGATTAGACAGACACCAGAGACTTGGTCAGTGGGTGGCTCAGTTCACAACCAACTCAGTGTTGTCAACCTTTCTCCTTCAACCCTTCTCTGGTATCCAGTCCTTTCTCAGTTTTAGTCCCCCCATTTGACAGTGCCTAAATCTCTGCCTCATGTTCCCTAGGGGTCGGCCTCTGATCCAAGATCCCTGCCTCACAGCGTGCACAGCTGGTGTAGAACATAATTTTAACTAGGGAAAGCTGTGTTGCATTTGTTTTTGCTCCCAATTTACTCAGGAGATCTTGTCTTTTTCTACTTCCCATGTAGATTAGATCTATGCATGCCTCTCTTAGGGTTCTCATTGTTGTTTAGGTTCTCTGAGATTGTGAATTGTAGACTGGTTTTCTTTGCTTTATGTCTAAAAGCCACTTAGGAGTGAGTACATGTGATATTTGTCTTTCTGGGTCTGGGTTACCTCACTCAATATGATGTTTTCTAGATCCATCCATTTGCCTGTAAATTTCAAGATGTCATTTTTCTTTTTTGCTGTGTAGTACTCCATTGTGTAAATGTATCACATTTTCCTTATCCATTCTTTGGTCGAGGGGCATTTAGGTTGTTTCCAGGTTCTGGCTATGACAAACAAAGCTGCTATGAACATAGTTGAGCACATATCCTTGTGGCACAATTGAGTATCCTTTGGATATATACCCAAAAGTGGTATTACTGGGTCTTGAGGAAGATTGTTTCCGAATTTTCTAAGAAATCGTCACACTGACATCTAAAACGGACGTACCAGCTTGCATTCCCACCAGCAATGCAGAAGTGTCCCCCTTTCCCCACGACCTCTCCAGCATTAGTTATCATCAGTATTTTTGATCTTGGCCATTCTTACAGCTGTAAGATGGAATCTCAGAGTTGTTTTGATTTGCATTTCTATAATGACTAAGGATGTTTATCATTTCCTTAAATGTCTTTCAGCCATTTTAGATTTCTCTGTTCTCTGTTTATGTCGGTACCCCATTATTTTTATTAGATTATTTGTTTCTTTCGATGAGCAATTTCTTGAGTTCTTTGTATATTTTGGAGATCAGACCTCTGTCTGATGTGGGGTTAGTGAAGATCTTTTCCCATTCTGTAGGCTGTCCTTTTGACTTGTTGACCGTGTCCTTTGCTTTACAGAAGCTTTTCAGTTTCAGGAGGTCCCATTTATTAACTGTTTCTCTCAGTGTCTGTGCTACTGGGGTTATAGTTTAGGAAGTGGTTCCCTGTGCCAATGTGTTCAAGTGTACTTCCCATTTTCTCTTCTATGAGGTTCAGTGTAGCTGGCTTTCTGTTGAGGTCTTTGATCCATTTGGACTTGAGTTTTGTGCATGGTGATAGATATGGGTCTACTTTCATTCTTCTACATGTTGATATCCAGTTATGCCAGCACCATTTGTTAAATATGCTTTCTTTTTCCATTGGCTATTTTTGCTTCTTTGTCAAAAATCAGGTGTTCATAGGTGTGTGGATTAATATCTGGGTCTTCAATTCAGTTCCATTGGTCTTCCCGTCTTTTTTTTTTTTTTATGCCAATACCAGGCTGTTTTCAGTAGTGTAGCTATGTAGTAGAGTTTGAAGTCAGAGATTGTGATGCCTCCAGAAGTTCCTTTATTGTACAGGATGGCCAAAACATTATTTTCATTGCTACTTCATAACTATAATTTTGCTAATGTTATGAATCGTGATGTAGATATTTTTGGAGCTAGAGGTTTGTCAATGGGGCCACAACCCACATGTTGAGAACCAGTGCTCTAGAGGGACAGAAAGAACAGCTGCATCACACCTAAGGGGCTGAGAAGCAGGTATTTGCTTGGTGCTGGGTGCCTCAGCAGATGGAGCAGTCCCACAGTAGCTCTCTGTTTCTCACACTGGGTGGCAACAAGCCAACAGTGCTCAGTGCTTGAGGCTGGGTTCCCCAGCAGTGCAACTCTGGTGCCAAAAACTGATACCCAGTCACAGTGGAAACTTGGAAACGTGTTTCTGAGATCAGCAGCAGAAGCAGGTAAATCCATAGCCTTAAGAGGGAAGGTCAAGTGAGCAAACAGCAAGTAACCTTCCTTCTGCCCGGGTTTTTATCTGTTACCAGCGGGTGCTGCCACAGCCTGGATGGGTCTTTTCACATCACTTAAGGGAACAAGGACAGTTTTTCAGTTGAGGCTTCTTATTCTGGTGATTCTAACAACTTGGGGCAAGTGTACATTAAACCCAACTTGCCATAACAGAAGGTGAGATGGCCCCATGGGTAAAGATGCTAGCTTTTTTCAGGCCTAACAACTGAGTTCACAAAGAGGTGGAAGGAAGAAAGACCTTATAGGGTTGTCCTCTGATTTGTACATGTGTGTCATGGAACGCAGGCCTGTTTGCACACAGACACACATAGACACAGACACACAGGCAGACACATAGTAAAAAATAAAAACGATATCTAAAGAACATGCAGGACAGGCTTCTCTGGCAGGACATAGCTTCCCTCTCTGCCACCACCCCATTTGATTTCCCCTCGGACCATACATAACCTCAATCTTGAACACCCTTCCTAATTGGCCTGTGTACCAAAGTGTCCCACAGATCTCAATCCTGTGGCCTCATTGCCATCACCTCTCTGGGCTCCCTTCATGGGATGTCATCACCTCCCTCCTGTTAGTTCTAAAGATTACCTTCCTGTCCAGCCCCTGCTGACCCTTGCCCTGCCCCTCCCTGCTGTGACAGTCTCATTTCCTCTTCAGAAGAGGGAGAGACATGCAGAGGCTGCCTCGACTTCAGCATTCCTGCAGAGATGGGAACCTGCAGGTCTGTGAGGTTTCTGAGGAGGGAAAGGAATTGGTGGGGAAGACAAGAAGGGACTGGAGGCCTCTTATAACTCCAGCCTCACTCCCTCCTCGGGTCAACTTTCTCCTCCTTTCTTTCTCCAGCCATTTATTTCTCCTCCAGGGAACTGCAAATGGAAAGACCCTCCCAGAATTACATCAGAACACCCGATCACATTGCTATCCTCTCCCAATAGGCTCCTCTTCTTTCTTGCAGCTTGAAAGATGATCAGAATATCTAACCTCGCCTCTGAGACCTGGGAAACAGACTTCAAATTGCCCACCAGACATTTCTTCCTAGGGGCCTGGAGACTTTCAGACACTTTATCTCAATCCAGGTTTCAGAATGGAATTGTCCTAGATTCGTTTCTGTCACTGTGGTGAAAATGCCCCAACAAACAGAAACATGGATGTAGGGGGGTCTATTTGGCTTACAACGTCAGGCGACAGCCCATCGTCACGGGCAAGTCAAGGCAGGAGCCCAAGCCGCTAGTTACCTCACATCCACGGTCAGGAGCAGAAAGAAAATAAACAAATCTGTACCTCCCTCCCTCCCTCCCTCCCTCCCTCCCTCCCTCCCTCCCTCCCTTCCTCTCTCCCTTCCAGTTAGCTTTCTCTTCTCTTATATTGTTTAGGAATTCCTGCCTAAGGAATGGTGCTGCCCATTTATTCAAAAGATAAGATTGAGGAAGGTCCTCTGGCTTACACATATGTACCTGTATGTATATATGCACACACCTGCAGGGACACACCCCCCACACACACATACACACATCCTCTCCCATCCCCAAATAAATAGGCAGTTTGGAGCTGTAGGGGTATTTTGTGGTTTGTTAACCAAGAGGGAAACTGCTAGACAATTAGAATATTCTAATTTTCTTGGAAAATACATACCACGAGTTAAACATTTTCAAGCCACACCGTGCTTTTCCTTAAGGTAGATACTTGTTTCATGGCTATTAAATGTCATCCCTAAACTGGTGCAATGATAGGACAGGATGCTCTCATCGTCACCTGCCAGTCGTGTGCGGCACACCGTCCTTCCTCCTTCCACGTTCATTAACAACTTGCCCACCTTGATCCTCTGTGCTTTGCCTCTCTCTGTTGCAGTTTTGGACAGAGCTCAGCAGCACCCTGACAGTCACCTTGGAAACCATGGACCAAGACGCCAGGCAGACAGCTCGCAGGTGAGCCTTTTCAGGGGCGCATTCCCATTCTGCATCTGTGTGGAGAGGGGTGTGGTTTGCATCTCTCGCTGCTGTCAGAAGGAAGGTGGAAATGTATTCATGCTACAGTCACGGAAGCAAGAGTTACCCCCACAACAAAGGGAACTCATTCTCTCTTCCCGCTCGGAGAATGATTTGTTTATTCATGGAGAGACAGGCATGCTAGGCATAATATAAAAGTGAAAGCCTGCAAAAGGATTTGAAAGTAGTGTTTGGAGTCTTTGTATAAAGTTCAGCCTTGATAGCACAGCAAAATAGTGAAAAATTATGAAAGTACAGAATGCACCAGGATAGATGGGTGGAAACCCAGAGGGCTAGGGAACAGGAAACATACATGGGGTGGGTGAAATCAAGACCTAAGGCTCTCATTCAGGCTATAAAACTCAGCATATAAACAGTTTCACCAGTTAAACTAAAACAAAGGTCTAACCCATCAAAACCCATGTCTTTGGGAAAGTCTCTAAATTCACCAACCTTGCTTTTTGGCTTCTGTAGTTCTGCTTCTGGCTAACTGTTCTTGTTAACTGAAGTATGTCAGCCCAGGACGTGTTTTTCTGCTCTAAAAGCTCACCCTAAGAAAGACTTGGGGTTACACTGGGGTCCTGAACACCCAGGGTAGTCGCCGGCTTGTAAATAAGACTTTCTAGGTTTGACCATCCCCCAAAGACTCTTGTGTTGGAAGCGTGCTCTTCAGTATGGCTGCATTGAGACGGCGGAACCTCTGTGGGAGGGAATAAGGCCACAGGGTTTCTAGCATCTGCTCTTGGAAGGAATCAATGCTGGTCTTGCAGAATGTGTGAGGGTCCTCAAGAACGAACTGTTACACAAACATCTGGGTCTCTCTGACTTTTCTGGTCTAGTCATGTGGTCTGTCCCTTTTGTGCGTGTTTTTATCATGGCATGTCTGCTGTGTTATAGTTTAGCCTCACAGAAAGCTAAGCTTTGGTTGTTCTTTGTGAACTTTCTGTCTCCAAAACTGTGAGTCAAAGAAACCTTTTTTCTTCATAAAGTTCCCATCCTTTGGTACTTTTTAATAGTGACAACAACAACAAAAATACAATACACCCTCAGTGTGTGCTTTCCTGAGGGGTCACCTTGGATCTTATCATTTCCTTCAAAGACATTTAACCCCCCCTTGTGCATGTGTGTGTGTGTGTGTGTGTGTGCACGTGCACGCATTTGTGCCTGTTTGTGAAAATGCTTGTGTGTGTGTGTGTACATGCATGTTTGTGTGGTGTGGAGGTCTGAGGTAGAGTTGAATAAATTCTCAATTGCTCTCTATCTTAAATATTGTGTTAGGGTCTCTCTTCTGAACTTAGAGCTCACCAGCTTGCTCCAGGCATCCTCCACCTCACCTCCATCTCCCTCCTGCTGGGATTACAAGAACACAGCTTTACCTGCAATCATTTATGTGAATGCTTGGGATCTTAACTCCAGACTCCATGCTTACATGGCAAGCACTCTACCCACTGAGTAAATCATCTCCCTAGTCCTAGGGAATTTTAACTCTCAGGAGGATGAAGTGTAGAGGCAGGGGGAAATTCTCTACATGAAATAGCTTATTTTCTCTATGAATTATCAGCTAATATCTAGCCCAACTGTTAGAACTGCCTTTGAGTCTAAGAGAAAGTCCAACATTGTCCTCATAGCCAGCGAACCTGGGGGATCTGCCCAAGCGGGGGCCAGCACACAGTCTGATGTTCAGTGGAGAATTGTTTGTCCCATTCAGAAACTGCTAAAAGGTGTCCATGGCATGATAACCGTTCTCTGAGATGCCCCAAAGGGGAAGGGCTGTCTTTCAGGACCAAACAATAGACTGAAGTTAGGCTGGAGGAGCAGGGATGTCTCCTGTTCACAGCAGTTCTGCAAACTGGAGCTGTCTGGTTACTGCTTGATTCTGGCAACAGAATCCCACAACCAGTTCCCAGCTCCGCAACAGAGCTGGCGGGTCTGAGTAGGCATATACCTTGCCAGAATGTTCTCCCCTCCTCTTTGTGGGGGGGAGGGAGGGTGACAGGGACACAGCTTGTAAGATGTTGGTGGTATTTTATAAAAGTATTCTCTCAGCACTTGTCTGAAAGTGCCTGAGGCACACACGTGTGCAAAGTGCCAAGAAGGAAGTTGGCCAAATTGGCTGTGGGCATGATCTTTCTAGTCTCCAGACAGACTACTAGTCACCAGTCTCTGCTTCTCCTTCCTGCCACGTGACTGTCTCTGCTGTGTTCAGCCAAGAGATGGTACCAGCTCAGCCTGGGTCATCAGTGCATTCCTAAGTGTGCAACCCATACCTCAGCTGCTGCATAGGCACAGGTCTGGGCCACGTGACCCTGCATAGGGTGCTCTTGCCTCTGGAAATGTGGATGATGCTGAGGCTTTGGTCATCTTTGCCTCCTCCCTAGATAGAGTCTTGCTGGGAATGAAGCCAGTGAGGGAAGAGATCCAAACAGAACAGTCCTCTAAAGAATGACAATAGGAGCAGCCAATCCTGCTTATCATCATTCATTCTGTAGCAGAGCATCTGTAGGGAGTCTGGGTCCTACCCACTGGAGAGTCTCATTCAGTAGACCCGGGTGTGGTCTGGACTTCTTGCCACTTCAGAGAGTAAAGAATGGTGAAGATATTCCCAGGAGATCCAGTATTGAGGGGGAATCCAGGCTTGGTGCTATCAGGATGAAATCACAGGAAGACGCATTGTTTAGAGTCCTTTTATGAAGTCATGGAAGGGCCGTCATACAGTGTGACTTGGTAGCTCTTTCTGATAATGACCTTCACTGTGATGAAGGCAAAGATCCTTGTTAGCATCTGGATACTAGGAAACCATTTTTATCTGCCCTTTAGGTTCACTCTATGCCTGGCAGTGGTTGCTTCCTTCCTGTTTTCACTAAGTCTGCACAGAGACCAGTGCCTGTGTGTCCTTTGCCCAGCAAGGAAGAGCCTGGTTCAACCCTCACTGAACCACACACGTACGGCATCTTTGTGCCTATCTCCATCCACGGGGGTCTTACCCAAGCTCAGGCTAAGCTTCTCATCTCTGCGTAAGGCATTTGATAATAACACCTTTGTTTAGCCAGGCTTGTCCCATGTGTGATGCCTAGTGTTGCTGGTTCCATGGAATCCAGAATCCCTTGGGAGACAGGCTTCTGGCTGTGCCTGTGGTAGGGGGGGGGAGATGATCTTGATCAGGCTAACCGAAGCAGGAAGACCTGTCTACTGTGGGCGGTGCCCATACCCCGGCTGCCATCCTCGACCATATGAAATGAAGAGAGTCAGCTGAGCACAAGCATGCACACATGCTTTCCCCTCCATTCCTGATTAAGGCTGTCAAGCGACCATCTCCCGGAAGCTCCTGCTGTGGTGACTTCCCTGCTATGAGGCGCTCTACCCTTGAACTGTTAGCCGAAATCCATCCCTTCTGCCCTAATTTTCTTTTGTTAGGATGTCTTACCACAGCACAGGAAAAGAAGCTAAGAGGCCATGGTTGAAGGAGAGAGCTAGAAAAGGAGGTGAGGAGGAAGGGAAGGATGGAGGGAGGGAGGGAGAGAGAGGGAGAGGGAGAGAGAGAGACAGAGAGAGAGGAGAGAGAGAGAGAGAGAGAGAGAGAGAGAGAGAGAGAGAGAGAGAGAGAGAGGTGGGCATCCTCTCTTATCTCAGCACTGTTTTAACTGACAGTGGTCACAACATTCAGGTTAGTCTCTCAAAGAGTTAGACTCTGGGATCCAGGGACTTATCACTTGTTACCACTTAGCTTTACCCAACGCCTACATCCAGTGCCTTCTGATCCCCAAAGTCTCAAACTCCCTCAACTCAGGAGCACAGTTTATAGGTCCACTGGCTGCTAGGCAACCTGACATTTTGGAAACAGTTGCCAGTGGTGTGGATGAAGCAAGATCTAGATTCGTGGTCCTGGATCTGCAGAACCGACCCTCTGTGGTTGGACTGGGACTCGGCATTTGACTGCAGTGTTCCCATGTGCTCTAAACTCCGGAACCTTTCAACCAAACAGTGGGGGCTCTGTGCAAGGCGCAAGGAGGAAACAGGCTACGATGCTGCCAAACTGTCCCCCTCCACAAGTAATCAGGAAGGAGTTCTCAGATGAAAGGCAGGGAAAAGCTGGTCCTTTCACTGGGTGGTGGTTCAGAAGGCTCTGTTTCCCAATACCCTGAATTTGGAGGACAGAAAACAGTGATTGCTTTTGCCCTCGTTACCTGCACCCTCTATTTAGCAGGAAATCATTGCCAGAAGAACATTACATTCCACTCTTCCCTGCTTGGCCTCGCACAATAGGCTCTAAAAATAGGACTTTGCCTCGGAGTTTTTGAAGTTCTCAAACACACACACACATACATATATATGTATATCTATGAATGATTGAAGGTCCATTCTAGCTTGTCTGTTGACATCCACTTCCTTCCCTAAAATAGCCTTCCACATTCTTCTCTGAATGGCTCCTCACTTCCTGCGTGAGCACACAGGCTCTGTGCTGGTCAGAGCCGTCCTGCCCAGCCACCAAGTCTTAGCCTGTGTTTTCTATTTCAGCTTATGATCCAGAGGAACAGAGCAGATCTAGAACCTTCTTGACAAATGTCTCACTTGCCCACAGATGTGACAACAACATCCCCTCCCTGCCCACGTTTGGTGTTAACCTAACTCGAGAGCCATTTAGAGCGGAATCTGGCTGGGGTCCTAAGCGTCACATCGGAAAGTGAGGCGCATGCCCCAGCCCTGAGATGGGAATTCACTGAAAGGGAGATCACAGAATGATTTCTCAGAAGGAATGTGCCAGAAAGGCGCATTGACTCAATGTGAGCCCTGGAAATGGCATTCCTCTGCTGGATGGTGGGAAGCTCTCATGGGCAGACATATTGCTGCCTTGGCATGGTAGCGGATCCTAAAGCCCTAAATAGCACAGCTTCTTTTAAAAATTCCTCTGGTGTCTGCCCACAGCACCCACACCCAGGAAATGGTGGGTGGGGTCTGTTTGCACCCACTGCGGTGAGCTAGAACACGTTCACTCGCTCAGGATAAGAGTATATACCCAGGAAACGATTGCAAAACACAGAAGGGCAAAGCTCCCAGGGAATCATTCCATTCTCTTTGGCTTTCCCTTCTGTGGCAGGGGCCCTGCTGGGATTATACATATGCTGCTGTCCAGGCCCACATGGTGAGGCATTCCCAGACTCCACTAAGACAAAGCCCCCTTCATCTGCTCTTTAACTCTGCCCCCTAACCTGGCATCCGAAGGCCAACATGTCCCAGACCCAAGGTGAGCTCACTGCAGGACCAATTCTTCAGCAGCTGCCTCGCCTGGGCCTGGCCTTCTCCTCCCTTTAGTGCCGCCCTGGTCCTCAGCAGGGCCTGGTGAGTGGACTCTGTAGGATATGGTTGACTTTGTCATGGGGTTCTGTCATCCCGAGAAGCCACAGGCAGTCATCTCAACCCAGACTAACATCCTTTATGCAAAGGCCTTTCCAGCATCCCCATTTTTGGGCATCCTTGCCTGTGCCATCTGTTGGCCAGCTGCTCCTACACAAGGAAATTTATGAGCAAGAGAGATTTTTAAAAAAAATCTAGCCTGGTACTAAAAGCAAACAGCTTATATAGAAGTCTTGTTTCCTCCCACTCAGGGGTTTACCTGTGAAAATGTACACCGATTTTCCAAAGACAGAGCTATACACAATGACGTGTGTACCGACTCTCTCACTTCTGGAAGGCTATGCAAGACCTGCTTGAAACCTTAGCTTTCTCGTATCTTGTGAGTCAGTGAACTGAGGAGGCCTCAGAAGCTTCTTCTTCCATATTCGGGGTGTCTCATGGCCCTAAGGTCAGGTTGCTGGATGGCTCCATCCACATGACTGGTGGGCTGTGGGGTAACTGAAAGGCTAGGGTTGGTGGCTTTTCCATTCAGGTTACCTGGTCTCCCATATAGCAGATTTGGGCTTCTTGTGCCTTGGTGGCTGGTTCCCAATGCTACTTGCGATTGATACCTACTGGAAAACGGAAAAACCAGTTTTTCCCAATGGAACATCACCTAGTCTATCAACCACACCCCAGGGCAGGCCCCACAGCCAGGAGTCATTGGCCAACACAGGAGCCAGCATTCTTAGAGGGCAAGACCCGGTGTGCCTCTGCATGCCTTCTTTCTGCTATCATTCCTTTGTGCTTTGGCCAAGCCAAGGACGTTCTAGAAAACACTGGAAGGCAGGCTTTCGAAGGTAGCAGTCTCCACCAGCCACTATTCTACGAATCCACATAGGGACAGCCAGGTCTGGTGTATATGAACTAGAGAAGCAAATTGTGGCGTTCACTTTTCTCAGGGAGGAAACTAGGGCAGCCATAGATTCACGTGTGTGAAAGAAGAGCTGATCAGCTCTCCAGCACAGGAAATTTCTCATTAGCACTGAGGGAAGCTTAAGTATATTTTTCTTTTCTTTCTTTCTTTCTTTCTTTCTTTCTTTCTTTTTTTTTTTTTTTTTTTTTTTTTTTGCTCTGTTTTCTTTGCTTTTAGTGATTTCAAATAACGTTTCATCAGAAGAGATCAGGCACATTCAACATACTACGGTTGTAGACTTAAATACTACTTTTTTTTTTTTTTTTGATTTTTGAGACAGGGTTTCTCCGTAGCTTTTGGTTCCTGTCCTGGAACTAGCTCTTGTAGACCAGGCTGGCCTCGAACTCACAGAGATCCGCCTTCCTCTGCCTGGGATTAAAGGCATGCGCCACCACTGCGGCCTTAAATACTATTTTAATGGGGAAGTAGAACAGGCACACATCCTGGTTTAGTGTTTACTGTGCTGAAATCACCAGATTCTGTGGACAGCACTTATCTTCACTCCCTCTGGTCTTCATTCTTCCTCATGCTTCCAGCCCTGGGAAAAGAGACTGCCAGGTTTGCAAATCAGTCCCTCAGTTACCAGGAAGTATCACTTCTCATCAGGCGCTGATCCCACAAGCTATTATTTTTCCACAAAAGTCATCCGGGTAACTCACACCTCCTCCTATGGCCGTACGTATCCATGACATCCTGTAACCAATAATCAAACAAAACGAAACAAAACCAAAAAGCTTAAATCAAATGGAGGATTAGCTCTGCTTTTCAGTAGACCTGAAATCCTCGAAGAACAAAATGAAGAAAACTTGTTTTTAAAAATAAGAGTTAGGAATTCAAGACAAGCCATATATAAATATTATGTAAAGCAGGATAAGAAAAGCAAGGTGAGCATACGTTATTTTCCAAACTGTCTTCTCATTCCTGGGAATGTGGCTCCATGGGTAACGTGCTGGGCGTGCAAGCATGAGGACCTAGATCTATTACTTAGAAGTCATTGTAAAAGCTGGACATAGTGGTGCACATTGTAATCCCAGCTCTGGGGAGCCTGGTGGATCTCTGGTGCTCTTTGGTCAGTCAGCCTAGCTTATACAGTGAATTCAGAGCCAATAAGAGAGACCCTGTCTCAAAAATACAAAGTGGGTACCTAAGGTTGACCTCTGACCTCAACATACACCCCCATGTGCACACACACATATATACAAATAATAATGATGATGATGAATAAATAAAACCTTTGCCTTTTAGAAAACCCAAAACACTCATTTGTTAGAATAGTATAATACATTTTGCATTCATAATCTCTCCAGTATGATGGCTCTCACTTCACAACCAAACCGAGTTGTGTGTACGCAAGCAGAGATACATGTTCAGAGTTTCTCTTTAGTTTTACCCATACATGCCTCTAGACAATTTTGAGGCACACCCCAGACACCACACCATCGCATCTGAAAATATTTCCAGTGAATCTCAAAAGAGCGACCCTGAGTGGAGGGCGCCAGGCCAAAGTCACACACTTGTGATTCTATGTGTTCAGATTCTGAGACTGCAGACTAAACCCTATGGACAGGAAGTAGGCCAGAAGCTGGGGACAGGCCTGGGAGAGGCAAGGAGGGGGCGTGGATTGCAAAAGTGCATGAAGGGAACTTCAGGGATGTGACAAGTGTGCTCGTTATCTTGATTCTGTGACGGGTTTACAAGTGGCTACCTGTGTCTCAGTTCAACGGAGTTACGTATGTTGACAATAGGCAGTTATGTCTGTATCAATAATGCCTCAAGAAGTCAGGTTCAGTAACATGTTTAGGTGGATGATTGATAATTAGATTTTAAAATAATCATGATGTTGGAAACTAAGGATAATGTTTAAAATAATTCTCACTCTTCCTTGGATTATGTTGACATTAACCCTTCAGGGTGTGACTCCTTTCACCATTGCCATAATAGTCTTTTCAATATGATTGATTTTTCATTTCACTGATGTTTATGTGTCTTCTATTGATAACTATAGAAGCCAGAAGAAGGAGTCAGATCCCCTGGAAGTAGAATTACAGGCCCTTGTCAGCTGCCCTGCGGGGGTGCTGGGAACTGAACTCAGGTCCTCTGGAAGCTCAGCAAACCATCCTAACCCAGAGCCAGTGCTCCAGCCTCTGCTATAGACAGAGTGTTCAAGCTCTTTTTCCCACAATATCTTTTTTTTGACAATTGTCTAAGAGAGTTATTTCTTCTTAAAAAAATTTAGTTAGAAGGAAATTTATTTTTTGTCTTTTGATTCACTACCAAGTTTAATTATATTTTGATCGGAGGGCTTTTCCTTAACTCTTTTCACTTTGATAAATTGGTGGAAATTTTCATTATAGGCAATTATATGATAAGTGCTCACGAGTATTCCATGGATCCTTGAAAAGGGGGAATTCTCCATTTTCAGCATACAGATCTTGGCGTGTATCAAAATAAGCTTTCTTTAACTCTGCTTAGTTTTGTTGTTTAACCTGATGTCAGTCTTATATAACTGGGAAGGCTTCCTGCTGCCGTCACATTCCCACGCCTCCTGCAGCCTCGGTAACTTTTACCTTATGAGTGGTTTTGCTCGTGTATGTTTGTGCTTAGATATTTACTGGCAGTGTTTTTATACGTGGATCCTTTAACACTGCAACAACTCCTTCTCTGTCATATTTTCTACCTACCTTCCTTCCTTCCTTCCTTCCTTCCTTCCTTCCTTCCTTCCTTTCTTTCTTTCTTTCTTTCTTTCTTTCTTTCTTTCTTTCTTTTTGACTCTCAGGTTGACTGACGATGCTGGCCTGCTCTGCTCTGTGATTGCCTGTCTACCCTTTCCAAATTCAACCTTTGTGATTCCCCCGCTTTGGTGTGCCTCTTTTCGGCCATTTAAATAAAGTTGCTTTATGATACAGTCTGAAAAGCATTTGTCTCCCTAGGTGCCTCGATTTATATTCAATGATACAGTAGATGAATGCATCTAGGATCTGTCACGTGATTTTACTCTCTGTACCGCAATGTAAAATCTTTCAACATTCGGCACCGGATCCCATGAGAGAAGAAAGGAAAAGAAGAAAGAGAGGAAGACAGACCCCGAAAGAAGGAAATTAAGTTCTGATGATTAGCCTAAAAATAATACTCCCTTTCTTCCTTCTACCTCTGCTGTGGTTAATACTGCCATTATTAATATTTTCACTTTGAGAGCTGTTCTGGTTTCCATGTGGTCTGTCTCGCAATGGCTCCAGTGTCAGAAGTTTGGTTCTCAGGTAGTGCTATGAATTCCCGCAGTACTCCTAGATGATGAGATTCCCAGCAGGAGGTCACAAGGCTGGACAAGTCTTGATGTGACCTCCTCTTCTGATGCTTATGGTCACATGGGCCACCCACCATGAGCTCTTCACCAGAGCCGCTCCGATTGATACACAATGTCCTTGAACCTCAAGAATTCATTTAATCAGCCTCAGGGATTGTGTTATAGTAACAGGAAATGGACCATACATCTCTGATATTTGATTCTTCAGCTTTAAATTATTGCCTGTGTTCTTGATTTTGTCAGGGCATTGATTACTATAGCTCCTGCCATCTTTAACTCTCTTGTCCTGATTTTGGTCATATTGTTTCTATCTTGTCAGGACACAAAAAGATTGATTTTCTATCAAGAATTCTACTCACCAGTTTACATTATCCCTGACCCTATATCTTGTCAATTTTTTTTTTTAACAGTCAGATTCTTGGCTAATGTTTCCTTACGTCACTTCTCAGTTGGTCCAAGTTCGGAGGGTTCAGAACTCTGTTTCCCAAGCTCTTGTGTGTTCAAGGCGTTTCTCCCCAGCAGAGCGTGTATGTTCACAGTGTTTTTCCATAGCCTTTATAATTGTGGAACAGCTTGGATGATATAAAATTCTTGCTTTGCACTTTCCTTAAATATCTTCTAAATGTTTCTCTGTCCTCTTCTCTCCGTGCTGTTTTGTTGAAATCTGAGTTCACCCCAAGTTTTGTTCTTCTTGCGCATGTCTTAATGTGTTGTGCTTCCCTGTCCAAATGAAGCATCCTATAGGTCCAACAGCCTTAGAGACTCCATCTTACGTGGAAGCCTCGCTAAGGCAAAGCTTCCTGGTAAGTGGTAAAGGAACATCCAATGAGTAGATTCAAGTCTTGCTTAATTTGGGGGACTGTCTCTGAATTATGTTTGTGAACGTGTGTCACGGTCTATTGCTTTGACATCCCAGAGAACTCCAGTGCTCCCATTACTGACTTCCTTTGCCCCCTTGAGATCTCCATGGATTCCTTGCTCATCTGCACGTCGTCCTCACTCTGTCCTGACCTGATCCTCTACTTCCCCTACGGTGTCTTCTCCACGGACCCTGCTGCCCTTATGTGCAGCTACTTCCCTCGCAAGTTTGCCAGCCCTCTCTCATATGCCCTTACCTCGTTGTCTTTTGTTTTCATCTCTGCATTTGTGTTGCCTAGTGTCCCTACAAAGATCAAGTCAGTGTGTCAAGATGTTTTTGCTTTTGCAGTAGTGGTGCACGTCTTTAATCCTAGCACTCAGGAAGCAGAGCAGATGGATCTCTGTGAGTTCGAAGCCAGCCTGGTCTACAGGAAAACCAAAACTGAGAGATAGATAGATAGATAGATAGATAGATAGATAGATAGATAGATAGATAGACAGACAGACAGACAGACAGACAGACCTTTATGAATCCTTCCCAGCCAGGAAAAACAGGGACAGAGATCAGCACCCTTAAGGTCTGCTGTAGCTGGGCCCACTTCTCCTGAGCCTCTTCCTGTGAACATGCATCTCTTGCACACATTTGGGAGAATACAAATGATACATGTCTCTATGTTTTAATGCAAATTATACTTCTTGAGTGAAGAGAAAGAAGCACCACCTCCATGCTCGTTTCCAAATCTGATAATCTTGGGCAGCTCAGTGATAGCTCTTCTTCTCCAGGCTTAGGGAAGATATAGTCATAGCATGAAGGAGCTACTATCTTCCCCACTCCTGTCTGTCCCTCCTCACCGTTTTAGCAAGTAGTACGGTCATGTGCAGTAAGGAAGCAGTAGTGAGGATGGCAGTAGCTGTGGGAGTTATAACAAAGGACTCATGTGTCATCTAAAAACACTGAACACACACCCCCAGGGGCCGGTAGTGTGCTTCCCCTGTTCTTGATGGTACCTAGAAGTTTTCTTTGTCATCTTAGATTCAGGCTCCAAATACATCCCCCAGGCTGTCAGACTGGAGTGGCTCCATACTTCTAAGTTCTTATATTACAACAACAACAACAATGTTCAATATGAACAATAGAAGGAAACTGGAGACCTTACCAAGCAAAAACCATCAACTAGCTGGGTATGGTGGCACATGCCTTTAATCCTAACACCTAGGAGGCAGAGATAGTCATATCTCTGAGTTCGAGGCCAACTTGGTCTACAAAGTGAGCTCCAGAACAGGTAGGGCAGTTACACTGAGAAATTCGGTCTCAAAAATCACCCCAAAACAAAACAAAAAACCCTTCAACAAGTCTCTCACTATAGATTTTCCACTCAAGCCTGTTTTCTCTCTTTCCTCATCCTCAGGCTGGCTCCTGGCTGTGCTTGCTGAACCTCTTTTGGCTCTGAACACTGCCCATTACCTGCCTCTTCTTTGCTTAAATAAGTTCCATCCAATATATCCTGCCTGAAGGTTTTACGTTAGCTCTCCCTGGCTTCTAGCTATCTCAATGGCTTCTCCATCCCTAAACCAACCAACTGATGGTTGTGTTGGCTACATCCCTATGCTGTGTATAGAAACGCTGCTTTTTTAACTATGCCCTACAACTCAAGCTTCTCCCCTGTCCCAGTCGGAGCTTCCTGCCTTTAACAGGCCTAGTTATGGCTGGGATCTGAAATGTCCTACACTAGCTTTTGGTCTGAACCATTCGTCTCCAGTTGGGTGCGCTGTTTTGGGATATTTTAGATACTACAAGAGATGGGAACTAGGCATTGGAAAAGGGCCCTTGAGGTCTGCGATCCCTGCCCATCCCTTGCTCCCTGGTCCATCTTCATGTGAACAGGCTCTCACAGACTCTTCCACCACCATGAACCGAGTCTCTCAGCCATGCCAATGGCGACCACCGCCAAACCTATTGGAAAGCATAAACCATAACAAATTGCCGCTAAAGTGATTTCTGCAGATAGTTGCAGTGTCGCTAAAGTAAATAGCACTAGGACCTTCTTATCTTGCAAGTCCTCAGCCTAGTGGGTTCTGGGGGCAGGGTAGGCTACAGGCAGCCCGGGCTCATGCCCTACCTTGTTACTTGTTGAGTTAGACTTCACTGACACCAATTCTTATCTTTAGAACCACACACAGATGATGGAGACAGCAGGGAGGAGCTAGGCAGCCCCGAGTGGGCAGATGCAAGCCGTGTGAGCCATGTCAACATGACAGAACAGCCAGGGGGAGCCATAGAAGAAAGCCCCTGTGTGTCACCTGGGGCCTGATGGAGATTCCTTGGCTATGGTGGGTCTCCCAACCTCTCTGGAACAGGCTCAGATCACTGTTGGAGAGCATCCTCTATGGGGCAGAGGCCAAGAGTGCTGGATAGTTACCAGCGATAAACAGACTGCCACGAGAGAGAGAGTAAGAACCCCTTCCAATTAGGACAGTTGGATTTAAAAATTAGGATTTAATTTTTTCCCCCCAGAAATAGGAAAGGGAACAAAATGCAAAAATCTGTTCTTTTCTTCCAAAAGACTTTAAGTAGCAAATAAGCAAGGTGTCAGGACTGGGAAAGCCTTCTGTCTAGGCTCTGAGTAAATGAACTTGCCTTTTGGTGGAGAACTGGAGTTAAAATTAAACAGATACATATGCATAGCCCGCAACAAGAATGATCCTACATGTGTCTTAAAAAGGCACCCGAACGTTTTACTGAGTAGGACAAGCAGAGCGAATAATACAATAATCCCTCCTTAGACATCTATCGACAGCCTTAGACGTCTATCCACAGCAGGGGGTGTTTCTCAGAGCAGTTGAGCAAATGTCTTCCCTGTCTAAAAACAGACGAGAAGCCTTTGTCTGAACTCTTCTGGACAACAGCCCTCGTGGCGCCGTAGCGACAGGAACAACAGGCTGGTAAAGGGCAGCCTCCCCCACCGCCACATCTGCTCCAGGCCCCAGTGGAGTCTTCAGAGTCTCCAGAAACATCTGTAATCCTTATACCAGTTATCTCCACTGGCCTATTTTTATGTAGCTTTGCATCCAGTTTCAAATTCAAATTTAGGTTCCATATTCTTAAAACCTAGAATAGTGCCTGGCTCATTGTTGATGCTCAATATATCTAACTTCCTTCCTGTTCCTAATTTCAACTGTAATTGAATGTGAAAACCTGATCCCACTGAGTTCATTCTCTTTCCAACACAGCCGTCCGTCGACGCAGGCCAGCAGGCAGCTGTTGAGAGCCTTAGGGACCAGAGGGAACGCTTGGGTGACACTCCCAAGTCTTCAAATCGACTAGGAAAGTCATCCGTGTTGAGTTTGGTCTGGGGATATCGGCAGATGTTAGTATCATTCTGGGTGGTTCAGCCATCTGAAAACTTCCCACAGGCAGAGGCTCTCATTAGAATGGATCTCACCATGCTTTGTTGTTAATTTCCACACATTTAGTTGTAGTATGACCCTGAATTCTTATTTATTGTTTTGGTAGACAGAAAGACCCTTGTACTTCACCCTAGGCAACTGCCCTGGCACCCAGAAGGGAGGACTGGCACGCATGAGTGTAGAGGTGCGGAAGAAGGGAAGGCCAAGGCCACTTGTGGAATGGCCGACTTCCTCATTCTTAATGCCACAGAACTGGATTCCTCCTCAACTTAGCCATGGCATTAGGATGCCCAGGGAACCCACTAATCAAAGAGCATTTGATCAACTCAATGGCTCCTCTTGCTTTCCTGTCCCTTCCCACACCCTGCCTTAAACATGGCCGTTTCCCACTTTGGTGCCCAGCGTTTTAGCCAATAGAAATGCTCACCAGCAACGACAGACTCTAGAGAGCTTGCGCTCCTCCTCCCTCTGGGACACACAGCTGGGATCTCTGGCACCACTTCCTGTCTGGTCACTGTCCACTGGTGCTGTCTTGCAGCCCGTGGGATGGGTTTCCACTGAAACTTTGGTAGGCAACGAAGGTAATTCTGTGTTTTCTTCCCAGCTCATGAGAGAAGAGAAAAATCTTTCCTACTCTCCAGCCCAGCCCAATCTTCACTGCCCCTCCTAGAGAATGAAGTCCTCTCGGGTGCCTGGACTTTCATGGGGATCTGATGGGAGTCATTACAAATTGTGTGGTATCCCTATTCCAGAGAGGTCTTCAGTGATGTGGAGAGGACCCTGGCATAAAACAACCTGGGTATCTACTCCAGGTTTCTTTTACTCTACCTTCTTAAAACAAAATATTTTCTTCTTAAGAACCTGGTGGAAAAAGTTTATAGTGGATTTCCATGCTTTTTAAGGCATACAGTTAGACTAAAGACAAGAGCAAGAATCCATAGGCTCCCCACTCTGTATCTGATACGAATATTGCTTCCACTATGAACACCAAACTGATGTCATAGGTAAATCACTGTAACCTTGCTGAAGGGGTATATGAGGTACAATTGAGTCTTCAAAGACAGAGCTTCTGAACTTATATAGACCAGCTCTTTCCTTTAATGTAGAAGTCTCATTCTGTTCCTATCCCACCGTTAAATTCTAGAAGGCTCCCAAGCCCCACTTCCCCAAATAATCCAAACAATAAAAACAAAAAGCCCACTATGTTTTTGTATAAACTGCTCCAAAAACTTCCATAGACGTTCAGTTTGGGTAGTTTGTGCTGCAAAGCTAGTAGCCTACCCTTTCCACTTTCAAATACCAGGGGTTTACATAGTGTAGGTTATGCTGTTTTCTATCATGCTCTTATAAGTAAGGGCAGAGCAACTGGTTGGAGACAAAGGGAAGAGCATGTTGGCCCATCCCCTGCTGGGACAGGTTGTACACACTTGCCTTCTAACAACAGTCAAGCACACACGTATGAACCCATGCATATCAACATGCAAAGAGAACCAAGAAGGTAGTCCTCACGGTGACAAAGGTCATATAGTGTTCTGGATGTTGCTTTCTCATAATTGTATATGCAGGCAACTTGACCTAAGTCCTTGTTCCAAAAGTGCATCCTATGTGTTGCCCACAAGTACATTTGCAAGAATAGTGAGACCCTGGGAATAGTAGTGGCCACCGCTTTGCTCTCTGTGCCTTCATCAGAAGGACTGCAGTGGGATGGAGCAACTGTGGCCGAGGCAGGGTGGAGTGTTCTTACAGGTAAAGGTGGAAGGAGAGGGGACAGGGGAGGAGCGAGGAAGGGTTGAAGATGAGTAGAGAAGAGGAAGGAGATGGCCCGCAGCTGCAGAGAAGCCTACCTTCGGGTTCTAGGAAGAGCAAATTATCTGAATATTCCTGGTGAAATTTGTACATTTTTAAAAACTGGATATTTGAATAATTTGGTTGAGTAGCTCTTAGCTTAAGTAAAGTATGATTGGAAAAAGAGACACTTAAGGGTCTGAAGGGAGAAATCTGGTGCTGTTCCTATACAGAAAATTGTTTACAATACCTGGAACGACAAAATGTGAACGCCATGGCATAGGATATTATAGGCAAGATAAACAGTCATAAAACTAATGTACAATGTATTTTAAAAATAACCCACTGCAGGTATTATCCTCTTGAAAGAGATTTTTTTTTAAAATAAAACAAAACACTGTGAGCAAACTTACAAACCCAAGTTCAGCTTGATGAAACGATTACTTCCTAAAACCATTAGAACTCATCCACAATGATAGCGATAGCTCAGATAGCCCTATAGTTATGAAGAAATTGGATTTAGCATTTTAAAACCTCTACAAAGAAATCTCCAGTTCAAGCAGTTTCACCAACAAATTCTATCATGCACATATGAAATAAAACTCAGCATAGCTGAGCTTTCCCAGAAAAGAGAGAGGGAGATACCTGTCTCAGCTGAATTCCTAAGTTGAATTTTGTTTTACTAACAGGACAAGATGAAGGCAATACCAAACATTTAACCCACAGTCTACTTTCTCTCATGGACTTAGGTATACATACAATACAATATTAAATTTAATCCAGAAATGTGTGAAAGGAATTACCATGACCAATGGAATGGACTCCATATATACAAGTCTCATTTGTCATTCAATAATTTGTTCTAAGTTTTTCACTATATTAGAAAGCTAAGAAGAAATGATGCATGTATATTTAATATATAAAGTGTATCTATATTATACACACATGCATTATTGTCATGGAAGACAGTTTGATAGAGCCTAACATCAATTCATGATAAATGCTCCCAGCAAGTTAGGAATAGAAAGAATTACTTGAGCATGTAGCAGAACAGCAACAATAAAACCCTGTAGCTGATATCACACTTAAGGGGGTAGATTCTGATGGTATGCCTTCAGGACCAGAAATAAGATCCAGTTCCAAAGACATCCTGTCTCACCATGGTATTCAATGTACTACTCAAAGTTCCAGGATCTCCAAAAGGCACAAAAGGGAAAACCCATGCCCTTGGACAGGAAGGCATAAAACTGCCCCCACACGCAGATGACATAGACGAGCCCAAGAAAGCCACCCAAACTGCCCATGAATGAGAAAATGATTAACACACTTGAGGTTACCACAGCAAAATAATGCAGAGTGGGTGGCTTAGACGACAGAAATGTATTTTGTCACAATCTGGAAACTTTAAGTTCAAAGAGCAAGGTGCTGGAAAAGTTGATTTGGGGTGAGAGGTCCCCTGGACTCACAAATGGCTACCTTCCACTGTGTCCCCTCATGACCTTTTCTATATGTACACTTCTGATGTCATCTCCTCTTCTAACTAGGACACCTATTGGATTAGCATCTACCATAGTGACCTCAGTTCACCTTAGTTACCACCTTAGCATCCATATTTTCAAATGGAGCTTCAGCGGGGGTCAGGGCTTCAGTATATAAAGTTTGATGAGATACCCAGCACTGAGTTTTGTCATGTTTCAGGATATCATATCAATATACAAAATTAATAATATTTCTGAATATTAATTAGGAATACTGAAGACAAACAAAAACATTGTAGATAAAAATCTCCCCTCAGAAAAGAATAAGTAGGTATGTTTAAAAAAACATAAAATTTTATATTCAAAACTTTCAAATTCTGATGGAAGAAATAAAAATAGACATAAAAACATGGCAAGATATACTATGTTCATAGATATACAAACTTAACAAAGAAAGAAAAAAATCTCCCTAAATTGGTATTAAGTTTTGGTGGAACTTTAGTTAAAATTCTAATGTAATTCTTTGTTTATATTTGACAAACTGACTTTTCAATCCACATGATAAAAGTTACATTAACCAAACTGACTTTGAGAGAATGCTACAATCTTAAGACTATGGAACTACAACAGCTAAGATGGTGTAGTGTTGGCATACAGAGATGCAAGGATCAACTGAACAGACTGGATAAGCAAACACAAATATAAATAACTCCTACTGCAGTGACAAAAATTGAATACCTAGAAAGTGGAGACGTTCCATTTAACCCTATACCTTACTTAGACTATACAAAACACAAGATGCTAACATTTTCAGAGAAAAACAACTCAAAATCTTCCCAACTTGAAACTGAAGTTCTCAGACTTGACAGCAAAACTCGGAATCAATAAAAGACAAAGCTGGTGATTTCAATTTTATCGAAGTGGAAAACGTTTTGTGCAGCATCCTGTTTCAAGGTAGTGTAAAGAGATGCTCAGTGCTGGGACAATGAGTTACAGGTTCATCTTTCGTCTCTAAACCAATCTAAGATCACTTTTGTCTTCAGCTAGAGCGACCTGGATAGCATGCTCTTTTAAACCCAGTTCTTCACCTCTCTCATCAGAGTGGTCCTGATGCAGGCTTGGAAAGTATGCTCCTGGGAGAGAGGGCTAGCTCCCTGTGGAGTGCATTTCCTGGGTCATACTGACCTCTGGCTTCTTGGGAGTGAACATCTTCCTCCTGCCATTTCTCCCAGATCCATCTGATTTTTTTTATTATTATTTTTGAATACTTGTTTGGGTTTGTTATTTTGGTTGCTTTATGACACAAGGTTTTGCTATGTAGTTCAGGCTAGCTTTAGCTTGTGGTGATTCTTCTGCCCCAGGATTATAGGCATGTGCCACCATGCCAGGCCCAACTTGTCTTTCGGGTTTGCCCGACCTGTGGCCTGGGCGCCCAACCCCAAGTCATAAACTTATTTAAAACACTATAAAGGTTTTTTCCCTGTAATTTTCTTTGTATCTGGACTGTGCAGTAATCAACGGTGAAATTTGTAGATAACGGCATCCTATGGCAACATCAAAGATGGAATATGCCTGCTGTAGAATTTAGACCCTGCTTGATTTCCTCTCACGGAGACAGTCCTCAAAAGCCTCAATTTCTTGAAATCCTAGTTTTCCACTAAAACAAGAAGGGTTTGAAGTTTATAAAATACCATTGTGTATTTCTGGACATTTGGTACTGACAAAATACTGTGAGGTAGATAACACTATATTCATGTAAAAAGGAGAAGCTATGTCTTTGTTAAATGATTTGTGGAGTCCCTTTCGACCATCTCTGGCAGGTCAGGAGCATGATTCTCCTTCTTCTTAGTTTCTACCCTACCTGACAGATTTTGTTAGGTTGTATCCTGTCAACTGGCCATAAAATTTCTCCAGTTATTGTATTAGTCAGGGTTGTCTACAAGAACACAACAGGCAGCATGGATATATGTATAGTGTAAAATATGTAAAGGTGATTTATTAGTGTAGCTTACAGATGTGTCCTAAGTAGTCCAAAAATGGCTGTCCCCTGGTATAAAGGCCAAGAATCTGGTAGTTGCTCCATCGGAGACTGGCTGACAACGTAGGCTCTAATACCAGTGAAGGAGCGCCTCAGCAATAGGATAGATAAAGCTGCCAGTGAGAGCAGGGTCAAGCAGGCAAAAAAGCAAAAGCGTCCTTCTTCATATTTTATATGACTATTTTATAAAGGAAAATATTTAATTGGGGCAGACTGACAGTTTCAGAGGTTTAGTCCATTATCATCATGGTGGGAAGCAAGGTGGCATGCAGGTAGACTTAATGCTGGCTGGAGAGGTTAAAGTTCTACATCTTTATTTGCAAGCAACTGTCCCACACTGGGCATAGCTTGAGCATATATATTAGACCTCAAAGCCCTCCCCCACAGTGACACATTTCCTCCAACAATGCCACATTACTCAAATAAGGCCACAGCTCCTAATAGTACCACTCCCTACAGGCCAAGCATTGAAACACATGAGCCTGTGGGAGCCAGGCCTATTCAAACCACCACAATGATAAAGATTTCTAGGAAGAAACTGTAAACAAAAAAACAGAAGAAAATGAAGTGAAATTAAACAACAGAATAAAAAGCAAACCATCCAAGAATTATATGCCCAGTAAAATTCTTCAAAATGAAGATGAATGGAAGCACTTTGAAACTCAAGAGTCCGAGAGTTGGTGGAGCCCTTCACCAACACGGCTGTACCAGGAGCTGCAGCAAATGAAGTTTTCCAAGGGAAGGAAAATGACCACAGGTGGGAACTTGGATTTACACAAAGAAATCAGAAGTGATTGAAGAATGCAGAAACAGATGACATAATTTTTTTAGTTAAAAAAACCCTTGAGATAATTTATTATTTAAAATTAATAATATGCTATGGGGTGATGAGATTTGTGGAAATACATACATACATTAACAAAAGTGTGATGGATGGGAAATGGAAGCCTACTTCTGTAGGAGGCATGCATGGGGGTCTTTGGGCTCACAGATAAGCACTCGAGGAACTTGGAATGTTGAGTACGTAGGATTGTCCCTTCAAGAGAAGGAATGCAATACTGGTTATCTGCTCAGAAGGTTGGGATCAGACATGCTTACTGATCTGGTGACCTTCCCCCTATCTTTGTAGCCAAAAACTTTTCTGCCACTGGACCCTCCCCTTATCGTAAACCTATTTTTTCTCAGTCAGTCTATAGGATCTATCTTTGTGGACTTTACAAAGAGTTTTGATATCGTCACATCTGGTCTGTATTTATCTTCCTTCCTCAAGGAGATTATATATGTTTTGTTGTATACATGTGATTAAGTTAATTATCACCAAAATAGTTTTCACCAAATTTTGCTGTGCTAAAATATGCCTAAAATAAACTACTTGGGGTTGGACTCCTGAAGTTTGAACCAACCCTGGCTATGAGTCATTTTGAACCAAACTGCCTTCTTGCCTCCTAACAATTACCACTCTGCTGGCTGTGGAGGTCACAGAGACCCTGGCACACTTCCGCAGTGTGTAGAGATAGGCTGTGATTTAAAGGCAGATGGTAATTAAAAATGGATATGACAAAAATCTAAAATAAGTTCACACAAACTGAGACAGTAGTACAATCATAGGAAAACTATTTGAAACAAAAAGGCAGGTATATGGGCTTGAAAGATTGTTTAGCTGCCAGAGAGCATCCATGTGGAACGGCCAACGACTGCTTGTAACCCACCGGCAGGTATCCAATGTCTCTACACACACACACACACACACACACACACACACACACACACACACATCATGAACAGATGCACTGCCTTAGGGTTTGTGTTGCTGAGATAAAACACCATGACCAAAATGCAAGTTGAGGAGTATGATGACTTAAATAAAAAATAGTCCCCAAAGGAAGTGGCACTATTAGGAGGTGTGGCCTTGTTGGAGTAGGTGTAGGTGTGACTTTGCTTGAGAAGGTGTGTCACTACGGGGTGAGCTTTGAGGTCTCAGGTGATCAAGCCATGCCCAGTGCGACAGTCTCTTCCTGCTGCCTGGGGACGCAGATAAAGAACTCTCAGCTCCTTCTCTAGCACCATGTCCACCTACACAGAACCATGCTTTCCCCATGATGATAATAGACTAAACTTCTGAAAATGTAAGCCAGCCCTGATTAATTGTTTTTCAAGAGTTGGTGTGATCATGGTGTCTCTTCACAGCAAAAGAGTTCCTAACAAAGACAGGGAGAAAGGCGTTTATTTGGCACAAACTTCCACATTGCTGTTTGTCTTCAAAGGAGGTCAGGATAGAAACTCAAATGAGGCAGGAACCGGAAGGAGGGAGCTGATGCAGAGGCTATGGAGGAGTGCTGCTTACTGGCTTCTCAGCTTTGTTGTAGAATTCAGAATCACCAGTCCAAGGGTGGCTCCACCCACAATGGGTTGGGTTCTCTCCCATCAATTACTAATTAAGAAAATGCCCTACAGGCTTGCCTATAGCCTGATCTTATAGAAGCAATTTCTTAATTGAGGTTCCCTCCTCTTGAATGACTGTAGCTTGGGTTAAGTTGATATAAAACTATCCAACACACACACACACACACACACACACACACACATAGATACATATTTTTTTTTAAATGTAAATTTAAAGAGGGACTAAGATACATAAACAAAGTAGAAATGGGAACTGCAGTGCTGGCTTTGGAACTCAGTGCCATGCAAATGCAAGGCTATTAGCCTGACTCTTGAAAAAGAATTTAAAAAAGAACAAGATGGCAAGCTTCAGTCCAACCTTATTAACAATTATATTAAATGTGCATAGTCCATAATCAGCCCTCTTTGTCTAAGACGCTAGCCATTAACTAGACAGGGCTGTTTACATTGATTTATAACTGAACAAAATCAATTTAGTGCCTCTGTGATTCTAGGAATAGTTTAAGTGCTTAGAAGCCACCGTGACAGAATGTTCTTAGCATTTCCATTGTCCCAGAATAATTGTTGAGTGGGGTTAGCCTGAATCTTCAATTACAAACAAACATTACAAGAAAAAGAAGCAGTGACTATATAGACACATGTGTGAGAGCAGTGTATCCAAACATGGAAAAGAGAGAGCAAAAGCTAAAGAATAGAAAAGTGCTTTTCATAAGAAAGTTGGAGTGGGGCTATTAGTAAACAGATCTGTGCACATGATAAATAACCAAAGATAAAGAAGACTATTTCAAAAATGGTAAATTAATCTAGACGCTATAACAGTGCCAAAAGTGTTGTGCGATGAGCAACAGTTTTGAAACCCATGGAGCAGTCGCTAGATTTATCCACCTACACAAAACAGTATAACAAGCTGGAGGAAATACATGGGATAGAGTCTTTCATGCACTGGGCTTCATGTAGTATGTCAGTGGTTTCCAAGAGGCAGAAAGCAATGAGATGAATCCTGTAACTGACTCTCCAACTATCTGTAAAGAGGTACTGGGCTTAGGCAGGAATAAGGAACCTGAGGCCAACTTGTTGGAGGCCCTGTGCATGGGGATGGTGCTGGTGGCCCTGGGAGATGAAGTAGCTCAGGATGACAGAGCAAACTGCCGGAGAAGAGTACTGAACAGAGAACAGTAGCGGTCTGTGGGCTTCTCAGCCGTTACTCATAGAGGGCTGATAAGTAGATTGTAAGCTTGCAGAACTCCCCAACATCAAGGAGGGCACCAGCTGCAAGGTCAGGAAAAGCTCCTGTATGAGAGAAGATGAAAGGGAAGAGGTCCGCCTTCACAGTGAGCAGAAACCAGCATAGCACGACTTCAAATACGTCAAAACTCTCTAGACTACTACCCATCAATATGCACAAGTTATTGTCCATTAATCATATTTAAAAGATGCCCTTAAAAGCGTGGGAAATATTGTGCACCTTCATGGCAATATATTCAACAACATAGATAAAATGGACAAATTCCTTGAAAAAAAAAACAAATACCAAAATTGTCTCAAGAAGCCACAAACAACTGAAGGATTCTATATATGCAAGAAATTAAATCCACAATTACAACATCCTCACCAGGAAAATTACAGGTACAGATGACATCCCTACAATTTTTTTTCCAGAAATTTGAAAGGACGAAATAGCACCAATCGTACCCAAATGTTTTCGGAACTTTGAGGAAGGAACAATTTCTTCTTGGCTTGTTCCATTCTGATGCTAAAAACCTGATAAAGATATCACAAAGAAAGAAAATTACAAATCCATATCCCTTGTGAACATGATTCAAAATGCCTTCAGGAATTTGAAAACATCAGTCTCATCGATTATGAAAATAATGCTCCACCACAGCCAACTGGCTTCCGTCCTGAGAATATAGCATCTGCTCAACACCTGAGAGTTCATCAGTGTAACTTACGCAATTAACTAAAAGAAAAATAAGGAAAGAACAAAAGGAAAATCACTGGCTGAAGCTAGAACCCTACGAAAGTGAGTTCTCTCTGTAAACAGGAATCGACGTTTCTCAAATTGATTTTTAAAAAAGGCAACTTTGGGGCTGAAGAAATGGACTGGAGGTAAAAGCCCAAACTGTGCCACCAAAAACACAAACTAAAACAGAAAGGCTTTTTCCCTGCAAAGCATCGGTGAAAAGGGATGCTGTGGAATCGCTGAAAACATTTACAACCATTTCTCTGAAAAAAAAAAATACATTCAAAATATATAAGGAACTTGTGTAGCATAACAAGAAAACCAACAACGTAAAAGAGCACAGAACTCGATTTGACTTTTCTGCAAGGAAGACTCACAATCCATCGGGAATAGACGAAGGTGCCAAACAGCACTGATTACCAGGGGAATACTAATGGAAGCTACAATGGACTATTACTCCTCATTTATTAGGGCGGCTAGTTTAATGTGGTGAGTGTGTATATGCATGCATGTGCACATGTGTCTGTGCATGCCTATGTGTATGTCTGTGCACATACGTGCATACTGTATGTGTGTGCGAGCCTGTGTGTGTGTGTGCGTCTGTGAAGACATTGGAACCCTTATCCCCTATTAGTGGTGAAGTAAAATGGTGTAGCCACTGTAGAAATAAGTCAGTTCCTCAAAAAACTAAAACCAGAACTAGAGGGCTGGCACAGAGGACCCAGGTTCAACTCCCAGCATCCACATGGAGGCCAACAATGATCTATAGCTCCAGTTGCAGGAGATATGATACCCTCCTCTGGCTTCTGCAGGCACAAGGCATACATGTGGTGCACATACATGTGTGAAGGCAAAACATCCTTATCCATAAAATAAAAATAAAGCCCTCCCCAAAACATACAATTAGATTTAAGTCATGAAATTAAAATATAATCTATATATCTAACCAAGAGTATCAGGGGCTACGGAGATGGCTCAGAAGTTAAAGCTTGCTTTGTAAAGCATACGGACAGATTTTGGATTCTCGGAACCCATAGAATTTCTGAGTAGGACTGGATACCCACCTGTAATTTCAGTCCTGGAAGGCTGAAACAGGGCATCCAGAGGAAACGCTATGGAGTCTACCCCTACCAAGTAGTGACTGGTTGGGTTGGGAGACTCTTCCTGTCTTAGTTACCCTTCATTTACTGGGACAGAACACCATGACCTAAGCAATGTATAAAAGAAAGCATTTGATTTGGGGCATAAGATTCCAGAGGGTTAGAGTCCATGGCCATCCGGTGCCAGGCAGGCACACACGGCACCGCAGCGTGCTGAGACAGCAATCATGAGGCGAGGGGTGGGGAGAGGGGGGAGAGGGAAGAAGAGAAAGCTAACATGGGCTTTTGAAACCTCAAAGCCCACCAGGGACACACCTCCTTCATTTAGGTCAAACCTCTTAACCGTCCCCAAACAGTTCCAACAACTTCGGATCAAGTTCTCAAACATGTGAGCCTTTGGCCGCCATTCTCACTCAAACCACCACATCGCTTCAGTGAAGAGATCAGAAGAGCAATGGAGGGAGATGCTCAGAATCAACGTGGGCCTCCACGGACATAGCTGCTTGCATGTGCACCTTCACGCATACAAACACACATGCAGACATGCATGCACACCCCATACAGGGACACATAGAAAATGAAAAGAGTTAAAATCAAGATCTTCAAGGGGTTCTTATGCTTATGTTCCCTGGAGCAGCAGTCCCAAAAACCAAGATGTAGAAACTGCCTAAATGTTTACCAACAGATGAATAAAGAGAGAAAGCATGGCACATACACTCCAGGGAATGTTACTCAGGCTGAGAATGGGAGAGGGTGCTGAGCCACACTGAGCCTCAAGAACTTTATGCCAACTAAAAAAGCCAGTCACAGGCATTCCAAAGGACTCTACCTGCAGGAAATATCTACAACCTGGATATATATAATAGTATATAAAAATGGTAATAGTAATCACTGTTTTATATACTATATAGTAATATAATAGTTATAACTAATCAGTGTTAGCAATAACTAATAATAGTAATAATAATAACTAACATTCTAACAAGTAATAGAACACTGGTTGCTGGAGACTGAGGAGTGGGAGGGGAGAGTTACCACTCAATGAATATAACCATGTAGGTAAGCAGGGTAAGGTCTAGAGACCTGTATTATTAATTGCTTTCAACTATGAATTGTATGCTTAGAATGTATTTATGCTATGTGTTCTTATGCCAATTACTGCTATGTGTATGTGAACATATAAAGGAGGATATTACCCATATGGGTGCCAATGAAGGCCAGAGGTCAACATCAAGGGTCTTCTGCCATTTTCCACCTCATTTTTTGGGACAGTGTCTCTTACTGAACCTGAATTTTAATGCTTTGGCTAGACGAGCTGGCCAGAGAGTCCCCAGGAGCTGCTCGCCTCAGTGGCCCTCAGTACCAAGGTTACAGACATGGGCCACTGGCTTTTCCATGAGTTGTGGTCATGTGAAATCAGGGGCTCACAACTGCACAGCAAGCAATCCACTTCACTGCCTGAGCCATTTCCAACGCCTTTATGCAATTTTAAAAAATATATATTTTATNTTGAATGACAGTGAGAAAAGTTCTTTTTTGTTAATAATTATTTTTATTTTATTTTATGTGTTTGAGTGTTTTGTCCGTAAGCACGCAAGTGCACCATGTGCATGCATTGCCCAAGGAGACCAGATGGGGCATCCGAGAGCTGGGACAGGAGTTACCAATGGCTGGGAGCCACCGTGATGCTGGGAACTGAACCTGGGTTGTCTGTGAGAGCAGTGAGTTCTCCTAAGTGCTGAACCAACTCTCCAACCCTAGCACAATTAATAAGTTTAGTTACTATATTAGTAAATCATCTAATAGTATCATTAATATATTGTATATATAATTATTACATTATTATTATTTTATAAAATATCTTCCAAGGGACTGTTTGCCCAAGTATCTCTTACCTTCACTGCACCTAGACAGAGCCAGGATGATAGCGTCAAGCAGCCCTCTGACCCTGGCTCTCTCTCTTCCTACAGCACTGTTCACAATGCATACATCCCTCAGCTGTGGGTCTCTGGTCATAACTTTAAGCCTTTGAACACAGGAATTGAAGCCAACCTGGAGGCCATTGTCTCTCCAGATGACCTGGGGCAAACAGGAAATATTTACGAAAGGGTAGAACTCAACCTAGATCCTCTGCCGTTGCATGGGTTAGTCAGATTTAGCCAAGCTGTTTGGCAGTCCCGGTAGAATCCCTCAGTGGAGACGGCACAGTCCATGAAGGCTGAACTTTCACACATACTTCCCGGCTAAGTTCATGCCCGAAGGACAACTGCAGCCAAATCTACGGTGCCCAAAGGGTCTCAAACCAACTTCCCATCTCACCTATCTCTTGCCTTGACTCTGAACCTTGATTAGGAACATCTGGACTGAGTGTGGCTTCACATCCCAGTCCTAGGAGTTCAATAGGGGGTCTTCCAAGCTACTCTGGGAAGTAGCAAGCCCCCTGGTCCACCGTTCTCCTCTCCTGACTACTGCATTATCATCGCGTGTGACGTCACTGATTCCCCAGAAACGGAGATCATCTTTTAAGTATTTTTAAAACATTTATGAAATGGCTTATTTTATCTTATGTATGTGTGTTGCCTGCATGTATGCGTGTGCGCTAGGTATGTGAGTGCCCTCAGGGGCCAAGATTGGACCTCTTAGATTTGGGGTTACAAACTGTTGCCAACTGACATGTGGGTGCCGGGATCTGGACCCTGGCCCTGTGCCAGAGCAGGACTCAACGGCAGAGCCGTGTCTCCAGTGCAACCTTCGTCTTTTAATGCACCTACCTTTCATCCATTCCTGCCTTTTGCCACTTCTCAGTGCTGGCCACTTGGTGGCTATTGAACTAGATAGAGATCTTTAGTCTAGTTTGTAGAGCACCAAGTACACTTTTGGTGACAGCGTGGCTGCTGGTCCCTGAGATGGGTGTGGCAGTTAGTAATGACTGTTAACTTGACAAGACCCGGGATCACACAGGAGCTATATGCTTCCGAGCTCACTGTGAGGGGCTACCTTGATGATGTCTAAGCCATGCCTATGAGGAATTATCTTGATTGGCTTGATGGAGGTGGGGCGACCTGCCCACTGTGGGCAGCACCTGTGACTCTCTGCTTCTTGATTGCCTGTATAATGTGACCAACTGTCACTGTGACTCCTGCCACGATCGGATGAAACCTTGACTGGGAACAAAAATGGTCACTTTTTCCCTGAGTTGCTTTGTCGGGATTCAAGTGGGGTCCTGGGGAGGCATGCCTAGGTCACTGCGAATCAAATCAAAGTTGCCACCTTTAGATGGTTCAAGAGTTTTCCCTGACCTGTCCAGGGCGAACTCACAACTAAATGAAACTGGTGATGCTGGGGAACGAAGAGGAATGACTCGTGGCAGAGGCTGCTGGCGGCTTTCTGAAAACCACCCCTTCCTTCTTTAATAACGGAGCCGAAATTTCTACTAGCGCCATGACCGCCGATCTCAAAGACTGTTTCTCCTCAGGCCCCTGAAAGCTGGCTGGATCCATATAATTAAATTTTGGCAATGAAATCAAAGTAACAGCAACAGGAAATGTCAATTCTTAAGTTTCCCTAAAGGTAGCAAGCACACAGCCCACCTCCTGCCTCCTTCTTAAATCTGTCCCAACTGCTACCTGGAGCAAAGATGTAATAAATGAAGTTTCAACAGACTTTTTGGACCAAGAAGTTAAAGCTCAGTCACTGGAGATGGAAGATTATGAACCGGAAGGAGCCCGATTTCTGATAACTTTAAAAGAGTCTCATAGCATTCCTGGCAGACCAAGTACAGACTTCTCTAACGGTAGAGGAAACTGAGTCACCAATTCATTTTAGCCATTATTCTTTTGGTTTTGAAAAAAAAGACAATATTTACTCAAGAATCATTCCTTATTTCCATCTGAAGTTTTTTTCTTCCCCTTGACCTCCGAATTGAACATTTTCAGGTTAAATGTAATTACAGAGGCTTCTGTCAGAGCCCTGGGGTTTGTGGCGGACCAAAATGTGTGTTATTGAGGGGAAACCAACTGTGGATGGCAGAAGGGAGGAGAGAGACAGGCGATGGAGAACTGATGTCTGTCATAGCTGTCATTCTGTTCGCCGAGGAAACAAAGCCCCTCCTTCTCCACACTTTCATGTCCTGCACATCAGCTGCTCCCGTTCTCTCCTATCCTTTCCCTCAGTCCTGAGAGCTCCTGTCTCAGTGGCCCCCTCTCTGTCCTTGCCAGTGCGTCAAGGTCCGCTCTGCTTCACAGACTTTGTACTCCAAGTCCCACAGCCTGGAATGTTCTTCTCTCTGATCTTCACCTAGCTGCATCTTTGTTGTTCAGAACTTTGCCTTACACACACAGCACCTTTGGAGAAAGGGCTTCCCCACTGTGTAAGCTAGCCCATGGTGAGGTCTAACGTGTGTGTGTGTGTGTGTGTGTGTGTGTGTGTGTGTGTGTGGTGTGTGAATCATCTTGCTGCCCTTATCACACCGGAAGGAAAATTCAACATGGCATTGTATTTCCTTGCTCACCAGTGTCTCCCAAGCCTCTAGTGATGGCTACCTAGCACACAGTCCTAGAATGCCAGCTGCTAGAACACAAGTCTGGATGGGAAGGTCTTCCCTCCAGGCAGTGACCATTCTGCCTTCACTGACCTCTACTGACCTCCACGTGGCTTCCGGTTTAAAAGATTCTTTTTTTTCCCCATCTTGAAAACAGTCTTTTCTTCAGGCCTGATCTGCATAAAGCCCTTGTTCTGTAATCCCTTTCCGTGTCCTTGTCCTACTGCTCGGAACTGTCATAAATTATTGAAATATCAGTAACAATCAGCTTAGAGGGTTCCTGCCTGAGCCGGGGTGTCACGCATGCAGGATGCACAAGACAAGATGCAGGTGCATGGCAATCCCTTTCATCCTCATGGTTTTGCATTCTGAGATCATAATCAACACATGAGATAATAGGTCTAGGTGCCTGTGGTTTAAGTCCGCTTGGTGATGCTCAGCTGTACTCTGTACAGGTGCCAGGGATTCAACCTCCCCCTTGCCAGCTAGCTGTGCCATGGCTAGAGTTCCCCCAGACAACTCAGCACCAATTAAGCCCTGGCAAAGGTGCTCGTGTGTGTGGGTGGGAGCATCCTTCCCGCACAATGTACTTTCATCTCCGTTCACACCCCGTTGACTATAACCTAGTCATGTAGCCAGGATGAGCTACAGAGGAGTCGGGGAAGTAAATTCCTTTTCCAGGACTTCATGTAACTATGTCATTAATCAGGGCGGTTCATTCAAACAGGAGCTGAGAATGACGAGGGGGGCGGTTCCATTACCCTATGTCCAATGTAAGATGTCTTGGCTGGAACTCATTTGAATGACAAGCCAGTATAGGCAGGTTTGTTGAAAAGATACATAAAATACACTTGTTCACATTTTGCTGCCAGCCTGTGCTTTCTTGGCAAAGGGAGTGTGGCAAAATAAAGGGAACTGAACAGCCTTGCTGCTCATGCGGCACTATGTTTCATCTTGGCCAAATATATGGGCAGCTCCATGACCTGCTCTCTCTAGGTGTATCTGACTGCTAGGAACAGGTGTGGGTGGGAGTCTGAAAGTCCATTCATCCACAGATATCATACTTTAAAAACAGGTGGACACAGAAGCAAGAATCAGCCATCAAATGCTTTCTTTTTAATACAATGTGGGTGCCTTAGTTAGGGTTTACTGTTGCTGTGATGAAACACCATGACCAAAGCAAGTTGGGGAGCAAAGGATTTATTTGGCTTACACTTCCATATAACTGTTCATCATCAAAGGAAGTTGGGACAGGAGCTTAACAAGGGGGGGATCCTGGAGGCAGGAGCTAATGCAGAGGCTATGGAGGGGTGCTGCTTACTGACTTGCTCCCCATAGCTTACTCAGTCTGCTTTCTTATAGAAGCTGGAACAAGCAGCTCAGGAATAATCCCACCCACAATGGGATGAACCTTCCTACATCAATCACTAATTAAGAAAATGCTTCCCACGCTTGCCTATAGCCTAATCTTATAGGCAGTGGTTCTCAGCCTGTGGGTCAAAACCCCTTTAGAGGTCACACATCAGTTATCCTGACTACCATATATTTACATTATGATTCATAGCAGCAGCAGAATTACAGCTATGATGTAGCAATGAAATAATTTATGGTCAGGGGTCACCACAACATGAAGAACTGTATTAAAGGGTCTCAACATTAGGAGGGTTGAGAACCACTGTTTTGTTGGTCGTGGGTTTTTTTTTTTTTTACTTTTTATCTCCAAAGTTGGGTGCAATTTTATTAGACAGCAAATACAGTTTCACACTGTTTTAAAATCGATGACAATTCCTACTTCTCTGCGATGGGAGAACCACTATTATTGAGCCATTTTCTCATCTGAGGCTCCCTCCTCTTTTATGGCCTCTAGCTTGTGTCAAGTTGACATAAAGCTAACCAAGACAGTGTGAATTCAGACTTTCCTCCATAACAGTCCCTTGGTGTTTTTAACAACTAGCTCAGAGTCTCGTCTGCCCAGGGTCCAGACTCCTCTCCCTGGCCATTCTGGCCATTCTGCATTCTCCTCGGAAAGCTGTTCATCTTTCCATGAAACTCTACCAGGAAGGGAGCTGCTTTATAGGGTGTACATGAGGGGGTGAAGTCTGAGGGGCACCTATGGGCAAACACTACCTTCATCATGCTAAAAGACCCTTCCATCCTTGGATCATGCAAGTGTCAGACTCAGGACACACAGGTAGACCCTCATCATATATTCATGCTCCCAATTTGTTTCATGAGTGCTGGTGTCTCCTCTTCACTGTGTGTTCCTTTCACCCTTGAAGAGGACATGGGAAGGTAAAGTTAGGGTTCAGTTTTCAGGGTTAAAATGTGTATGCCACAGAGTTTGTTTTCCTATGGATTTCTGAGTTGATGACCTTCTGCTCTGATAGAATGCCATGACCAAAAGCAACGTTGGGAAGAACTGGCTTATTTTGGCTACCGTTCCAGAGAAATAGAAGTCTCTCCATCATGATGGGGAAGGTAGGACAACAGTTAGAGGAAAAGTGGGGCAGGAGCATGATGCTGGCTGATCACATTTTCATCCACATAGGAAGCAGAAAGCGAGGACAGGAAGTGGGCAAGGCTGTAAACCCTCAAATCCCATCTTCAGTGATGTACTTCCTCCAGTCCTTACCTCTTTAAATTTCTATAACCTTCTCAAACATTGCCATCAACTGGTGACCAACTGTTCAAATGGAATGAATATGAGACATATCTCATTCAAACCACCTAGAATCCACAGCTTGACAAGCAGGACCTTGACAGAACCAAATCTAAAGGAAGGCTCCCTTGGCCTGTGACAGCTACCACTGGAAACTCAAAACTTCTCCTTAGGAATTTAATGAATTTGGAAGAGAGATTCCATCATATAAAAAACCTAGCCCTGTGAACCATTCCCTTTCCTGAGGCCTGAGGTTCCTGTTCCTCTCTAGGCAGTTAAAGGGCATCAGAAGGTAGAACTCCACAAGAGGCAGACAGTCTAAGAAGCCTTTTCTTCTCCAGGATTGACTCTCTCCTCTTCCACTGTGATGATTAGTGTCTAGGGTTTCTATTGCTGTGAAGAGACACCGTGACTCTGGCAACACTTATAAAGGAAAACATTCCATGGCATGGCTCACAGTTTCATAGGTTTAGTCCATTATCATCATGGTGGGACATGGCAGTGCGCAGGCAGACATGGTGCTGGAGAACGATCTGAGAGTTCTACATCTTGACCTATAGGCACTAGGAAGTGAACTGATCTAGGCAAAGCTTGAGCATCCGAAACCTCAAAGTCCACCTCCATGGTGATGCACTTCCTCCAACAAGGCCACACCTACTTCAACAAGGCTACACCTCCTATGAGTCCCACTCCCTGTGAGCCTATGGAGGCCAATTACATTCAAATTGGTACAGTTGGCAGTAATCGTCAATGCGATGTGGTCTAAAATCACCTAGGAGTCAAGCTACCAGCATATCTAGAAGGGATTATCTAGGTTAGGCTGAAATAGAAAGGCCTGGTACTGTGAGTGTAACAATTCACTGCAATGGGATTCTGGCTTATATAAAAAATAAACTTGGCTTACCACAAGCATTCATCACACTCTCTTCTTGGCGGAGGATGCAATGTGACTGACCAGATGAAGCTGAGTTCCTGCTGCCTTGCTTTCCCCACCATGATGGACTAATCCCTCCAAATGTGACTCAAAAGAAACCCTTTCTTCCAGACTATTTTACGGAAGAAATAGGACTATAACTGAGATACCCCCATAGAGACACTTCACCCCTCAGGGCTCCAGCAGGACCCATGTGAGCTCCATTAATACCAGCCAAACCAAGCAGCCCAAAGAATACTACAGATGTTCCGAAGGTTTAACTATTGTTGGAAGCTCAGTCATCTGGAAGTCGCTGGAACCTACATACAAAATCAAAACAGGGTGATGATTTAAATAGGATGCTGAGTCTCCTAACATAATAGACAGAATGTCCTGGACTCCAAATATTACTCATCATGCCACACACCAGAAAAAGCTCATCTTGAATAATTAAAGACAATCAACAGATGCCGACATGAAATGTATCTGATGTTGGAATTATTCGGCAAGAGTTTCAGAGCCACCAACTATGAAAACCTTTTTGGAATTACATAAAAATGTAACCTCATCAAGAAGATGCTTTAAAATATAAAGTGGAAGGCCAGGGTTGTGGCTCACTGGTAGAACATGTTCTGAGCTTGCTTTTCTTACAGCAACTTGCTGCTGTCACAGCTAGTCAGGATCCTACAAGAACTCCATTCATTCTTCCGCCCCATGACCTAACCGTCCTTCCCTAGGTTCCACCTCTTAAAGGTTCCACAACTTGACAATGTCACACCAGGGAACAAACTTCCTGCATACAAATCTTTAAGGCAATGCACTCAAACCACATCCAAACCACTAGGAAAGGTCTGTGACATAAACATTGAGTATTACATTGCTGGATGCTGGACCCACTGATATTTTTCTGTGGGTTGTGGAAGAGCTGATCAAAACATGCTTCCCTTAGACCAGCTACAAGCGGCTACGGTGTCCCAGGGAAGCTTTGCTCTTCAGGAGTCCAGCAGCGCTCAATCAATAGGATTATGCCATGACCAAAAGCAACATTGGGAAGAAATGGCTTATTTTGGCTACCGTTCCAGAGAGCTAGAAGTCTCTCCATTATGATGGGGAAGGTGGGGCAGGAGCATGGAACTGGCTGATCACATGACAGGGATCACCATACTCATCCCCATATCCAAACATATCAGTCAGGGATGAAGACAGTGAGAGCGGACATGACATCAAGGCTCATCATTTGATAAGATCCTCTTGCTGGAGACACCACATACTTCAGATACAGGATACAGAAAAATCAGGCTGAAACTGGAAGCTTCTTCCTTGCTGCTGTGGTTTCACAGTGCTAGAGGATACTAGGCTATCTGCTAGAAGGAAAAATTGATTAATAGTCTTCCTTAGCTGTGGACCCTGCATGGTACCACACTCGCTTTCCAGGCAAAATGCGTCCATTGACACAGTAGTGGCATGGCTGTTTGGGGTAACCAACCATGTTCTGTGTGGATTTGAGGCTCTAACATGACCAAAAGTGTACAGCTGTGGAGGTCATTGGCCCTTTACTAGGGGGATTTACTACTGGTGTTTTGCCAAATGGACGTTATTAAAATGCTTCCTAAATATATGTTTATACCCCTGGATTAGTGTAGCTCTCAGCCTTGCAAATCAGCTTCATTTGCAGAAGGGAAGTATTAATAGAGAGACACAGAATCCAGTCAAAGTGCTGAGAATAAGTGACTGTTCAGAACTCAGACCTAAGCAGGTTATCTGTATCACTCCTTTCAAAGCTAAGGGAACACTGCAGAAGAGAAGGCAGAAAGACTGTAAAACCTGGAGGGTGGGGAGGAGAGCCGAGAAGTGCTGTCTTCTGCATACGGCACGTCCATGTAACCATAAACGCACCACAGCTATGGCTGCCCGCACAAACCCAGGCCAAAACAAAGACTTGAAAGTAGGAGGGGCGTTAACTGGGGAAAAGAGGTAGTACCGGGCGGGTGACTATCATTACAATACACTGTATTCGCCTATGAAAGTGACACGAAAAGCTTTGTCTTCCACCAAGCTCTGCAGCATCACAGATCCGCCCTTAACACTGCAATTCCAAGGGAAGTCATGGCAGGCTTATTGCAGCACCAGGCATGGGAAGATGGCCACCCCCTGCTGCTCTCACAGAAAGACATTTCTGGAAGCAAATGTGGAAGAATTGGAAGTCAAGCTGCTGATGAGCCCTGAGCCCTGGGCTTGCAGAGTCTGTGAGGTGACTGACTTGGAGCAAAAGCAAACTTCAGCCTGAGAGCACAGGGAGGGAATCCGGCCTACAGGGAACTAGACTCTGAGGACCTGTGAGAACAATCCATCTCGCACAATCTGCCGAGGAACTTCACAGAGCAGTGTGTAAGCACTGAGCTTTCCACAGCAAGGCTAACTCTTGTTTTGCAGCCAGATAAATCTTGCCTGAGACCAGTTCAACAGCTGCCTTGGGTGTAGGCCAGTGTGGATTTCCTCGGCTCCCCAGAGATGGTCTCTCGGGCTTCAGCCAGGGCCTGCTCCAAGTGAAGCTCCCTCCATCTCAGACCTTCTGGGCCTCTGGGTTTTCTCTCGCACTATGTTATTTGCTGATGTTTAGCCAAAGAATCAGAAGTGGGTCTCCACTTCCCAAGAGATGAGGGCCACATGGCGCACGGAGTTCCATTTCTCAAGGGATAAATTCATGAGTTTGATTGTGACCGTCTTTAATGACCCAAAGGCCAGCAACTGCAAGAGTCGTGTTTCAGGCCGATGCGGGAGAAGTTTGTACTGAAGAGGACTGCTCTGTCCGGCATGTAGGCGGCATTCAGAGTCTCATACAATGGGAAGTCAGCCTTCAGGACCTTGGAGTAGGATTCCCACAGAATGAATCCTACGGGGGCTAATTTGCTCATGCACGCCATCCTGCACACTGTGATTTTCTGCTCAACACTCTGAAGGAGGAGAGTCCTTTCTACTGACCCAGGAGATTTATCCAGAAGTATTTTGACAGCTTCACTTATTCAAAGGCTATCTTTTGATTTTACAACAAACAAAAGAAAATTAACACACACACACGGAAAGAGAAAGCTAACATTTAATAATCTGCATGTTTTACCTCAAGAGTAGCCTTCATTTATTTTGTTTTGATTTATAATATTTCTATTTTCACCACGCCTTATATAAATAGGACATGTTGGAGGTTTAACAAGACACCAGGTTCCAGTAGATAACACTGGTGTGAAGATGAATTTCATGTTTATTTTTTTATTTCCTCTTGATAATTCTAAGATTTCTTGCAGCACTTTACGGGCTGTGTTTATTACCTAGTCCACCCTTTGATGAGTTTTCTATTTGATAATCACCAAGGTTCAGAGCTGGAGAGATGCTCAGTGGGCTAAGAGCAATTGATGCTCTTGCACAGGACCTGAGTTCAGTTCCTGCATCCACGTTAGGTAGCTCGTGACCACCTGTAATTCCAGCTCTGGGGAATCCAACATACTTTCCTGACCTCCACGGGACCCCCTACCACCACCCCACCAACATACTTGCCATACGCTCACATAGATGCAGCGGTACACATATAGAAATAGATCTTTTAAAACCTCAGTGAGGTAATTTATTAGCTATTTTATTCAAGAGCATTTTCTTTTCCTAAGCACCACCCTGTCGTCTCTACAGAGTATATGAAAAGACCAATGAAGCTCAACTTCCTAACATTCTCTCCACTCCCTTGCCTGCCCACCTTCTGCCATGGGCATCTAGATGGCCTCCCTAGTTGCTGGACCCTTGGCCTTGAACTTTCCTTCACCCAGAATTGTGAAAAAATAAATGTGTGATGAAAAATCACTCAGACTTGGCTATTCTGCTAAAGCAGTGAATTCTGTCTGCTTGTCTGGGCCCTGGGGATATGGCCACATCCTGGTTACCTTGTTCTGCCTGGCAACTCTGTTTGCTGCCTCGTGTAGTGGGGATGGCCACCGCTTGCTTAAACACTGTGGGGCTGAGATATCAAAGGTCCTTCCAACTACCTTGTATTCTTTCTGTGGAATACCTGACCTAACTATGAACAAAAGAAGTGTTATAGCCCTGGGTACAGATGGAAGTGGTTCTGGTAGAGTCTGGACTCCTCGTGAAGACGACCTTTCAATCCTGCTCTGGGAACTGTGTAGCAGTGACAGCAATGCTTTCAATAGGGCGGACAGGAAACTCTTAATGACTGAGCCATCTCTCCATTCCAACAGAAAACTCAGGACAGTGCAAGCAATAAGTAAGGTTCACTGTCCCCCACGATATTAGTAGCAAAGTGCGATGATGCCTAGGTCTCCAACCCAGCAACTCAACATTGGAGTTCCTCCCTCCTTCCAGTCCTCAGGTTCTGCTTTCAGTCACAATATGGCTGCTGTTGTTTTCAAAACAGCAATGTTTGATGGAAGAGGCTGACTGTGTCTCTGTGTCTCTGCCTGTGAATGAAGAAAGTGCTTCAAGAATACTCCAAGGCAAATGTTTCCTCACAGCACATTGTCCACAGTTCATCTAGAGCCCAAACCCATCGTTAACACAGGTATAAAACTAGATGGCAGCCTGGGAATGCTCCCGGCCACGTGCAGATCATCAGAGTTAAAGCAGGGGGAGGGGGAGGGGGAGGGCGAGGGGAGTGAATAGGATTGGACCATCAGGATGGACTGTTACATGCTCATGTCATTTAATCTCTGCAGCAGTTCAATCAAGCAACTAATATTGTCCCCTTTACATAGACGTAAAACTAAGCCGAAGAATTCAAATAACCTACCTGACTGATCATACATTAAAAAAAAAAAATAACAGCAGGTTTTTAGAACGGTCTTCTCTAGTCTTATCTAAAGGTTGGAGCACATTGTCTGTCCTTAATCATTAAGTCAAAAATAGGTAAATAACAGGAAGTCCAATTGCGGGAGTCTTGCACTTGGAAGGGGGCTTTGGTGTCTTGGTCCTATGGCATTCAAACCAATAGCATCTCCTCAATTTTCCTGCCACTCCTCAATGAGGTGGACTCAGTGTAACAGCAGAAGATGAAGTTCTTAGAAATTTGTCTGAGAAGCAAAGCGTGAGTCTGGGGTCTGTAGAGATGCCTGCTGTTTCAACAGATGGGGAGCAATGTCCCTACTGTCCTCGTCGGTCATCAGCCGCCTCTGGCATAATCACAGTGTCCTCATCACAGGTCCCCACCTCCCTCCTCCCACACTTCTGTGGTCTATTGTTCACAGAGTAACCAGAGAGAGCTTTGTGACGCCCTCCAATGACTTCCAGTGCGATTGAAAGAAGAACCAAACCTTGTTAGATGGTTTTCAAGGCTTATCTGGGCCTTAGCCATGCTCCTGTTTCCCTTTTGGCTACACCTTCCCAACCCCCAGTCACTGTCTTCCAGATACACCAACTCTCTGCTCCTCCACACTTGAATATCAGAGCCTTGCTGACTCTCCTTCCCAGACTGCTCTTCCTCTTTGTCTTTGTGTGGCTACCTCCCCATCCCTACTCGCAACCCCTATCCAGAACTACCTTCCCAAATTGCCTCTGTCAACCAGTGTGTAGTACCGTGGGGTCACCCAAAATGTGTACGAGAGACTAAATGATCAAATGAATGGGATATGAGCGCTGATGCGTGTATGTTAGAGATACCCCACAACTCAGTAGAGTTCATTAACTAGATGATATGTTAACGATGCTGACGCAGAGACCATTATCTCAACACATTCCTGATGCTATGACAACCTCTCCTCGCTGATGTAATTTATAAGCCATAGGAACTTAACTTCTCACTGTTTTGGAAGCCAATAGGGAAGCAGATCCAGTGTCTGGTGAGGTCCTGTGCTTGTGGATAGATCCTTCTCTGTGCCTTTACATGATGGAAGAGGGGACCCGCATCCTTGCTCCTCCTTTACAAGGGCTCTGGATTGAAGCAGAGAGCAATGAATGCTGGTACTCGGGTTGTTTTCTTCTTTTTATTAAGTCCAGGTCCCCAGCCCAAGGAAATGGTGGGACTTTTATTCAGCCCAAGTCCCCACATTTAGGTTGGGTCTTCTCACCTTATTTAACCCACTCAGGATAACTCCTCATAGGCACGCCAAGAGGCTAACCTAAAGTAGATAATTTCTCACAGGTGTGCCCAGGGGCTTGCCTCCCAGGAGATTCAAGATCCTGTCAGGATGATAGCCAACATTAGCCATCACAGCTACTAATCCTGTTTATGAGACCCAAGTATTTACATCCTAATCACCTCCTTGAGGTTCCACCAATCGACACTATCGCATTGGTGATCCAGTTTGCACACATGAATTTTGAGAGAACAATATTCGAACCAAAGAGCCATAGACCTTCTATTTCAAAATCAGATATATAAGAATCACAATTGATCTCCTTAGAAATATAACCAGCTTGCAGGAGTTAAACCAGGACTATCCAAAGACCAAGATTACAGTCACCCAAATTAAATCAATTATGAATATGACATCTGTTTTCTCTGCTAGATAATAAGCCATGCATGGCACATTGTGAGCATATAATGAGAGCACTGAGTGACCACGTAATACATTCGCTAATTTTCTTGTTGCGGTAACAAAATCTTTGACTAAAGAACCTTGCTTTGCTCAAGAGGAAATACAGTCTGTCATTGCAGGGAATGCATTTTGGCAAGCACACAGGTTGGTTACACAGTATCTGCAGAAGTAGAGAATGGACAGGAAGTTGGGAAGAACTATAAAACCTCAAGGCCCACCTCCGGTGACCCACTTCCTCCTGCCAGGATCTACTTCCTACAGCTTCCACAGCGTCTAAAATAGCGCCACCATCTGGGGACCATGTTCAAACCCTTGAGCATACAGGTACATTTCACATTCAAACCACAAGTAGTAGGCACAATATCCTACCACTGGTTAAAGGGAAAGTCACTGAAGCCTTCCCCAACAGTGCCAGCAAAGGGCACAGCATTGACATGCTGTCAAAGTGAATACCCAAGAGTCGGGGAAATGTCTACAATTTCCTGCAGTAGCCAGCAGCAGTCTCAGTATTTAGCCAGCCCCCAGAGGCCGGCTCAGAAGTGTTTTCAAGTTCACAAATCCCTGCACACCTTCTACCTTATCCTAGGATTTAAGCATGGTGCCCTCATTCCTATTCTGCCTGTGAGTAATCCCAGGGAATTTCAGCCAAATCCTATGTGGATTCTGAATTTTACTTTTAAATCTACATTTGAAATCGTTCAGTTACAAACACCATGAACCTAACTTCAGATATCCTTTAGGAATTAGCCATGTCTGTTGACCTCTCCCCACAGGCAAGTCCCCAGATGGCCGCATCTTGCCCTGTAGCCTTCTGATGAACAGGCAGAAGTGAAGCCCGAGAGGCTTCATCACTGCTGACTGAGAGCAAGTGTGCAAAGAAAGCTGCTTGTGCAAGGAAAGCTGCAATACCCAGAATCCTCCGCTGCGGTTTCCCAGAATGCCACATTCGCGGCTTTAAATCCGTAGTTTTTCAGGTCATGGATACCCATCCGCCATTTGGTATTTAAAGCTCTATCTTTCAGTGAAGTGGAATAAAGAGAAAGGGAGTCGTCAGGGTGTCCCAAGAAGGTTAAACACGACTTTGTGAAACTTGCGTTATTATCGCCCTCTGTGTATAATCGGACCGTTATCCCAACTGGATCTCATACAGGAGAAGGAGGAGAACGGGGGTGCTAAATGGTTTGAAAATAAGCCCTTGGAGAAGCAGCTTAACTCAGTGGGACAGCGCTTGCCTGGCATGTGTGAAGCTGTGAGCTTGATTCCCCAGCACTATTAAAAAAATGAAAATGAAAACTAGAGCTGGATGAGTAGTTCAGTCAGTAGGCTTATTTAGCTCACACAGGTTTGCCCTCCATTGTGGCATAAACCAGTCGTGGTGGCAAATGCCTGGGATCCTAGCTCTCAGGAGGTGCGGTGGCAATGCCTGGGATCCTAGCTCTCAGGAGGTGCGGTGGCAATGCCTGGGATCCTAGCTCTCAGGAGGTGCGGTGGCAATGCCTGGGATCCTAGCTCTCAGGAGGTGCGGTGGCAATGCCTGGGATCCTAGCTCTCGGGAGATGAGGGAGAAGCATCAGAAGTTCACAGTCATTCTCTACTACTCATCAAAGTCAGCCTGGTAGCTATGAGATCCTTTGTTTTTTTAAAAACATTTTTTTTTGGGCTGGGCAGTGATGGTGCATGCCTTTAATCCCAGCACTTGGGAGGCAGAGGCAGGCGTATCTCTATGAGTTCGAGGCCAGCCTGGTCTACAAGAGCTAGTTCCAGGAAACACTTCAAAGCTGCAGAGAAACCCTGTCTTGGAGAACAAAACAAAATCAAGTCTGACCGATAGGTCCTTGCAGACTTTCTCTCCTTTCCTCCTTCCTCAGCTTTCCCCATGGCACCTTAGTCTTACGGGGTATGTTCCAGAAGCTTTTCCCGCCTTCCTAAGGGTCAACCCTTTACCAAAATAGTTTGTCACTTGTTCCAAATTCAGCCAACAATTCCCACCCTGTGCATTAGCAAATATATAAACAACAACCTTGCTTGCCAGCACACTGTTTCCCTTTTTCGGTCATCTGTTTGGCAAGATGCTGACGTAAGAAGCAATCCCCTGTGCTGGGTGTGTTGGCCTGGACCATTGTGCAGGCCAACTGTGCTTCCTTTAAGGTGGATTATTGAAGTGATGCAGTTCCATTTAATATAAAAAGTCAAGTTCTTTGACTGTTCCTGCTCTAATATAAAAAGCCAAGTTCTTTGACTGTTCCTGCTCCCCCACATTTTGAAAAAGGTTTTTCACACTCGATGTCATCAAATACTCTATTTGCGCACTCTCTTCAAGGAGGAAAGCGCCAGGGACAAGGGCGTGTGCCAGCTGACTCCAGTTCTTGGCAGTGTTGTGTGTCCTTTTGTTTTTTAAAGGGGAATAAACAGTAGCTTAGTCCACCCTATAGATGTCAGTGGCACATCTGGGAGCTCAGGCCTATGACAATGGACAAGGTGACTACTGCACCTGGGTGCATGGTTTCCCTGAGCAAAACTGAGCAGCAAGTCGGAAGCAGAGAAGAAGGGCATTGGGTCAGCTGTAACAGGGGGTGATGCAAATATCTACTTTATGCTATTGCAGTGGCACTTAATGGGGTTTAATGAGGCATCCAGCCTGGGACCTGCCGCAGAGTCTTGATTGCATCCCCTACAGGAGATGGCACCTTTAGTGTTTCTTCTCTCTGCTCTTTTAAAAAAAAATCTAATACATCGGCTTCCATCCTCCAGACTTCCCAATGCACTCATCTCTCCTAATCTGAAAAAAGAAATGTTCTCTCCCTACTTCTGCCTCGGGCTCTGCCAGCTTCCAAGCTTCACCATCCACCCCTGTGACAACTGCAGGGTTTTACTGGGGTTGGGTGTTCATTCCTCCCCTTCATTTAACTTCTCAAAAGCAGAATCCACATTAGCGGCTCATTCCAGCTGCGTGCCCTCAGCGCGCATCCCGCTGAACCTTGTGAACTGAGCCTCCTGCTAATAACAAGGCTTGACAAACACAAGCTCTTTGCAGTTGGACTTGAACCATATTAAATGATCCTATGTCTCTTTTTCTGGCTATGCCCTTGCTGTGCACCTAATCAAGCTAAAAGTGCTTGGTGTCTCCCAACTCTTGGTCCCCTCACTCAGTCACTCTTTCCTCCAGGACCTCTCTCACACAGCTGGCCCTCACCATCCCTATGCCCATATGATCCTGCCAGTGGCTTACACAGACCCAGGGAGACCATTTCTTGTAGCACATCCATTATCCCGTGGTAGCTCTCAGTCCCTCACAGTAGAATTGGCAACAATGATGGTGTTGTACAGGAATTTCATAGAACTTAATGAAAGTTCAAGCCAAGTGTCTTAGTTAGGGTTTCTATTACTGTGAGAGGCACCATGACCAGGGTGTCTATAAATATCTATAAAGGAAAACATTTAATTCAGAGGTTTAGTCACCGTGGTGGGAAGCATGGTGGCAGACATGGCGCTGGAGAGGTAGCTGAGAGTTCTACATCAAGATGGGCAGGCGGCAGCAAGAGAAAGAACCACTGGGTCTGGCTTGGGCATTTGAGACCCCAAAGCCCACCCCCAGTGACACACTTCCTCCAACAAGGCCACACCTCCAAATGCTACTTCTTAAGCATTCAAATATATGAGTTTATGTGGGCCATTTCTTATTCAAATCACCCCATCAAAAAACATATAGTACAGTGCCCAGACTGATACATAATAGAACCTTAAAATTCGGGTTTCTTTTCTCTCCATTATTTCTCAACTAGACAATGAAACCCTCATCCTAATAGATTCCTGTGCCATCAGCTCTGAGTCTTCCTATAATCTGCAGTCTACTCTCCTTGGGGCAGCTTCCGTGATCTAACAAAATATAGACTATAATTATCTTCTTCCTCTGGGGTGTATCTTCATTATCTACTGAACAAAACCTGAGCTCCCTGTGGGACATATAAAGAATGTCTGCTATTTTGAAGCATTTATCATCAGGTTCACTGAAGACCTTGATGCCTTGCCCATCCTGCTCCAGACATGACCACCTAAGGCTGCATGGCCACCCTCCTAGACTAAGGTCAACTGACCCTCTGTACATCATCCTGGAGCTTCTCGTAGCCACATGACACCTCTAGTCTTCACTTGGTCTTCTGCCAAGAGAAAAAGAAGGAGCAATGATGAGCATCTCCCATCAGCACCATCCTGGCCAGCATCCTGGATGAGTCGCTTGGCTTTCCCATGCATACAAATAAGACGCCTGCTCAATGGGCTGGTTACTTAAATAGACTTCAATCCACAGTTTCCATTTAAAACCCCAACAAAGCCATCTTCAGAAAATGTTCTCTTGTGTTTATGTCCTCTAATTCACTTAAATTAATTAATCTGCAATTGTCCTTACAGATGCATGATGGGGACAATCTCTAAGAATGGAGTTTCTTCTAAGAACTTGAGCTCATTTGTGCATTCAATTTACCAAATGTGGCAAGGGAGTGTTTTCTCTGTGCTTTCCTAAAATTTATTCGGGGCCACTAATTTATTCTCTGTTAAATTGGGCATCTCTAACCCAAGAAAGTTGTCGGGAAATGAAGAGGAATGAGAGGCATGTATGAATCAGAGTTCATTTTAATTGATCAAGGATTCTTAACCGAATCCTCCACAGCTCTAGAAAGCCCAACAAACAAGCAGTTAAGATGGGGCATAAGACACCACCACTACTAACGGGAGTTGTTGCAGTCTTTGGGTACAAGCCATCAGCCATTCTGCCTCACTCCACCTTTGTTAGGCAAAGCACAAAGTCCATTAATGCCTGCAGGAGCAGAAAAGGGGAGAAAGGTGGGTCTGGGCTGACACAGCTCAAAGCCACACTGCTGCTTCATCTCATAAGATTTGCTGATTCACAGAGAGAGACTTGAACAGCTGGGCAGGTATACATCAACGCAAGAATTATAAAACATTAAGCTAGGCACAAAGCCAGGAGCTATAGATCCAACATCTTTGTAAGCTGAGGCAGGAGAATCACTTGAAGGCAGGACTTTGAGGCCAGCTATGGGCAGCACAGTAGGATTGTAAAAAAATTAAATGAAAGTAAATTAAATTTTTAAATATTGTGGAAAAAAAAAGATTTGCTGAGTCGTTAGTTCCAGTCTCCTGCACTGCGGAAGGTGGGGGCTCAGAAGCCAGGCTGTCAGGGCTCAAATTCCTGGTCAGCCTCACTGTACCCTAGTTTCCTCCACAGAAAAATGAGAACATGATCTCCTTTGTGGGATTGTTGTTGGAACAACTTGAGTTAATATGTGAGGAGCTACAATTTATGGATCGGTGCTTGTATGGTGGATTGAATGAGACTCGTCCCCATGTGCTCATCCATTTGAGTGCTTAGTCCTTAGATGGTGGAACTGTTTAAGGAAGGATTGGGGGTGTGGCCTTGCTGGAGGAGGTGTATCACTGAGGGTAGGCTTTGAGGTTTCAAAAGCCTCTGCCACCCCCAGTTAACACACACTCTCTTAATGCTCATGTTTATGACCAAACATGAGCTCTCACCTACTGCTCCAGCATCATATCTGCTGCCATGCTCCCCACTGTTGTTGGGGTTTCTGTCCTGCCCAGTCCTTGTGCTGCCTAGTTCCCACAATCATTAAGTTCCAAAGAAACCACATAGAGGTCTATATTAATGATAAACTGATTGGTCCATTAGCTCAGGCTTCATATTAACTCTTATAACTTATATTAACCTATTATTCTTATCTATGTTAGCCACATGTGGTACCTTTTTCAGCGGGGTGATCACATCTTCCTTCTTCTGTGGTTGGGACAGGACTGGGGAGGAATGAACTTCCTCCTTCCCAGAATTCTCCTGTTCTCATTGACCCGCCTCTACGTCCTGTCTGGTTGTCCTGCCTGTACTTCCTGCCTGACTATGGGCCAGTCAGCATTCATTTAAAACATAATTGACAGAATATAGACAATTGGACCACACCACCCCACCAGGATGGTGATAAACTCACCCTCTGAAAACATGAGACTTCCCCAATAAATTGTTCCCTCTATAAGTTGCCTTGTTCATAGTGTCTTATAACAGTAATTTAAAAATGACCAAGACAGTCTGTCGAGTACACACAAATGCCTGCTTCATTCATGGCTTACATTTCCATGGTTCCCATTAACTTACCTGTGGTCAATCACAGTCTAAAAACATTCAGTGGGAAACCCCAGTAGTAAACAATTTGTAAGTTTTGAATTGCACAGCATCTTGAGTAGCATGAAATCTTATTTTGTCTTAGTACAGTGAGTCATCCCTTTGTCCAATTTATTCTTGCTGTACATTCTACCTCACCCTTGGCTACAGAGCAAGTATCAGATAATTGGCGGATCAACTATCAGAGTATCAGTAAACTCCATGTCCCAGTAAACCTTGTGAGGTAGCTTAATACTGCATTTCAATCTATTGTTTATCTACTTCATCATGTAGATGTTGTGTCTTCCCACAGAATCATAAGAAAAGGATATATATATATATATATATATGGAGAGACAGGAAAGAATGCCAACAATTGACACATAGGACAGGCCTTGTAAAAAAAAGTCCTTTGAAAAAACTGTAAAAAGACAATTCATATAGCTAGCTAAAGAAACAGTTACTCAAGTGAAGAGACATCTTACAGAATGGAAGAAAGTCTTTACCAACTGTAAATCTGATGGGGAATTAATATCTAGATAATGCAAAAAATTCAGAAACCAAATAAGAAATCATGCAACCCAATCAATCAATGGGCTGTGAAGTGAAGAGACTTTTCAAAGTGAACTACAAATGGCCAAGAGATAGAAGAAAAAATATTCAACCTCAGGAGACTTTAGTAAAATGAAATAAAACTGTGTTGAGGGTTCTAAGGGGGCGCAGCAGTTTGGAATATCTGCAGCTACTCTGGAGGACCCAACATCCATGTCTGGTGACTTACCAGTGCCTATCACTCTAGTTTGTGGCCTCTACAGACATTCACTCCAGTGGAAACACACCAATCTAATGATCTGAAGAGGGGAGCTACACATAGGAGAAATGTGTGCAATACTTGTCTTTCTGAGCCTGCATTACCTCACTAGGTAAAATAGTTTTTCAGATCCATTTGTTTTCCTGCAAATTTTATAATTTCATTTTTCTTTCTAGCCAAATAAAAAAAATCCCATTGTTTATATGGATTGCATTTTCACAATCCGTTCAATTTTACTTTTTTTAAATGATAGATCGTTAATTAAACTAGGTTGGATACAATTCTTTCTTTATAAAGTGTTTTTTCTTTGTAGAGTATGAAGAGCCATCACAAGGTCCAATTGCCACATTGTGAATAATGACAATGTCTCAGGCTCCTATTTTATCCCTGAGAAAAGGTTCCAAAGCCAAGACAGAGCACACATCCCAGAAAGAAGACAATTCTGAGATCTTAAAACAACAACAAAAACATGACAGCTTGCTGACTTTTATTAGAAATATAGATATGCCTGCTATAGAAAATGTGGGACACTCAGAGAAGACAGTATAAAAGACAAAATAAACTATGGCAGCAGCTTCCAAAACAACTACCAAAATGGCGCTATGTGTTTAAATCTTTTTCTATACACAGAATTTGTAACTTTTGTTTTTAGACAAGAATGACATTAAATGGAAGTTGTGCTGTTCTTTCCTTTAATCTTACAGCATACATTTTCCCATGCTAGTACCATGCTTCAGATCCTGCCTCACACCTCAGGGGTTAGTGCGGTGGGTCCAGACACCTGCTGTGTGTAGACCCCACCCACTTTTCCTTGAGAGATGAGCAGTAAACCCCGACCATGTTTCAGATCTGTGACAAAGAGTCACGTGGGCTTGCGCATAATAAAACTCGATCAATCACATCTTATTTTTAGAGCTTGCAGCACTTTGATGCTGTGATGATTGATTTCATGTGTCAAGTTAATTGATGCTCAGATAATTGATTATTTCTGGTGTGTCCGTGAGGATTTCCAGAAGACATTAGTGTCTGATTTGATAAGCAAAGCATGTCTGTGCTCACAAGTGTCGGCATCATCAAAGCCTTTGAGGGATTAAGAGGTGTCTTAGTGATGGTTACTATTGCTGTGATGAAACACCATGACCAAAGAAACTTGCGGAGGAAAAAGTCCATTTGGCTTACTCTTCCATATCACTTGTTCATCATTGAAAGATGTCAGGACAGGAACTCAAGCAGGGCAGGCACCTGGAGGCAGGAGCTGATGCGGAGGCCATGGAGAGGTGCGGTTTACTGACTTGCTCCCCATGGCTTGCTCAGCCTTCTTCTTCTTCTTCTTCTTCTTCTTTTTTTTTTTTATAGAACCCAGGATCACAAGCCCAGGGATAGCATCACCCACCATGGGCTGCCCTCTCCCCCATCAATCACTAATTAAGAATACGCCCTACAGCTGGATCTTTTGGAGGCATTCTCTCAATTGAGGTTTCCTCCTTTCAGATAACTCTAGCTTGTGTCAAGTTGACTTAAAACTGGACAGGATGATAGAAGAAAAAGCTAGAGAAAAAACTCTCTTTCCCCCTAAGCTTGAACGTCCATTGTGGTGGTTAGTATGTGGTGACATACCTGGGAAGAGGGGACCTCAATTCAACAATTGCCTCTATCATCTTGGCCCGTGGGTGGCATGTCTGTGGAACCATTTCCACGACTGCTAATTGTTGGGGGAGGGGCCACATCCACTGTGGATGGTACCATTCCTAAGCAGGTGGGCCTGGGTTGTTTAGGAAAGATGGTTCAAGATGAGCCTGGGAGTAGAGTGGTCTTGTAAAACATACTAGAAAGTTTACCTACCAGCTCTAATTTTTTAAAGAATTTAAAAGATATTCTTTGCATTTATTCTTTGAAACTTTAGTAAAATTCAGCTGCAGATCCGTCTTCAGTATCTCAACCCCTTCCTGATTTTGATCCAACAGAGGTGGCTTGATTCTAGAAATTTATATATTTCTTCTAGATTACCAAAGTTGTTTCTGTTCATAATAGTTCTTATGATTACTTTTACTTCTACAAGTTTTAATTTTGCTTGCTTTATTTGTGCAAGTGTGTATGTTGGTATGGCCACATGTGTTTATTTAGGTGTGTAAGTGTATGTATATGAGCACGTGGTTGTATTTAGATATGTTTGCACTTGTCTGAATGTTGTTATGGGTACATGTGTGTATTGTGTTGTTATGGGTACATATGTATATTTAGGTGTATGTGTACATGATGGTATGGGTATATTTGTGATATGTATATTCACGTGTGCATGTGGAGACCAAAGGTCAGTTTCAGATATCATTCCTCTCATACAGTCCACCTTGTATTTTAAGACAAATTTGTTACTGAGGCCTGAAGGTCACCACGCAGGCTAGGCCTGCTAAGCAGTGAGCCTCAGGGAGCTTCTTGACGGCTCTCTCAGAACACACCCCCATGCCTGGTTATTTTCTTTTTTTATATGGGTGCTAGGGATTGAACTCAGGAACCTCATGCTTGTACATCAAACACTTTACTGAGCTATTTTCATAGCTTCCCCTTCATTTCACCTTTAAGTGTATTTATTTGTTTTATTTTAGAACGGGGAATTCTGTCTGCTAGAAAGCTACAAGAAAGGAATTTGGGAGGGATGGGGAGATGGCTTAGTAAATAAAGTGCAGGTTGTACAAGCAGGAAGACTAAAGCTAGCCCCCCCCCCCCCCCCCCCCCCGCCGCCAACTCACAAACAAAATGGGTTTGGTAGCACACAGTGATGAAATGACAGGGACAGGAGGATTCCTGGGGGTTCCTGGTCAGCTGGTCCTGCTAATTGGTGAGCTCTAGGTTCAGTGAGAGACACTACCTAGTCAAATGGAGTGGAAAGAACTGGAAAGATGATGCCACAGTTAAGAAAACTTGGTGCTCTTCCCAATGACCTGGGTTAGAGTCCCAGCACCTTAATAGTTACTCACTAGTGTCTACAACATCAGTTCCAGGGGCTCTGACACCCTCTTTCCACCTTCTCAGGCACCGGGCACACTGTGGTGCATAGGTGATATGTGCCAGCAAAGCCCAATGGCCTCAAACTGAGCCAGACTTTACCAGGGAGGAAGCTAGCAATAGCTTCTCACAAGAACATCAATTCTAGCTTTTGTTTGTTTATTTTCTCTTTGTTTAGATAAAATTTCATGTATACCAGACTGCCCTCAAATGGTTGTGTAGCCAAAGATGGCCTTGAACTCCTGACCCTCTTCCTCCCACCTCTGGGGTGCTAGGATTACAGGCATGTCCCACCACCCAGTTTTATATGGTTCTGGGAATCAAGCCCAGACTTTCTCACACACTAGGCAAACATTCTAGCTACATCTCCGGCCCCAAATCCACACGCCCATTTTTTCTTTTGTTTTTGAGATTATAGTACAATTACTATATCCCTATCCCCCCTTCAAATCCTCCCATATACCCTCTTATTCTCTTTCAAATTCATGCCCTCTTTTTCCATTAATTGTTGTTACATACATATGTGCCCATATACTTCTAAATATAACTTGTATAGGATGTATAACATTCTTTGTTGTATGCATGTTTTCAGGGCTTAACACTTAGTATTAGATAACCAATTGGCGTGCTCTTACCTGGAGAAGACTATTTCTCCAACTCTCTGAATTCCTTAATTTCCCACGTCCAACTTGTAAAAGCCCTTAGCTTCAGGAAGATGGTAAAGGGGCGTAGTGGAAGGGCAGAGAAGAGACTAAGCTAGATTTGGAGAAAGCCAGAAGCAGCATCCCAGGTGAGGCGGGTGGGTGGTGCTTTCTAACCAGAAAACAGTGGGGGCGGGAGGGGGACCGTTCTCTGAACACTGGCATTCATCTACAGCTTGAAGACTGTGTTTCTGCCTGTCAGACGTTGGTATTCAATTCTCTGCTGACAAAAAGACTCCAGGGGAAGCTGTAGTGAGAACATAGTAAACTGGGGGAACGCGCACGTCTCCAAATCCCCCAAGCTTATTTCATGGGATACATTTGGAAGGTCTATTGTTGAAATAAGCTCAAACTCTGTGATTAGAAGAAATGTCACTTTCATCATCTCCGTAATGGAGAGGCTCATCTTAGAGGCAGGAGACAGGGACACAAGTGGCTAAAGGTGGCTTGGTATGTCTCTCTCAGCAGGGAACAGGAGGATGAGTGGGGATGTTTGCAGTCCCAGTGTTTGAGACTCTGAGCTTTCCTGATGGATGACTTCATTCCTTAATGCTCCCATGTTTCTGAGGATGATGGATAATGGACACTTGTCTGGCACACATTTGAGGGGCTCAGAAACCACATTGCTAAGGAGACTTTCCTTGACGATGACCACACTCTATGAATAGTCAGAGTCTGGAATTAAAATTCACCAAGTGACTGTGGAGATTGATGGATACATTCTAACAGGACCTAAATATGGAAACAATCCTGAATGCTTTGAAAGAGAGGATATCAGATGTCATGAGAACAGAGCTGCAGGGCTGTGCGTGTTCTACACAGAGAAGGCGGCAGGCGGAGCTCCGAGAGCTGGAGCTGCCAACTGTAATCTCCCTAGGAGAATCCCTCTTAAGAGGAAATTATTTGCCATAAGGCTTTCTGATTTGTTATGGCCAGAAGAGAGAGCCATCTGGTTGACCACAATAAATAGTTGTGAAAATATTCTATGCTTGCTGGCGTTCTTAGGTATGTACGTACATACATCAAAAACTGCTGTAGCCCATGTTACTTTCAGGTCCCGCCCACAAAGCCCTATGTGGTTGGCAATATCAGTCCTTGTATTAGCTATTTTCCTGGTGCTATGAGAAACCATCATTAATAAAGGCAACTCATGGAAGAAAATTACCTTTTAGTCCAGAGAGATGAGTCCATGATGATGGGGGTATGGCAGCGGGCAGGCATGGTGGCTGGATCAGGAACGAAGAAATTATATTTTCAACTTCATGCATGATGCAGAGAGAAAACAGCAAGTAGAACAATACAATAAATACTCAAAACTTGTCCTTATGATGTACTTCTTCCAGCAAGAGTCTCCTTGCTAAAACCTCCAAACTGGGGACCAAGTGTTCGAATACCAGTGCCTATTGGGGGAACATGTCCTGTTCAAACACTGCTGTCTCCTGTTAGATAACAGAGGAAACTCAACTCCCAAGGGCTGAAGTTGACGTGTTTGAAGTCACAAAGCTAGTATGGGAGGAATGAATATACAAGCCCAAATGCTGGAGTCCGGAGCTCAAACATAATGACTGGGTAGGATTGCATTCAAATACGGAATCCAAGCTGCTTCTTAGCCTGCGCAATTCTCTATGCTGCTTCCTACCGAAACACCAGGAGTTCTTGACTTGATGTGGGAGTGTCATATATCAATCTGTTGATTTCATTGGTTAAGTTATAATAAACCAGCTGCTTGGCCTCATGGCTTGGAACATATATGGGAGGAGTAAACAGAATAGAATTCTGGGCTGAAGAGGAAGTGAGGTCAGACTCTGCTCTGCTCCCAGAGAGACCCGACAGCTCTGCTGGAGCAGAGACACCATGCTCAGCTCTCCCAGGCAGATGCACGCAATGAAGCTCCTCCAATCCCGGATGGACGTAGGCTAGAATCTTCCCGGTAAGTGCACCTTGGGGTGCTTACAAACAAACATCATTAGAAATGGGCTAGTCCAGGTGCGAGAATTAGCCTGTAAGGGCTAGGGTTCATGGGCCAAGCAGTTCTTAAATGAATACAGTTTGTGTGTTGTTATTTCGGGCATGAGCTAGCCAAGCGGCCGGGGTGTTGGGGATGCAGCCCCGCCGCTCCTTATTTCAACATTGACTCCCAGAACTTTGACTTGCTATGACCTCCTTCTGTTCCCAGATCACTTCCGCGGCCCTCATGGACATCTGGTATTTCTCTGATTGCAGTCTCTCTGCTTCCAAGCCCTGGATGTCACAGCCTGCTAGGGTCTGCTCTTCTCCCCCAGAAATCAAGTGTTGGAGGCTTGGTACCACTGTAGGAGGTGTGTCTAATAGAAAGTAGGTCAGTGAAGGAACCCTCATACCAGATGAACGCTGGTCTCTTAGTTGGTGAGAGATAATTGCTACCAAAAGAGCAAGACAGCCGGTCCTTTCTCACTGGCTTCCCACTCACCACGTAACCTCTTTCTTCTGCACCCTGATACTGTGAGGCCATTTTTAATGAGATTCTCACTATAGCCAAGTCACTGCCAATATCACATTCCCAACCCTTTAGAGCAGTGAACTAAGTGAACCTCTTTTCTTTCCAAATTGTCCAGCCTCAGATAATATGCTATAATTACAGAAAATGAACTGTTACAGCATCCAATTTCAGATGTCTGTGTAAATTATCTTCACAGTCTAGCTTGTCCCTTCAACCTAGAGTCTTCTGTCTAACCGATGCCAAGCCACTCTGAAGTTGCCTGGAACAGTTGCACCAACAAAGCGAAGGTGGTGGCTCATGGGGCTGAGTAGGGGTTCTTGCCTAGCAAACAGAGCTTGGGTTAGGTGGACATTCTGGAAGGAGGTAGGAAGGGTCCACAGAGCAGGCAAAAATCAGGGTCGCTTGTCCACACTTGGGGAAGATATCATTTCTTAGCAGTGCCTACTCATAGAATCTTTTAAGAAAGAGAAACTGAAGACCTGCGTGAGTGATTGATGACTACCATGACCACATAGCCAATGATCAGGAACAAGAACTATGGAAGACTGATCCAACTTCACCAATGCCACTGTTGTCCCAAGCCCAACAACTGTATCTCCAAGAATGCCTTTGCCCCCAGCCACTCAGACCAAAGTCTTCAATTTTCTTCTGCCTTTTCTTTCCTTGGCCTCTAAGAATAACCACTCTGTTTATTTGTTTTTCTAGTCTCTGTAATCAATGGCTCGAGAACTGGCTTTCCTCTTTAGCTACCCACTAAGCTAGTCCTGTTCTCCCAGGCTTCATCAGCTGAGCAAATAACACATACAGCAGCCACAATGGTTCTTTGTCAGCTCACTGTATTGAAGGCTTGTCTGTTGAAGTGACAAATGTCTGACAAAGCAACTTGTGGATGGAAGGATTTATCTTGGCTCCTAGCTCAAGGTTACTGTCCATCCTGGCAGGGAAGCCATGCTAGGAGAATCTGGAAGCAGCTGGTTATGTTATATCCACATTCGGGAAGCAGAGATGGGTGCTGGCATTGGCTTTGCCTTCTTTTTATAGCCTTATCATATCCCATAGAATAGCGCCATACACAGTTAAGGTGGCTTGTTCCACCCCTATTAACCTAATCTAGATAATCCTTCCAGGACGTGATTAGAATCTCGTCTCCTATCTGATTCTAGATCCTGTCAAATTGGCAGTATTAATTACCGTGCAGCCACTTGCTACAGATAAGAGAGGCAACAGAGCTTATCCAAGTCACACAAGTCAACTTGGAAGGAGTAGCCCAGGGCTCAGCCTGGCAGGCTGACTGTCTGCCCTTTGGCATCTAGGGACTCAGAAGTTCAGTGGTGATAACAGCTCCCTGGGCACAGACTATGCAAGTAGTGAGGTTACTGCTGACCACCTGTCTTGGGGGGGGGGAGAAGTCTAGGTAAGCACCAAGCAGAGGTACCTAGGCCACCAGACCATAATAAGAACGTTGAACACTGAGCCTCTAATGGGCTTCTCTGGGGAAAATAATCACACCTGTGGCTGAGTTCTCATTGGTAGGGAATTGGCAGATTCTGGAAGGAGAGCTCAGAGAGAAGTCCCAAGTGGGTCCTCCAGACTCAGACTCTTCCTCCGTGGGGTGTAGCAAGGTGTCTGTCCTGTGTCTCTGCCATGAATCTTAGCTTTGAGTCCAATTATATGCTAAGTTCTGTGAGTGCTTCTAGCAGAACTCCAAATGTGGGCGTGATTTGGGGACCTTTGCCCATAAACCGTGGTAAATGACATGAAGGAAAAAGCACAAGTGACATAGGAGAGAGTTACCCGGGGGCTCAGGAAAGGTCCTGTGTGGAGGCCCTGCTTCTGCTGAGTCCAGCACCATAGGAAGTGTTAGCTGTGGGGCCAAGGGCAGGAGGAGCCTGCTCTGGACAGAGCAAGATCAAGGCCAAGGATGCAGCAGGGCAAGTGTGTGACTCTCTGAAGGTGCTAACAAGGTCCACAGTGGCCGCAGACTTGTGAGCCAGGCAGGTCAAACAAGGTCAGAACTGCAGACGGACTATTCTCAAGGCCAACCTCTGCCTGCTAGTGAGCTCAGGGAGGCTAACCGGAGAGGAGTGATCAGTGTACTCTGGCTTGTTTCTTCTGGCGGTCAAAGGGATGATGGGATACAAGAATAAGAGGTGGAGACAGAGGGAATAATGAGAAGGCCGTTCTCAGTCCAGTGAATATAAAGATAAACATGACAGCCATGGACAGCGAAGGTTACAGGGTCGAGACTGCAGCTTTCCAGCATGTCCTCAGCACCACTTGTTCCCAGTGCTGACAGTGAGCTGGGCAGCCTTTAGGTCTGTGACGATGCACAGTGTTTGGGCAGAGACAGTTGTGTGTCTATAAAGGGCTAAAAACAGCCTCAATTCATTCTGTGCCCTTGTAGCAAGACCCATGGTTAAGTCATTCATTGTGAAAAAACGCAGCTGGGAATGTAGCTCAGTGGAAGGGCACCTGCCTGGGCTCCATCATCAGCACCACAAGATACATTAATTAATTAGCTGATTAATTAATTAGTTGTATAAACCGAAGCCTTGCTTCTTACAGTTCCAGGTGCTAGAGAGTCTAAGACGGAGGGTCTTGTGTGATCCCACAAGGATCTCCTTGCATAGCAGAAGGACAAAGCGAGAGAGTGGAAAGCTCAAATGGGGCCTAACTGACTTTTAAAATAAACTCATATCCAGAATAGAGAAGGGCTCTTACATCATGGCCCTTACGTCTCTTGCTCATTGGTGCTCTTGCTCTCACTGTTGCGTGCCTGAGTGTGTACCTGTGGATATTACTGTGCACGTGCACAAAGGCCTGACGTCAGCGCCAACTGTCTTCCCCACTCACACTCTACCTTACGTTTTGAGACAGACTATCTCATTGAACCTGGAGCTTGCCAGTTTGGCTATGCTACTAGCTGGCAAATCCTCTAGAGGCTTCTCTGACCTCTACCTCCTGGCCCTGGGGTTATAGGCACCTGCAAACATGCCTGGCATTGTACATGGATTCTGGGAATATAAACTCACTTTACCCGCTGAGCCATTGTTGAAATAGGAGCGGCGGGGCTGCGTCCCCAACACCCCGGCCGCTTGGCTAGCTTATGCCCGAAATAACAGCATACAAACTGTATTCATTTAAAGAACTGCTTGGCCCATGAACTCTAGCCCTTACAGGCTAATTCTCGCACCTGGACTAGCCCATTTCTAATGATGTGTGTAAGCACCCCAAGGTGCGCTCACCGGGAAGAGTCTAGCCTCCGTCCATCATGGTGTCTCTGCTCCAGAGCAGAGCTGTCGAGTCTCCGGGAGCAGAGCAGAGTCTGACCTCACTTCCTCTTCCGCCCAGCATCCTATTCTGTTTATTCCACCCACCTATGTTCTAAGCTATGAGGCCAAGCAGTTGGTTTATTATAATTAACCAATTACCTTCCCCCATCAAGCCATCCCCCATCCCATATCCAAACTCATTCTTAAAGCTCCTCCTCTCAACTCTGGTGCACTAGCAACTGTTTCCAGCACATGAACTTTGGGGGAGATATTCAAACCACACTAATAGCTCATTTTCGTCCTTTCCCAGTTTAGCCGTATTTTAAAAAAGAATCAATCAACCAAACAATCAGCAGTCTTTGAAACTCAGCCGTCCAGCAGCCACTTAACAGGGGACAGTGTCCATATTCCTTCAAGGGTGGCATAGGATGCCTTGGGTCTCTGCTGTGGCCCCCTCCATCTTTCCATCCTTTTTCCCTCACAACTTCCCCAATCTTACCTCCTGGCTTTTCATTCTAAGTGCTCACCCTGGGTTGGTCCCTCTCAGGTCCATTCAGTCTCGTTCACCGTCTCCCTCCCCTCCCCTAGGTACCTCTTTTCTCCCTACAGCATCTCTGTGTGTCCCCAAACCTGCCCACCTGGAGACAGTCATCGCTCAGCCTCCACACAGCCCTCCCGCTTGGTTGGTTTCAGAGCCTGGCAAGGCAGATCCCTAGGAGAAACTGTTCCGTGTCTCTCTCTCTCTCTGCTGGCCCCCACTTGGTCTGAGCTGGCACTTGGCCAGGTTGTGACTTTCTTAGCCAAAGTCAGAACTCAGAGAGGAAATGAGTTTGAAGGCTCAAAGGTCTTGATATTGTTTTCCTTTCTATCTCTTTTGAAAACAAAAGGCCACTGAGAAGAACTGGGGCTGTTCATAGCTCACGAAAGGAGGCAAGTTTGTAGGCTCCACCTAGAGGTAAGGTCTCAGAGCAGGGTTTAGTGCACCCAGGGCAGTAGTGATTCTGTGTCAGGGTGTAGTTATGCAAGCCATCACAATGACATGTTTTCTTCAAGACTGTAGCATGAGGTATAAATAGACCGTGATCAGAGGGCTTCCCACGTATGCTTCCCTGCCCTGTAGGCAAAGCCTATCTTGAGAGCATCATATTTCTCAAATGGCAATGTCATTGTCCTAAGTAAAAGAATTCTTGAGTTAAACTGATGAAAAGACATCATCCTTCCATTGGTGAGNAAAGGGAGACGGGGAGGGAAATGGGAGGCGGGGAGGAGGCGGAAATCTTTTTTTTTCAATAAAAATTTATATTAAAAAAAGCTGTATTTTAAAAAAGAATCAATCAACCAAACAATCAGCAATCTTTGAAACTCAGCCGTCCAGCAGCCACTTAACAGGGGACAGTGTCCATATTCCTTCAAGGGCGGCATAGGATGCCTTGGGTCTCTGCTGTGGCCCCTCCATCTTTCCATCCTTTTTCCCTCACAACTTCCCCAATCTTACCTCCTGGCTTTTCATTCTAAATGCTCACCCTGGGTTGGTCCCTCTCAGGTCTATTCAGTCTCGTTCACCATCTCCCTCCCCTCCCCTAGGTACCTCTTTTCTCCCTAACAGCATCTCTGTGTGTCCCCAAACCTGCCCACCTGGAAACAGTCATCGCTCAGCCTCCACACAGCCCTCCCGCTTGGTTGGTTTCAGAGCCTGGCAAGGCAGATCCCTAGGAGAAACTGTTCTCTCTCTCTCTCTCTCTCTCTCTCTCTCTCTCTCTCTCTCTCTCTCTCTCTCTCTCTCTCTGCTGGCCCCCACTTGGTCTGAGCTGGCACTTGGCCAGGTTGTGACTTTCTTAGCCAAAGTCAGAGCCCCGAGAGGAAATGAGTTTGAGGGCTCAAAGGTCTTGATATTGTTGTCCCTTCTATCTCTTTTGAAAACAAAAGGCCACTGAGAAGAACTGGGGCTGTTCATAGTCAGCTCACGAAAGGAGGCAAGTTTGTAGGCTCCACCTAGAGGTAAGGTCTCAGAGCAGGGTTTAGTGCACCCATGGCAGTAGTGATTCTGTGTCAGGGTGTAGTTATGCAAGCTATCACAATGACATGTTTTCTTCAAGACGTGTAGCATGAGGTATAAATAGACCGTGATCAGAGGGCTTCCCACGTATGCTTCCCTGCCCTGTAGGCAAAGCCTATCTTGAGAGCATCATATTTCTCAAATGGCAATGTCATTGTCCTAAGTAAAAGAATTCTTGAGTTAAACTGATGAAAAGACATCATCCTTCCATTGGTGAGCCTTTCCCCCATGAGATGTCTCAGAAACACAGCTTGAGTTCCAGCCAGGGAGGCAAGGATACAGTACTAATTATTCAAAATCAACAATGGAAGTGTTTGCTTGTGAGTCCACATCATTTACATCAGGATTGACTTGGAAATTCTACTTTAAATGTGAGTTCAAAACCATTTTATTATTTTAAAAGTATTATGGCTGGAAATGGGGAGACTAGCCTGTGATTCTACCACACTGGAAGCTGAGGCAGGAGAATATGAGTTCAGTGCTAGCCTAGCCTACATCAGGGATGAGCATACACAGATACACAGACTCAGACACAAACAGACACACACACACACACACACACACTTCATAATCATTGGGTAATAAGTAATGGCCTTCCCCCAAACAAGCCTAACCGAAGCAGTCTCCTTTGGCAGCACCCTGGCTAGGCTGATGCTGTGAGTCCAGCCTCCCTAACCAGGCTCCTCCCAGCCTGCCTTCCTTGCCCTTGCTCCCTCCATGACAAAGGATGGAGAGTACAGTGCTTACCTCCCCACAGCCTGAGGATTCTGAGTTCCTGGCTTCTCCTCTGCCTTAGGCAGACCTTTCCTAGACTAACTCATGGGGAACCAGCTCTTTTACACTCCCTCCCCAACCACTGCTGGAGCCTAGCGTTGGGGCCTTCCCTAGATCAAGGTGGGGAGAGAGCTATGTCCAGCTCACTTCTGCCAATGTCACTTCCTTCCTTCCTTCCTTCCTTCCTTCCTTCCTTCCTTCCTTCCTTCCTTCCTTCCATCTACCCTCGTCCTTCCATTCCCCCCTTCCTTCCTGGCTTCCCCTCCCCTCTTTTCCTCCCTTATTTTTTTTTCTATCATTTATTGTTCGATAAAACACCAGAAACCTGCATAAAGTGAATATAGACATTGGATTGCTGTAGGCTGCTCTCCTGTTATCCAAGGAGGTAACTGCCCACTCCTACCCAGCCTCCCTTTTGCGGGTAGGGAAAGCAACCGGGCTCACAAGTGTTCCCAAAGGGGGTCTCTGGTCTCCTTGACTCTTCTGTTTCCCTCACACCCACATCTACCACCAATCTACCGATTCCATCTGCCTCTCAGGACTTCCACTGTGAGGGCTGAGCCAACCCTGGACCCTCCACTGTGGCTGCCACTGCTCTTACCTCTATGCAGGCGGCTGCATCCTACAGACTGTGTGGTTCGGGACCAGTGTCTTTGGATTGTGCTTTGAGGCTGGGAAAGCAGCGGAGCTTGGGCCCAGTCTGGGCAGCTGCTGCCACCAACATCCACCCATGGCCCTTGTTTTTATAATGGGGGTGCTAGTGGTCATCTAGGGCTGGGGTCACCTAGACTTAGTTCCAGTCTCTGGCACGAACAAAGAACTGAACAACTGGGAAAGAAAAAAAAAACCCAGCTGGGAAGAAAAAGAAAAGCAACAGTTTGAGGGACCTAAGGCTGAGAGTCTTCTAAGTGGACACTGGCTTGGGTTTTTTATAGGGCCCCTAAATCTTAGGGTTACTGTTGCTGTAAAAAAAAAAAAAAGTGTAACTAAAAGCAACTTGGGAAGGAAAGAATTTGCTTGGCTTATATATCTTTGAGCCACAGTTCATTGATGGAAGCCAAGGCAGGCACTCAAGACAGGAACTGATGCAGACGCCATAGAGGAGTGCTACTTACTGGCTTCCCCCTCATGTCTTGCTCAAGATGCCTTCTTATACAAACCCTGTAACCATGGGTGGCACTTATCCCAGGGAACTTAATCTTCCCATATTGATCATTAATCAAGAAAATGCCTGCAGTCCAAAATTATAGGAGCATTTTCTCAATTAAGATACTCTCTTCCCAGATATGTCTAGGTTTAGGTCAAGTTGACAAAAAGCAAGAAAGTAGACACACATACATACACATAAATAAAAAAAATTATCTTCATTAAAAATAGAAAAATATCAGATATTTAGAAGCCACAAAGTAGCTGGACCTCTGTGAACAGTTGTATAAATGCAAGGTGGTGAGTCACTATGGAAACAATGCGTCGTTTTCTCCAACAACTAAAACTAGAATATTCCAGAAGACAAAAATAAGGTTCTCAGACAGTTAAATTCACAATGTTAACAGCTCCAAGGAGGAGACAGCCCAAACATCCATTAAAAGGTGATGGGCATAGCATCATCACTTGGGAGCCTGGGGTAGAAGAGAGTTTGAAGCCATCTGAGGCTATATAACAACTTCAAGGCTAGCCTGGGGCACATAGTGTCACCCTACATCAAACAACAACAGCGGTCAGTTTGGCATGTACACACAGTCGAACGATTTGCCCATAAGAAGGAAGGACATTCAAACACATTCTAGCATAGATGAACCTTGAGGACATGGTGCTAAGTGAAACAAGCCAATCTCAAGAAGATGTGTGATACTTGCATGCAGTGTCTAAAATACTCTAGAACAGGATGGTAGTTCCAGGAGTTGAGGGAAGAGCAAATGGGAAGCTGGAGTTCAATAGAGACAGAGATTTGGTTTGAGGAGAGCAAAATATTTGTAGAGCTAGACAGTGGTGATGGCTACAGATCAGTGTAGATGTGCTTAATGCCCCTGGACTGTGCATCCGAAAGCGGTTAAGCTGTTGAAATATTTGTTATATTGTAAAATATATGTATTTTACCATAATTTAAAAATTCTACCAAGTCAGTCAGGTTTGGAATAAACTATGTGGGTAAAACCAAGGACCGCAGGGTCTACCGTCTTGTCTGCCTCTCTGAGCTAGCTCCTACCAACCTCCCTTACTTTGACCTTTTTGCTGAATTCCCGTCATGGGTCTTTTGTTATCTTCCTGGGGCCTTGTTCCTTTAACTTCCTGTGACTGCCCCTGATCTGTCTGCAAAGAGATCTTTCCTCTGCACTCTCCTAAAGGAGTTTCCTCTGTTTCCAGCTTCATTAAAATGATTAGTCACTTGCATACAATAAATGGCCTAGTGAAAGGACTTTAGAACTAGAGAAAGCCAACAGTGCCCTGGAGAGGTGGGAACTGAGTGACCTCCATGAAGGAGGGCAGAGAAAGGAAGAACTGAGATGTAGTTGGGGTGGTCCCAAGGGCTATGTGGCTCTAAAACTTACTTTCAACAGAGCAGAAGCTGAAGGTTCCTTGATTTGTTGATCTGACTCATGGTAGGGTCGGTTGCCCCAGATGGTCTTTTTCAAATACCTAACAAAGAAATGTTTGTGTCCTACTGTTGAAAATGTGTCCCATCCTGTTCCATCCTTCTGCCCCCCGCACCCCACCATGCAAGCACTTGTCCCTTCTTTGTGGTTTTGGGTTTTGTTTTTGAGATAGGGTCTTGCTATGTAGCCCAGGATGGCCTCCAGCTCTTTACTGTCCTACTTCCCCTCCCCCAAGTGATAGGATTTACAGGTGTCCGCCATATTGCACCTGGATTGTCTATCCCTCTTGTTTAAGATAAAATAGGAATCTGGGGAGATGGCTCAGTTAATAAAGAGCTTGCCAGGCAAGCACAAAGACCTGAGTTCAATCCCCCAGAACCCACCTAAAAAAAGCTGGACACAACAGTGAGTAGTTGTAATCCTGGAGCTGGGGAGGCAGAGACAGAAGTGTCCCAGCCAGCTGGCCACCAGTCTTGTTAAATCAGCCAGCTCTGTACTCGGTGAGAAACCTTGTCTCAAAAAAATAGAAGGCAGAATGTAGCATGAATCTAATTGATCTTAATAATAAAAACCCAGAGTCAGATATTAGGGGATAAAAGCTGAAAGATCTGAGAAGCAAAGCAGCCAGTCACTAGTTCTTCCTTCTACGAAATCCTCAGACTGAATGGGGTTTCCTTTCTCTCTAAGTCCTCAGACCAAATGCCATCTATACGAAAACTCAGACTCAATCCTGAGCTCCTGTCTCCTCCTGCCTTACATTCCTCTCTCGGCCAAGTCATATAACTTCTTCTCCACCTCCCTAGTGCTTCAATTAAAGGTGTGAGCCACCACCATTTGGCTGTTTATCTTTTAGGCTGATTCAATCTCATGTATTCCGGGGTAGCCTTGAACTCACAGAGATCTGCCTGCCTCTGTCTCCTGAGTGCTGAGATTAAAGGTGTGTGCCACCACTGCCTGGCCTCCATGGCCAACTAGTGTGACTAGTGTAGACTCTGATCTTCAGACAAGCTTTATTTGTGAAAGCTGAAACAAAATATCACCATAGCAGAAAGCAATAGAAGAAGACATTTATTGTTAACCTCTGGTCATAGGCGTGTTTTACATAAACAAATGTAATAAAGAATTTTAAAAATACAAATGACTTTTGTATTTAACCTCTCCAGCACTCCTATCTCATTATAAATCTAAAGAGTGCACCTCGAAAACCAAGTTACAATTTCACTTACCAATGAAAATACTTTAAGAAAATAAGCAAAAATAGTTCATTTAAAAACTCTTTTAAAATTTTACTTAAGATTTAGATTTTAATCTGATGATTAAATTATGATCATGGAACACTATAACACATAGGGCTATAGCAAAAGATACTTAAAGTGCTCTCTCTCTCTCTCTCTCTCTCTCTGTGTGTGTGTGTGTGTGTGTGTGTGAATGCCTACACTTACCTTGAAAGCATGTACATATAATGTCTCTTTTCTCATAAACACGATTTTACTTCACACTGGCTCATTCTGAAATTTGTTTCCATTCAGCATCGCCTGAATGTAGTTCCCCAAGGATTGTATCTCCCGCTACCGTTGGCTCACCAAATACAATACTGGGCCAGCAAGGATGCTGAGATTCAGAAAATCAAAGCTTGTACCAGGGACTCCCTGCTAGGACCTCAGAATTGAATATGATTTGCAACCCTTATCTCCAAACACATGCATCAAGGGTGTGTGGCTGTCATGATCTCACCTGAATGCTAGGAACCTATGTGTTGTCACCTTGGATGTCTGTTTTTCTTTGTGGGCTGAGTACAGTTGTTGGGATGAATGACCAGACCAGCCTCACGGAATAATGCCATCTTACGGATATGCTGATGGCCTCTCCCATACATCTTAACCCCTTATTCCCAAACTGTCCACCTCAACTTCCAAATAAGAAAGCCAACTTGATATTTTGTTGAATTTTATTGCAAGCAGAAAAGAAGGCCACGTTTTAAAAGGGGCAGCATGAGAGGGAATCCTAATTAAATGGGCTCCAGGATGGCAAGGGTGATTAATGTCAAGTACATAACATCCTAGAATGCGTGTGACCAAAAGGTATTTTCTCAATAACCTTAAGTGGTAGTCGGGTTGTTCTCTAAGCTGTGTGCCAGAAACATCTAACTGATATGTCTCTCTGTGAATTCTGAGCTCTGCTGCTGCAGCAGAAGCACACCTTTTGACCAGACAGAACCCAGCCTTGTTTTGACAATGCTGTCACTATTCCTGACTGCAGCCTTTAGGATCATTCAGCTGCAGGAGAGGACTGTGTCTAGTAGACTTCACCTGTTCACATCTTGACATGAGCACAGAAACCAGACTTGGAGCACAAAGTTTCTGTCCCACCTGACTCCATAGTCATTCAGTTCCAAAGATACACACAGAGGCTTATATTAATTATAAACTGTTTGACCTATTAGCTCAGGCTTATTATTACCTAGCTCTTACAAGTTAAATTAACCCATAATTCTTATCTATGTTTAGCCATGTGGCTTGGTACCTTTTCTCGGTAAGGTATTCTCATCTTGCTGCCCCTGTGTCTGGATGATGACTGAGTCTCTCTGCCTTTCCTCTTCCCAGAATTCTCTTAGTCTTGTCACCCTGCCTATACTTCCTGCCTGGCTACTGGCCAATCAGCATTTTATTAAACTAATACGAGTGGCAAAACTTTATAGTGTAAAAGAGCATTATTCCACAGCACAGGCTGAGCTCATCAGATGCCTTCTATAGCCAGACGAAAGAGACCTCTGAAAGAGAGTAATTGATAAAATATTCAGAGAGAGGCAGGCCTGAAGTCAGAAGCAGAGCCACCCAATGATGTCTGTGTCCCTCGTTCAGGTGTGTAGGCGAAAGTATGTAAATCCACGAGAGCCCCATTAAAGGTAGAGAGTTGCCCAGGTCTTCTTCTCTGCCTCAGGGACTGCATACTGTCAGCAGTCAAGGCAAGGGCAGTTCTTTGCCTGATAGGTCAGTTTTGCCAAGAGGAAAACAAGTTCCATATGGAGTGTCTTGGGTGCTCATCATCTTTTTGGTAATAACTGAGGGGCTGTCAAGAGCAATTGTGTCTCACATCAGCAGAGTTCTAAATTATTAAAATATTTAAATGCCATAGTCTGTAGGTTTGTGAAGCATTTGAGGATTACCTATTTATGTGGAGTATATTTCTGTGCATCTAGAGAACCTAGCTAACATAAGTATGACAAACAGAGGTGGCTATAACTTGTAGTCATCAGTAGACTGTACATCTTACAGACTAGAGCTTCACACAAGCTATTGGGCCAGACAGCCCAAGGTCTCATGCTCAGAGCAGCTGCGGGCACAGGTAAACAAGTTGTTTACTCTGTTCACTCCAGCAGGCAAAGCGTCTGAGGCAGGCAAAGAAAGTCAAGGGGCCAGGGATCTGCAGCTCCTAAAAGACAGGAGGCACTACAGGCAATCTGTTGGTAACAAGTGAAATTCTGCCAGGATTAAGCTTGAAGCAAACTAATTTCTCAGAGAGGTGTCACTGGATTTGAACAGAGCTTTTATTCTGTGCCTGCAGCTGCTCTGAGCATGAGACCCTCATGAATCCCTGCTGGCAGGGGAGTTGGTTCTGATGAGGCCTGCAGCTGAAAGATCCTGAGAGCTGGGGCGTGGCTATCAGTTAAGGATCCCTATGTAAGCTTCCCCTGAGGACAATAAACTTGGCATTCTTGTATCAAGGATGACCCATATCTGTGTGTTTGTTTGTTTTTTTTTTTTTTTCTGTCTCTGTCTCTGTCTCTGTGTGTGTGCTTTTAAGTCTCCAGGCCCAGTTCCTGGCTCATGTATTGACCTGTAGTGGCACAGGGGCTACAGGTGTAGTACCATAAAGCGTAGAACAGACAATGTGCTTTGTACCTGTCCTGACACCCAGCTTCACTATGAGGTGGGAAATTGAGATGAGCATCTCACCTATTGCACAGCCCCCTCATTTACAGATGGGTCACTTCCCTAGCCTGATGATCCAATCTGGGAACTAAGCAGATAAGCCTAACCATCCGGAAAAGAACTTACTAGAAGGAGTTACTGTAATTAGTTATTTTAATGTATTAAAAATACTCTTGAAATCAAAGGGATTGGTGAAGTAAATTATGATGTATAGTCTACACTGGTCTGCTCAGACTGTCATAACAAAGAGCCACAGACTGAGTGGCTTAGACAAGAGGCCTATTCTGTCAGTTACAGAGTCTGAAAGCCCAAGTTCAAGGAGCTAGAGGGAATGATTTATCTTTGACATTTTCCCATTACCTGTAGATGCTTTTCTTCTGCCCTATGCTCTTCTTAACATATTCCCTCTATGTGTCTGTCTCTCCACCCAAATTGTTCTGTTTTATATGATGTCATTGTTTGGGATGAAAGGTTCTCATACTGACCTCACTGTAACTTGCTCCCCTGTGTAAATATGTCTCCAAATAAAGTCATAGTCTGAAGTGGCAGGGCTCTATCAGTTTTTCAAAAGGAACACGCTCTTATGAGTTACATCATATGATGAGTGCAATGCATTTAGGACTAAGCGGAGGACTTTCTGCGCATGCGGAAGGTAGAAATCTCTAAGCACATTTCATGGAAAAACCAGTCTCTATATCTGTGTGCTTTCATCCCTGTGAATGATATATGCCCATGAATCTGAACACTTAAATGAGTAGGTATTTTTTTCTTTTTATTGTTTCTCTCTCTTTTTTCCAGAATGGAAATTAAACTTCGAATTTTCCACGTTAAGGAAGCACCACACTACTGAGCTCTTCCCTGCCCTCAGTTCATTTTTTTTTTATTATTATTAGTCAAGGACTAAGTCATCCAGATTGACCTGGCACTCACTCTGTCACCCAGACAGGCCTAGAACCTGTCACTTTCCTGCTTCAGCCTTCCAAATAGCTGAGGTTACAGGCCGGGCTTGTATTTCTTCAATTTTGTAGAAGGGCTCAAGAAAACACAGTATCCAGTTATTTTATGTACAGAAGAACAGCCAAAGTGTTGAATCTTTCATTTGGGCTGCACTGAATTTCTATTTCTATATTGTCTGGCTCATACATGTGTGCTTTATAAAATATGTAAGTCTAAATATGTATATATGTACATGTAACATATGTGCACACACATGCTTCTTGTTAATCCTTATTCTCTTCTTTCTTCTATTTAAAATATAAGTTATGAATTATCTTAAAGACCCAGAATGATTTATACATACATTCTAAGGACTGGATTCATGTGCCAGTTGAGGTCGGCATCCTGTGCTCCTGTCTATACTTGTAAGCTCTTTAAGGGCTTTGTTTGTTCCAAGTGATTCATATAAGGCCTGGCATGGGCGGTCATGAAATAGGATCCCTTATTATGTTCTAGAAGAATATCAGTGAGGAATAATGATGAAGAAAAGAAGGAGGGCTGAGTATTACTTAGGAGAGAAGGCCTTTTCCTTACATACTGCTCAAGCCACCTCATGAGGTCTTTGTTAGTGGACTTGGCTCATTCCATAGGCTGTTGCTCCATTCTAGTACTTTCTTTGTGTTTATAGGCACAAGAAAAAATGTTGTTGGAAAGAATGAGAAGTTGGAATCAATGCTTTACTTCTTTAGACCAGTTCTTCCCAAGTCCATTTCCAGGAGAAGAGCCTTGGAGTCTGGAGACATCCAGAGACCAAGATGCATTTGTCTCCCTCTGCGTCCAGAGCTTCCCTGCCAAGCTGGGATCTTTCATTGAGAACCATCACTCCTTTTGTGTCCTGAAGGGTCCAGTCCTCCTGGGGAACCTGCTTTCCGGGAACTGCCCCAGTCATTGCACCTCCTTATCAACCATGTACTCTTTCTAAAAGGAAGCCAGGACTCCCACAACAACCACGTGGGGATTTCTAGCCCTGTTCAGAAGGCAGGCACTACTTCGGCATACCCTCCGTGGGTCTAGTTTCTTTCCAAAATGGTAATCATTAGCCATATGGCTGTTCCAACTGAAGCTTCAGTAAGATTCCAAATTCAGTTAATTTGCTTTCACTAGCTGCCATGTTGAATAGTAAGACTGATGAACATTTCCAACTCCACATAGGGTTTTGTCAAGAACCTTGATGGACTGACTGTGAGATGAGACCCAAAATTTACCAACGGAGTGCCCTAGTATCCAAATCTATCAAGCCCACAAAGGGATTACATGAACTGCTCAAACCCACGATGTTGTTTGAAACTGTAACAAGTTATGCAGTAATGAGAAATAGCTGCATTATGATGTGGTAACTGTGAACCCAAGGACCGATATGGATGCTGGGAACTGTAAACACTAATAGAAGTTAATGGTATTGGCTCCCCATCCTCACAGCCCTTGGTCACAAGGGAGCAGCCTTGGTCTTCTGTACCAGATACAACCATCCTTTCATTTTTCCCAGTCTACATTGGAGAGTGAGTTCTTGGGCTGTTTGTGATGCTCAAAAATATCTTTTCTAGAATGCCTTCATTCGTTATAGAAATCTGGTGCCGGGGAGAAATGTGTATGCCCTAGTAATTCAAAAAAAAAATTTGGTATTTTCCATTTTTCTTGAAATTATAGTAAAATATATACAATGTGAAATTTGTCCCCTTAACCTTTCCTTTCATTCTTCTCTCCTTTTCTTCCTTTCTTTGTCTCTTTCTTGAGATAAGGTCTTTTTGTGTAGTGCAGGGTGTTCCAGACCTCACGAGTGCTGGGTTATAGGTATGCAGTGTCATGAGTTCATGCTAACCATTTCTGACTAAAGTATGCTGAAATGCACAAATACAACGTGCTCAGTCTGTAAATGCTTCCTGTACATATGTTTTCAGGGTTGACCGTTTGGTTTTAAATAACCAATTGGTGCTGTCTTCCCTGGGCAAACTGTTTCTCTTACCCTCAAGGTCCTTAGCTGCCCAAGACCATGAATTTGAAAGAGGGTGGGGCGGGTGATATATAAGCAAAAGGAGGACTAGAAAGGGGCAAATGATCTAATAATATTATAATCACAAAAAGCAAAAAGAAAAACTATTTTTAACTTTTTTTGTTTTGATGTGTATTTGATGTGCATTTAGGTACTCAGTGGAGACCAGAAGAGGCACCAGGTCTCCTGGATCTAGAGTTAAAGGTGACTATGAGCCACCCAGTGTGGGTGCTGGAAACCTAACTCTGGTTCTCTGCAAGAGCAGTAAGCGCACCTCACTGCTGATTCACGTCTCCAGTCCATTTTAGCATTTCTAAGTGTACCACTGTACACTGTCATGCTCTGTCCTGTGAGTGCAATGCCTGACACTCTACTAATATTACTGGATGGATCCATCTATAACTATATCAGGAACATAAGGCAAGCACAGAATGAGATATCCATGATGAGGCAAGGATGATTCCAAGAGCAGCAGTAGGCTGAGCTGAGCATCTTCCCAGAGTCCTCACCTGACCTTCAGGCATGCCACAGATCAAGGACTGCCACGAGCCATCTGCAGGGACAGGTTAGGATGGAGACAGGGTCAACCATCCTGCCTGGTCATAATTTGACTCTGTAGACCAGGATTAAAGCACAGTGACTAATTTAGACAGGTGGGCAACTTCCAGTTGGTACCACATGATAAGCTGGTACCACATGATAAGACAGATAGGTCTGTCTTATCCTTAAGGCTATCTTATTCAAATTTCTTCCCAAGACTGGCAAGAGTCTTCACCTCTCCATTTTCCAACAGGATTCCACTTTCTGTCCTCTCAAGCTGCCCGGCTCATTCTACCCAATGGCTCTGTGCCCGTGGGTCTGCGTGGAACCCCACTTCTATGCTTGTAGGGTCTCAGGTCTGCCTTCGTATGCAGCTGAGTCCAGTTCCCAAGCCATGCTCCTCATTGGGCACTGTGAGGATTGGGCACAGTCTGGTCTGTATAAGAACAATCTTAGCTGGGCTGTCATGTTATCAAACAAGGTACAGCCCATACAAGAGCAGCCTTTTACACTGTGCCATCCCCTGCTTCTCCTCTAGCCCTTGTCCCCCACTGCCTTAGTCCATTTGAGCCATGCTGTTCTTGTATTTTCTTTTACTCTAGCCCCATGTTGGAGCACCAAAACGTTGTTGTTGGCTTTACACGTTTTACTTTTCTGGCTCTTTGCTCTTTTGTGGGGCCTGCCACCCAGCTCCTAAATAAATCACACTTGGAGTCTTATTCTTTCTTATAAATGCCCGGCCTTTGCTTGGCTTGTTTCTAGCCAGCTTTTGCTAAATTATCCCATCTGCCTTTTGCTTCTGGGCCTTTTCTTACTTCTGTATATCTTATTTTACTTCTTCCTCTGTAGCTGACTGTGTAGCTGGGTGGCTGGTCCCTGATATTCTTCTCTCCTTGTTCTCTTGTTCCTTTTTTCTCATGTTCCTTGCCTTTATACTCTGCCTGCCAGCCCCACCTATCTTTCTCCTGCCTCACTATTGGCCATTCAGCTCTTTATTAGACCATCAGGTGTTTTAGACAGACCAAGAATCACAGCTTTACAGAGTTAAACAAATGCAACGTAAACAAAAGCAACACATCTTTACATCATTAAACAAATGCTCCACAGCATAAACAAATGGAACACACTTTAAAATAATATCCCACAACACTAATTGGCCCTCTAGAACTCATGTTGAAATTTAATTGTTATTTTTAACAGTGCTGAGAGATTCTTAGGTCAGGAGGGTTCTGTGGGTGTGGATGAAACCTCCTGTCCCTCCTCCTCCCCTCCCTCTCCCCATCTTGTTCTCTTACTATGAGTTGTCTTCTGCAAAGTTATGTGTAGTGGCATTTCAATTGTATTTTAGTAAATAAAGATTGCCTGAAGATTTGGGAGGAAAACAGTCCCGATGGGTCAGTCTTACAGACCAGGTTATGGTAACACACACCTTTAATCCCAGTAGCCACACTAGTTGCCTTAAAAATCAGGTGGTGCATGCCTTTAATCCCATCGATGCATGCCTTTAATCCCAGTGGTACACATCTTTAATCCCAGCCCTAGAGAGGAATTTAAGATGGGGAGAGACAGCTCTCAGACACAGTCTCATTCTGAGTTGCCCGGAGGCAGGATCGCCATTTCAGACTGAGGTTAGGTAAAAGTCAGTGGTTGGGTGTTGTGCTTTTCAGATCTTCAGGTTGAACCCCAATGTCTCTCTCTCTGAGTTTTTAATTAACCGTGCTTCAGTTCTGACCCAGCAGAACAACCCTCAGTGGATATGATCCCTTGAGCTTGGACCTTCAGAACTGTGAGACAAATTAAATTCAATTGTTTATAAGTTACTTCGTCTGTGCAGATATGTGATGGTATCAGAAAACAGACTAGAGCACCTGGTGTAACAAGTTAAAATAGACAGAGTGGGTTGTAAACAGAAACACCTTTCTTAGCTCTAAAGGTCGAATCCTGAGACCAGGAGCCAGCATGACTAGGTTCTGGAATGGACCCTGCTCTGGGTCACATGACTGAAAGAGCTGGCTGCCGCTCTGGATTCCTCTTAATTTGATGATGCCACTGATAGGGGCTCCACTATCTTGTCCTGACCACTTCTCAAAGCCCTATGCTCTAACACTTTCACACCGAGTTTCCATAAATGAATCTTGGGGTTTACACACATTCAATCCATTGTACACAGCATCCCTAAATATAGACAGTGTCCAGGGCTCTGTGCTCAGCGAACTTCTTTTGTCCTGTGTGGAGTCTCTTTCCCCTCCCCATCTCCCATGCGCTCAGATCTTATCCATGCAGATGACTCTTGGACTGCCACCCCAAGGTGACTTCTGTCTCACCTCCACCTTTGCTTGTCTACTTCTGTGCACTTTTTTCCTGGGGACTTTAAGATCACTATTTCTACAATAATCTCAGGTTTTCTATTCTGTTCTCACTCCAGCCAATCTCTTCTATTATTCTCATTTCTAGTAGGGCAGCTTCCTCCTTCCCGTTGCTGTCCTCTCTGCATCTATGAAACATGCACTTGCTGTGACCTAAAAGCCTGGCTCATTTCTGTCGCCTCTCTTGTTCCCTGGAGCCAGCCTTTGGTGCATTCTATTGAGTCTAACCACTTGTTTCAAAATATATCTTCTGGTTTTCGACAGTTCTCTTCACTTAAAAAGAATGTTGTCTTGGTGCTGGAGATGTGTTCAACAGGTAAGAACACTTGCTGCTCTTCTGAAGGCTCCACGTCTCCCAGCATCCACATCAAGTGCCTCGAAAGCGTCTCTAACTCCAACTCCAGGGGAATCCTATATCCCCTTCTGGTCACTTCTGTATCCTATATCCACTTCTAAGGCCACTACACTCTCATGAACATGTGAGTGAATACACACACACACACACTGTCAGACCTGACAACCAGGGAGCCTGCATGAGACTGACCTAGGCCCCCTGCATATATGTTACAGTGCATAGCTTGGTCCTCTTGTGGGACACCTAACAAGGGAATAGGAATTGTGTCCAACTCTTTTATTGGCTTTTGAGGCCCTACTCCTCATACTGGGTCACCTTGCTCAGCCTCAATACATGGGGAGATGCTTAGTCTTACTGCAACTTGATATGTCATGTTTTATTGATATTCATGCCCTTTCCTGAACAGAAACAGAGAAGGAGTGGATTGGGGAGTGGGAACAGAGGGAGGTGGGGGAAAAGCCTGGGAGGAAAGGAGGAAGGGGAAGCTGTGGCTGAGATGTAATATACATGTGTGTGTGTGTATTTCCTGGGGACAAAAAGATGTTCACAAGTCTTGGGAAGCTAATAAAATGGATAAAGCCCACAAATCTCAGAAAGTTACAAAATGTCCAAGGCCATCTCTCCAAGGTTATCAGTAAGCAATTGTTGTAGAAAGGGACTTTCTCCAGCAGCGCTGCCTGGAAATTATACATACAGGGAGCTCTAGGTACACAGTTTTCATGAGGAGGTGGGCTTTAAAGTGAGGCATCTGCCTTTGACTCACTCATTCTCCTGCAAGCCCTCGTTCATGCTTGTGAAAGTAGCCACAGTAAACTGACTGGTTCACCACGCTAACACACACACACTTAACAATTTATTCATCCTGCTCTTAAGAAAGCAGAATAGTAACCAGGACATGGAGCGTGCCAGGGGTGGGTGGGGGGGATGAGGGGTGCTTTGTTTAGCACAATAAACAATTTCAGGTGTAAAACTTGATGCTCACCGACATCAGAGGCAAATTTCTGGCTGTTGTGTTTCTCTATACAAGGTCAAGTAAGAAGTGCTGCTTTGTGAGCAGGCAATTTTTCGCAAGGTTGTGTTTACTTTCCTGAGTGGATAAGCATGGCGCCGTAGGTGTCAAGTTTCCGGAGGTGAGCTCCAGAACCGTGTCAGGGGGGCACAAAACAGAACTTAGCCATTTCTCCATTACTTCAAGCCTCTCTCCAGTCACATCTGAACGTAATACTTGCGCTATAGTTTTTAGTTTCACTTTATTTACTTAAAAACCATGCCACAATTTCCAGCGTTTGAAAGTACCACCTAATAGTGTCTTAACAGTAATAAAGGGCTTTCACTGTTTCTAGAATGGGTGATTGGCCAGGCAGGAAGTATAGGAAGGGTCCTTCCCAATCCTTGTGCGCATCATCATAGGAATTCAGATGAGACTCACAAGCCATGGGAAGGGCAGGACATCCTCTCCGGACAGTGGCTGCATCCTTGTGCCGATCTGGATTTTAGGCAGACTTCATGCTATTTCTAAACTCTCAGTTGTAAGCAGCTTGGACCTATCCTGTCCAAGTGATTGACAGGCCTCTTTTGGATTGACTTTTACAGGATGGTGTAGCATATGTCTTTGATCGTTGTTTTTTTTTAAAAAAAGCCTCCTGTTTTATGTTGATCTTGTAGGAACTGGGACTCCTGATCCTGAAGCCACATTGAGATAGTCATCTAAGGTAGTTGAGGATGTCACAATTCCACCAGGGCCCGAGGGCTCACATGCCACTCCTCCAAGCAGTAATGAGGGCCCTATTCCAGCCTTCAAGTTTACACACTGTTGATGTTTACACACTGTTGATGTTGAGGGCAGAATCAGCACCCAATGTCCAAATCTGCCAGTAGCTCGTTAGCTAACTAACATTGACACCTGGATTTGGGACCACCCGCTTCCAGAACTGCAAGAGAATAGATTTTCACAGCTGTGAGCCACACAATTTGTGGTGATTATCCCTGCAACCCTGGAGAACCAACCCAGGAGCTGCTGTTCTCTCTGTCACCTGCATGCCGTAGAACATGCAGGACTTTAAAAACCCCACCATATGCCACTCAGCCCCTCCAAAGCACCTGGTCTTTCAGGCTCCCTGCAACACGTACCTTTTCTCTTGCACTCATACGCGGAGCCAGACTCCCCCAGCTTCCCGAGGCTGTTAGGAAGCAAGGGTCCCAGTCTTGAGGTGGAGAGAGTTGGGGGATAGGGACAGTGCCTAGAGGCCAGGGAACATGTCACACAGAGCATGGGACTTGGACACAAATTTCCCTCCTATCCACCCTCTCAGCTACCCTGAAAGAGGTGGGCGGATCCTGGCACCTGTTACAGCTCAGTCCCTGGCTGTCTCGTGAGGCCACACAGAGAGCAAAGGTGAGGAATAGGCTGGTTAGGACTCCCTACAGGCAGGTGGGGAGGACAGCAGTGACCCAGGGACACCCACCACTGCTTACAGAGATTTAAGAGGGCCATAACCCTGGAGAGTTGCGAAGTGAATTCTTGGTTAATGGTAGTGGGTTTCAAGGAAGTGTGCGCCTCACCGTTTGCCCTAAGTTTTATTCCCTCTTACAAAATACGGTTTAGTTTGAACCCATCCAGGTCACAGAAGTAAACAGGTATGGAACGCTGAGCAGAGAGTTTTCAGTGGCAGCTCCCTAAGCTTGAGAGGCACTCGCTAAAAAGCGATCAAAGGCAGCTCCTTCTACCTGCAGGTGCTGTTGTGCACACCTAGAGGGCGCTGAAGCTGAAGGATGCTTTCTAGGTGGTAGGCGCCGGTGGTTCCCATCATCAGCATCAGTCAGAAGCTCCTCAAAGGTAGGAGTTATCTGTGAAGGGCACTCACAGGAGGCTGCTTACACGAGAGGCTTGGGACTCTACAGTATCTATTTCCCCACATCCCCTACCTCTCCCTAGCCCTCCTTAGATTTCCTTCCCAACTCTACGCCCCTTTCCTGGATCCTCTGCCCCTGACTGGAGGGGCCATCTCTTCCTGAGTGTCTCAGGGCTAATTCAGACACAGCCAGCTTTGATCCTGGAGAACTTTCTAAAGGGCCTTAGGCAGGCCACAAAATCAATATCTTTGTTGGTCTTAACAATGACAGATGGAACTGACAGTCTATGGTGAGTGTTAATTGGCAAAGCCAGGTACCATTCACCTCAGATCATCTGATCTCGTGTGTTGATCCCTGAAGCATCCACTCTCTGCAGACATCTTGTCAATGTGGTCCAGGTGGCATGCAAAAAGCATGGACTCCTGCTGCCCCTGTCTTGTTAAGGTAAACAATAGGATATCGACAAGGTACGTTACCAGTTTGGAAGTTCTCAATTGAAAATGCAATGTCTATACCTGGAACCAGTGAGATGGCTCAGTGCATAAAAGAGCTTGCAGTACAATCCTGGCAACCTGAGTTTGATTCCCAGAACCCATGTAATGGTAGAACAAAAGAACTTCACTGAGTTCTCTTCTGACCTCTGTATTCACACCATGTCATGTATGCACACACACAAACACACACACACAAACACACACAGCCCACAACTACAGATAATAGTAATAATAACAAAGGTTTTTAAATAAAATTCAATACCCTTACTATGTGCTGCATTTGAATTGCCATATACATTTGTGTAAAATTAATTGAATCTGCGTCAGCCTTTGTAGACATTCACACATACACAAACAGACATATTCACCACCCAGTACCCAAATCTCCCAGCTGCTTCTATTGTTGTCTGTATCTTTAAATGTTTAAAATATTTATATGCATGTGTGTGTGCATGAGTACATATGTGTACACACGTGTTGTGGTGCCCTTGGAGGCCTGAAGGAGTCAGACACTTTGGGGCTAGAGTAACAGGCATTTGTGAGGTACTGGACATGGGTCCTAGTGTTCAAATTGGGGCCTCATGATGGATCAGCAGGGGTTCTCAACCAATGTCCTCTGCTGAGCTATCTCTCAAGACCCTATTGTGCCAATGGAGTGAGGTAGGTGGGAGAAGACACCATGTTTTAGGGTCACAAGACCAGAGTTGAACTCCAGAGCTACTGTGCGATTTCACAGAAGCCATCTAACCTCTCTGAACTTCAACTCTCTGCCTTTCCATCATGGTCTCTGTTCTACTGCTGTGGAGAGAAACATAGCTAAAGCAATTCTTCTAAAAGAAAACACTTACCTGGGGGCTATACAGGTTCAGAGGCTGAGTCCATCCCCATCACGGTGAGAAGCAGGCAGGCACGATGCTGGAGCAGTAGCTGTGAGCTTTCCTTCCTGATCCATAGGCAGCAGGCAGAAAGAGAGCGAGCGCTCAGCATGGGCTTTTAAAACCTCAATGTGTGGCACCTGCTCCAACAAGACCAAACCCACTACAACAAGGCCACATCTCCCAATCCTTCCCAAACAGTTTCACTAACTGGGGATCAAACACACAAATGTGTGAGCCTATGGGGGACATTCTCATGCAAACCACCACAATTTCCTCCTACGCACCAAGAATAGCTACGTCTAACTAGCCTCCATCCAGGATGGTGATACACACAGACACAAAAGCAGAGGGGGAACAAACAGAGCCATCCTATGGTTATCGCTTGCCTCCTCTTAATGTCTCCATGGTGCTTTAAGAACCTGGTGATTTCTTCAAGAGCTAACTGAAAAGACAAAGAAAACAGAGAAAGAAGAGTTAGACTCATAAGATGATTTTTTTTCCCTAACTGCACATGGAAATCAGTCTAAACTGGTACATTCCATTTTAGGCAAGAGAGGTGTGGACGGGGCTCCAACTGGGAGGAGACGCACCTGCCACCTTCTCAAAGGCGAGGTAACCCAGGAAAACTCCCACCAAGGAGGAATAGAGAAGGAAGAGCAGTTTGGAAGCAAGTGCTGCAGTAGCCTCTGGATCCCTTAATAGGATAAAAAACCGTGATGGTGATGACATCTCTGCCCTTCCAGGAGCATTGCATACGGTGGCCATGGAGGGCTTCCAGTTGGCCAGAGAGACCGTGTGCTGGTTAGACCCTTCATGCTAGGACCAGAGACCCAATCCCAGGTCTGCCTCATACTGGACTCTTAGCCAGTGGCCATCTGCTTTCAAATCCAAATGAAAGATGAACCTCATGTCCCCAGAACATGTTTTTCCTTCACCCACTTCTACCCTCCCCTATGCCTGGTGCTGTCCTGCGTCTGTTTCATACATGGCAGCTGCTGTGGGTTGATCCTTTGACCTCCAGTTCCATCTTATTTTGGCTGTGAGCCTAGCCTTTAACGGCCGAGCCATCCCTCCAGGGCTCCATCTTGTTCTAAAGTGCCATCTTGAGTGGAATGAGCTGGGAAATCCAAGCTTACACTTTGTGGAATCTTGGCCACTAGGATTCAGGGCCGACTGGAACAGACATCATCAGACACAATCTTGAGGGACCAGGATTCTGAGCCGGGTGACATAGAGAAAGGGCATGTCCCCAGGCACTGCACCATCCGTGTTGTCTAAGGCAACAGTCCTACACCAGGAGCACAGCAACTTCCTTAGCTGAGTGCCCACTGCGTGACTTTGGACATTAGTTCTCTGACCTTATTGAAGGGCGTTTTCTCACCATTCCTGGTAATCCTGAAGGTACAGCCCGTCCCTCATAAATGTGTTTCAGCAGCTATGGTGGATTCCCAAAACCCAACCGCAAGCCCTCAGGCACGGGTCTGCCTAACCTTGAGATAAAACACCCCTTGGTAGCCCACAAAAACCCTTTCCCAGAGGACCATTCTAGGAAGGCTTCTGTGAAGCAACTTTCTACACAGCGTGATAGCATCTGCAGGCTAGTACATTATAGCACATCTAACACCGGATGTGAATAAAGAGACCCAACACCACTTTGCCTCAGCTGTCTGATGGCTTGTCTTCATCGTCAGCATCCTTAGCTTCACGGTCCCCTAGGACCTCGGTGATGCACAGCTCTGGGTATGTCTGTGAGTGTATCTCCAACAAGAGACAGACTCATTCTGAATGTGGGTGGCACCCGTCCTGAGAGGAGGGGAGGTCAAACAGAAGAAAAAAGGAGTAGAAGAGAAAGCCCGCTGAGCCCTGGAGTTCTCTTTGCTTTCTTTCTGCTATGACCAGGGCTGCTCCACTACCCCCTCCCCCCATGGAATGAGTCCTCTAAAACCAAGAACAAAATAAGAAGCTCTCCTTTCAATGGCTTCCATCAGCCATTAGGCCCCAGCAATAATACACTTTAACTCATATAGCGTCCCCAAATCAAAAAGAATTCATTCACTCGGGCCAAACAGGAAAGAAAATGTCACCGAAGTAGAAGGTATATAGAAACAGTGTACCCAAAAGACTGGGTTTGTTATTTTTTTTTTATTTAAATTTCACAGGGGGCCTTGGGACAAGGCGGGTTTGACCTTGGTAAATTCGCTGAAGAGAATTCAGGTTTCCAGCAGGGACGTCCTGGAACTCTCTGGCTGCGATGAGCCTCCCAAGTGCATCGTGCACATTTGGGCAATCTCCAGCTCTCAAGCCGTTCTTAGGATCGTCGTCTCCATTTCTGCTGCGTGCATAAATGTGATTTCTGCTACTGCAAATACCACCCACCGGGGCAAAGATAAGTGATACGAAGTGGGTTTTTGCAAGTGTTTTTGGTATTTTTAGGAAAAGGCATTTTGAAATGTTCAGTTGTGTGAGACAGCCTGTTGTCGGAGAGAGAAGCAGGCCTGCCTGCTTGAGAGTCATTTCTGCGTGGAAGAAAGGTTTCTATCCTGGGCCTGGCTGCATCTGCCCTGGCAACGCTGACGCACAGAATGTTATGGGATTTGGAAAAGGCAACTTGGGGGAAATACGAAGCTGAGCCTCCAAACCATGCACAGGACGCCTGTTGGGGCGCCTGTGAGTACGCACCCAGATTTCCCTTTGCGGGCCTGAAGCTGCCTTGGCAGAAGACAGGCAGCAGCGGCATTAGGGGCTTCTGGGTCTTTTTCCAGCTGCCATAACAAACAAACAAACAACAACCAAAAACATAGGCCAGCTGACTTATAAACAAAGGAAAGAACTCTCACAGTACCGGCGGGTGGAAGTCCAGGGCGAGCGGAACGGCAAGGTTTCCAGCAGGGGCTCACTTCCAAGTTCACACACAACATCCTGTGGCTTCACTTGGTGGGAAGGACATGGCTTCTGTCCTTGAAGCTTCCCTATGGATGCACTGAGCCCCCCGCAGAAGCTCCACTCCCCAGGCAAGATCATCTCCGAAAGGCCTGGCCTTGAGTAAAGACTTCAACATAAATTCAAATCTCACCCTGTACAGGAGTCCTATGTAGAGTTAGTACATATATTTTTTTTTTAACTTTGGGTTTTAGTTTTGGGAGACATTGTCTCATATAGCTCAGGCTGGTCTTAAACACATGATCCTCCTGCCTCTGCCTCCCACATACACCACCACACCCAGCTTTGACAATTACATCTTAATAAGAAAATGTTTAAAGCCTTTCAGGGGAGCCGCAAACCTTCCAACCACAGCAGCGGCCACAGTTACTTTTACAATATGAGTAAATAATGATGTCTCTGAAACCTGACCTGGGCTGATGCGTTTAAAACTGGATGCAATTCTGCTTACGGCTAGGAATTTAATATTAAAAATTGCCAAGCCACTAGCAATCATCACAGAAAACTACCATATGGAAAAGTTATCAACATGTCTGTTTTGGAAGCAGAAAAATCACTGCAATGTTTTTAAGTATCAAAAAAAAAAACCCCATTACACACATTTCTGGGCAATTTTCCTCCCATAGGGGTGAGAACAGCTCTCCTCCCATTAACGAAGGAGGGAGACGCTCGTGTTCTCAGAAAGCTTGAAGGGCTAATTGCAGACAAAGATGTAAATCAGGCCTGAGAGCCCGGACTCTACTCCCACGCCTTGCAGGTCATTCACACGGGTCCCAGGCTCAGATAGAAACGCGGCTGTTTTTTTCAGAAGCGTGGTAGGAGTCAGGCCCTGCCATTGAGGATGGAGAGCTACTACTTCCCAGGGGCTATTTAAACCTTCTGGAATAGACTGTTGGTGAGTAGGAGGCACAGGCAGTCATGAGGGTGTGAGCTAGGCTTTAAGTCAAAGTGGTATGAGTGTGTGTGTGTGTGTGTGTGTGTGTGTGTGTGTGTGTGTTCACTTATGTGTGCTGGTGAGTGTACCCCTACCAAGTACACTGATATAAAAGCAGCATTCCACTGTCCTGCTCCATCACGTTCCTCCTCATTGCCTGAGACAGGTCTCTCTGGAAACTTGGGGCTAGGCTGGCAGCCAGAAAGCCCCGGTAATCTTGCTTTCTCTGCCTTCACAGTGCTAGGGTTACAGGCGTCGGCCTAGCCAGCCCCAGGTTTTTGCATGGGTGCTGGAATTTGAACTCAAGTCTTCACACTTACTCACGGCAAGCACTCTTACTCACTGAGCTACTGCGCCAGCCCAAAGTTCATTCTAAAAGACTGTCCTGCCCTCATTTTCCCCATATAGTCATAGCATGCTGCAGACAGCTCCCGCTCAGAGCTAGTGAAGAAATGCTACTGGACCACCGATGTGTCCTTTCTCCTCAAATAACGCGGGAAAAGTGCCCTGGCAAACAGCAAGTAATGTGGGCAAACGGCCCCTGCAAGGCTCCACATACAGCCATGAAAGAACATGGTTCGGGAATTCCGGGTAACCAAGGCATGAAAAAAAAAAAAAAAAACACACAACTGGATAGTGTTTCCAAACAGAGAAGACCTGCCACTACACTCGTCTCTGATAGAATGGACTACCCCACCTGGATAACCCTACAAAGTTCCCTGTGTCCCACCCTTTGCCTCATCTTCAAGGAGCTGCCTAAGTTCAAGTGTTTTTTACTGCCTCAGCTGTCATGTGTCTAATTCCCACAGCTGAATACTGGAACCCTGACTACCATATTAGGTTACTTAAGGTAATACTGTAGTTTATCAAGAGATCAATAGGGTTCCTTGACCACAGATAACCTTTTCCCACACATTCTCCTCTGGTAGAAAAGTGAGGACGTAGGACGGGAGCCTGGAGACGAGGGTCAGCAAGAGATATGATGGAGGGCTGAAACAAGTGGAGTCAGTGTGGGCATCAGCCATGTAGCCTTAGCGCCGGCCTTCAGATACGACGTGACAGTCTCTGAGTGTGGGCATCAGCCATGTAGCCTTAGCGCCGGCCTTCAGATATGACGTGGCAGTCCCTGAATGACCTCTTGGCCCACTTTACCCCATCCCCCTTCCATCTTGCCTTTCTTTTGTTCACTAATAAAAATCAGGGTCTGAGCACTGCTTCAGGAATTTCTCAATTCACTTATTTGCCATCCACAGAATTTCCAAAATGTCAAAGTTTGCCTCCATCAAAACCTCAGCAGGACCAAGTCTGAACCAGTCATGCAAGGACTGGGCTGGCACACCAACAAACCAACCAAGAAGGATGGAGGGGCATGTGGACAGGGCTGCTGTAGCATCACAGGCTAGAGGAGCTAGGAGCTAGGGTTGAGTCAGTCAAGCCCTCCGCATCCAGGGGATAAGGGAAAGGAAGAGGGTCCATGCGAACAGAACATGGAAATTTATCTCCAAAGAAACCAAACAGGAACCGGAAAAGGCTATGTACACTGAAAACCACCTATAGTTCATCATCCCTCATGGGTTTACTCCCAGTGTGGGGATGACAGTGGGGACACATGCCTACCAATCTGTCCGGGTCTTCATTTCCTCGGCAACCAAACAGGAAAGTAGTAACCCGAAGAGTCTGCTGTGAGGGTTAGGCAGGCCTCACAGCTTACAGCTCCTGAGTTCTTGTTCAAGTGATGTAAGGTATAATAGGCTCACGCCATCATCTCTGGGTGGTAGATACCACTCTCCCTCTGCCCAAGTCGGGACCCAGGAAGTTTCCTTTGACGGGCAGACAATGGGTTCTGTAAAGCTAGAGGTAGCCCTTGACCCATGGATTATACAGGACAACAGTTGTGAGGTTGTATGAACTAACCAGATCAATAGATAAAGTACCTAGAGGATACTGAAGGCCATGTCCTGGGAGCAGACTTAGTTTGTTTCTACCAAAAGACAGTCTTAACTAAGGGGCTAGAGAAATGACTCCAGCAATAAGTGCAGTCAATGCTCTTTCAGAGGATCCAAGTGTGGTTCCCAGCACACTTGTGGTATAGTTCAGAACCACCTCTAACTCTAGTTCTAGGAGATCAGATGTCCTCTTTTGGCCTTTTCAGGTACTGCACTCATGTGGTATACATATACACATAAACATACACACACACACTACTACTACTATTACTACTACTATTAATAATTATGATAATGATTATATAACCTTATCTGAAATGTTAACTTCTAAGCCCTTGGCTATAAGAAATTGAGATAGTTATCCACAAACACAGGGGAGTAACAGCAAGGAAGGAGAGTCGACTTCTGGCAGAAGAACTCAAGGACAACTTCTTCGATATTACAGTGCATGATCTTGAGTTATGGGAAACTTCATCATGTTGTAAGGAAGGGGAAAAAGCACGCACTAAAATGTGAAATTGAAAGTGTATGTGTATAGAGTTCACTGCAGGAAACAGTGGAAATAGGCACTCAGCCAGGACAAGGTCAGGTTAAGATAGACCCTGAGAATTTAGGGAGTGAAAACTTGGATTGGTGACCCTTGAAAATAACAGAAAAGTTAATCTGGCTACAGAGTCAGAGCCATGAGTCAGAATGTCACTCACAGGACTCCACGGTTCTCATGGCTGTGGGTGGATATGTCAGAGGGGCTGTTCAGGGGTACAAGGATGGTGGGGGACAACCAGGGGTCTCAGAATGATAGCTGTTTACCAATTAGTAAGAAAGTATATTGCTGTGTCACCTCCAGTCTGGGTGAGCCTACTTGCCTTGTGCAATCCCAGGCCCATTGTGGAGCTCTTGGAACTTCTTCCTTGCACATGGGCATCAGTTTCCCCAGGATAACCTCTCTCATTTGTCATTGAGCTTTCCTGCAGGCCTTTGGTGTTCATCTTCTGCATAACCTTCTTGTGGCCCTCCGCCAGGAAATTAGGAAGCCCTCCTTAAACTCCAGTTCCGTTTTTTTCTTTTCATCTTTCAAAATTCGTATTTCATAATTCGTAACTAGTTATTATGACCAAAAGAAGGCTATGGGATCTGCTAAATTAAGACCCAGCTACAAAAAAAGAAAGGCAACGGAAATAGGAAGGGACGAACCAGTGAATAAGAACCTCCCAGAGCTGAGTGTTAGGAGATGATGGGGGTGGGATTAGAGGCAATATTAAAGACACGGTACATCTTTCAAGGTTGGGTCATTAGGACAAAAGAAAGCATCCTAGTTGGACTGTGGAGGTTGGGAGGATGTGCCGGACAGAGAGGAGGAAAGGATAAGTCATGTTGGTGGGTATAAGTGTTGAGGTGGAGACGTCCAAACGGAGGCAACAGGTTGTAGGAACTGGGGGAAAGTGAGCACAGAGCTAAGAGAAGCTGCTGGGGGGAGAGCTGTGGAGTAGACAGAGGTTTCAAAACAGGATCAGGGGGGGCTGTATTCTCCCAGGAGAGGAGGAGCAGAGCAATGGGCTGAGGACAGGTACCCAGAAGCCTGCTCACTGATGTGGTGGTGAGAAGCAGGGACCAAAGAGAGGGCTCTGCTAAGGGCCCTCTGCTGAGTCCAAGATCAGGGTGCACAGGCTTGAAGTACACAACGATGAACCTGGAACTAGAAAGAACTGGACAACACATTGCTCTGTTTTTTTTCTCATGTTTGATAATAACATTCAGACATACTTCACCTACCATCCAGTTACCCGTTTAAAGTGTACACTGACTGAATTTTCATGTATCTACAGTTATATAAACTTGATCGCCATCAATTTCAGAACATTTCATCATCCCCAGACACTTTATCCGTCAAATTCCAAACCATCACACTCCCAGAAGACTTCTACACTGTGTCTAGCTTTAGCTGGTCTGGATATTCACATAAACAGAATTCTTGGTTCTTTGAGCTGCCTTCTTTCACCCAGAGCAATTGTATTGTTATCTGTTCATGGGTTCGTGCCAATGTTTCATGCTTATTATGGCCAGATAATATTCCATCATGTAAGTAATACCGGGTTTTGTTTATCCATTCAGGTGATACGTGAGTTGTTTCCAGTTTGAAGTTCTGATGAACAATGCTGTTATGAATATTTGTGTACAAGTTCTTTTGTTTCTCTCGGGTGTATACTTACACATCGAACAGCCAAATCCTGTGGCAACTCTATGTGTATCTTTGGGAAGGACTGCTCATACCGTTTCCCAAAGTGCCTGCACCATTGCCCATCCCCACCAGCCGTATACAAAGGTCCCCGTTTCTACTCTTCCTAAGCAGCAAATGCTATTTTCATTCAGACTCTTTTCTAAACTACAGTTGTTGTGGTTTGTGTGTGGAGTGTTCTCCAAGAGGCTCATATATTGAAGACTTGGCCCCCCAACCGGTAGATCCAGTCATTGAGGGGACAAATGGATCCTGAGGGCTATGATGTCATCAATGGTTAGTCCTTAGGCAGACTCCTAATATTAGGACATTGTTAGAACATAGTAGAAAAGAAAATGGGAATTAGTTGCAAGAAGTAGGTGTGGATTGCTTGGGACATACTATGGGAACATACCTCTCTCTCTCTCTCTTTTCTGGGAGTTCTGAGGTGAGCAGCTACCACAGGAAGCTCCTACCATCACAACATTCTGCCTTACCTCAAGCCTAAAGCAATGGATCCAAGTAACTGTGAACTGAAGCCTTGATGCCATGAGCTAAGAATTTCTTCCTTTAAACTGCTCAGGTGTTTGTCACAGCTACAGGAAGCTGATACAACAGCCACCCTAATGAATATGAAATTGAATCTCATTGTGGTTTTAATTTGTATACCCTTAATGACTCGTGATATTGAACAATTTATTATGTGTTTTATTATGTGTCTGTTCAGGCCTTTACTCATTTTAAATGGATTCTTTGTCCTTTATGACTTAGCTGCACGCGTTCTTTTCTGTTCCAGATACAACAAACCCCTCCATCCATCCACAGCTTTGCCTTCCACCCTTTTGCTTCCCATTGGTCAACTGGTCTGAATACTAAATAAAAATTCCCAGGAATAAATAACTCATAAATTTAAGATAACTTGGTCTTGTAGTAATCTTTTAATAATTCCCATTATATCGTGTGTTTTTATTAGTCTCCTACTGTACTTAATATATTCTTTAAGCTTTATTGTAAGTACATATAGGAACCCCCAGAGTGAACGTAAGGTTCAATGCCCCCAGGGTTTCAGGCATAACCGGAGGGCTCAGATGGTTTTCTCTGTGGCTTAGGGCAGTTGGTCTTTATTGGTTACAAATGTTCTCTCCAGTTCTGTATTTTGTTTTTTTTTTAAATATTTATTTATTTATTATGTATACAATATTCTATCTGTGTGTATGTCTGCAGGCCAGAAGAGGGCACCAGACCTCATTACAGATGGTTGTGAGCCACAATGTGGTTGCTGGGAATTGAACTCAGGACCTTTGGAAGGGCAGGCAATGCTCTTGACCACTGAGCCATCTCTCCAGCCCCCCCGTTCTGTATTTTGACTTTCTACATTCTGTGATAGTATTTCACAGGCTTCACACTTGAACAGGTCTAGTTTTTGTTGCTATTGTTGTTGGTGCTGGTAGGGTTCTTTCGGGGGGAGGGGTATTATCCCTAAAAATCGGTTGCCAAATGCAAGGTCATAGAAATGTACGTATGTGTGTGTGTGTGTGTGTGTTACAAGTTTCACAATTTTAAGCATCTACATGAATGCATTCATTCCATCTGGAGTTGTTTAAATAGTATGAGGTAGATTCCAGTTCATTTGTTTTATTTTATGTGTTCATGTACAGTTAGTTGTCCCAACATTATTTGTTAGAGAGAAATAACAATAATAATTTTCTCATTGAAAAGACAGGGTCAAAAACAATTAACCATAAGTGTGAGCACTTATTCTGGGCTCTCATTATATTTCCTTAAATCTTTACACCTGCTTTACACCCACCCATATTCTCTACGAATATTGTTGTATTAATTTGGATACGGGAGTCTATTTCCTGGCTTGATAGCACAGATGATTTCTCTTAGATGACCAGCTCCGGCGAGTTCAGACAGTATCCACAGAATCGAATTTGCATGGAAGTTGGCACCATTGTGGCTAAGGCATGACCCCCTTAACACTATGCCTTTCACAGTAATGGGGATTAAACCCAGGGCCATGCCGTACTAGGCAAGTGCTTTGCCACTGGGCTGCACCTCCATCCGTGTATGGGGTCCCTCCCATCCCAAGGCCATAGTAAAATTGCAGCTTGAAGACACTAGGTCTGTGCCAACGTGCTGAGATGGGATGATGTGCTGAGAAGCTCATTTCTATGGGGGAGGGGGTGGGGGGGAGAGAGCAATAGAGAGGTGAGTGCCAGACATGGAGTGTAGGAAAATAAAGGACTAGGAAATTTGGGAGAGAGTACTAGGCAAGGTGACACATTAAAATTCTTATCAATCTCATGATTATGTGCCCCTGATATAATAGCAGGGTGCTCAGAGTTCAAGGGATGGGACCCTCTGTTCCTCCAATCTAATGCCTGTTCTGTAGAAAAGGGGGGGTAGGTGTGGTAGTGTACCCCATTAATCCCAGCACTCAGAAGGCAGAGACAGACAGATCTCTGAGTTGAGGCCTGCCTGGTGTGCATAGTGAGCTCCAGGCCAGCCAGGGTCATAGAGAAACCCTATCTAAAACAAAATAAAAACTATCCTCAGAAAGTAGCTGTAAAAGTTAAACAAAGGCATGTGGTTGCATTAGTCTTTGGCCTTGCACAAGAGGCCCAAACAGCTCAAACCATAAGAGCAGCTCAAACTTTGTATGCAATAGAGCCCTTCTGAGAAGCTGACTGACAGACACAGTTCCCAGACAGCAGATTCAGGGACGACCAAACTTGGAAGTTTACATTTCTAACAAATTTCCGGGGGATGCTTGAGATAGTACAAATAATGAGCTTTGAGAATTATTCTTCTGGTCAAAAACAAACAAACAAACAAACAAAAAACCCAAGTGCTGCCTACTGACATCTTCAACTTCTACCTTCTACCTTCTACGTGCAAAGTCTTCAAATAAAAGCCCTAACAATCAGTCCCAGCCCCGGATGTTGTGGGCTACCTGGATCCCCTAACATAAGAAGGAAAGGGACTTAAAACCACAGTCAAGCCTTGTTGCTTGAAGCAATCTGTAAAGTCTTCCTGAATCTGGAGAGGCAGAAAAAAGTGCTGTGCATAGGTGCGTGAAAAAAAACCAGCGAGGTCATCTTCACGTTCACTGTCAACACACTCGTTCCACCGGAGCCGTTGGTTGAGAAGAGCTTCTTTCTCACCAAAGTCTTCAACAAAGCACACTGATCAAATAATGCATGCCCATACAGGAAATGCGTCGCCTGCTGCCTCCTGGGGGAGGGGACTATAAATAGCTCCTTGGAGAACATTTTTCTATAATTAGCCTTCCACTCCAAGTGAACTATGTGTAATGAATTTCATATCGCTAGGTGTTCTTCCTGGACAAGGTGCGTGCAGAATCTGCATTTGTTGGTGCGGAAACTTAACTGTTCAAACAACATCGCACCAAATGCCTGCAGATCTGAAAACATAGCAGACGAGTAAACCACACTGGGAAATAAACTCCCTTGCCCACGTGCGTGTGCATGCATGTGTACGTGTGTGTGTGAGAGAGAGTGTTCTTACAAGCAGCTGGGTGGGGAAATATCAGAATCACCTCTTTACAGTTGGGGCAAATGGAACGTGGGGTGGGAAGAGCTTAGACAAGGTCCGCTCGAGAGTCGGTGCAGCTGTTTCTCTGCCCGCACTTACAGGGTGCTCCTGGTGCTTGTTAGAAAAGCGCGTGTCTCAACAGCTTGTCCAGGCCTCCACCAACGTTGGCCAAGAGCAGAAGCCTCCCTGAGTTGAGATTTCTCCTCCGTCGGTTGTGCTGGAGCTCTGGCTCTTCCGCAAACTTCTCTGCTAATTACAGGAGCTAGCACCACCTCCCATCCTTCTGGCACCTCTCAGTTCCCCCACATTGCTGCCCTCACCACCTGCCTTTCCCCAGCCCTCACTCAGCACCCTGTACACAAACACCTTTCATCCCTTCTATTTGTCACACGCACTGAATGCCCCTCCCACATGCCACAGGTTCACTGCCACGGCCGTTAGCATACACGGGGAGTGGGAGGGATTAAAGGCTTTCTTGGGTCACTCACGGTTGCTATCTTGCCCGTGAGAAAGGATATATCCCTGTACATTCAACCAAGCATCTTCCTTGGACTGACCTATTCTGGAAGCAGGAGAAGGAGGAAGCCTGAGCTGTACCCAGGGACTCTAGAAGAAGAGGAACTCGCATCCATTCCCAGCCTAAGACCCGGAATTGGCTGGAAGGTCACCTGTATTTGCAAGCCTACACTCCCTTCTAGCCTACTGCCAAAGTCCAAATAGTGCCTTGGTGAGATGCCAGCATGCCGGTCATGTACATATTGACCCATGAACTTTATTTCCTCCACAGAATTATCAGAAGGACCAGGTGTTGCTTTCACCAATCCCAAGCCTTCGTCCTAGACTTCTGTTTCAAACACGTGGAACAGTGCGGCTATAAAAATGGAATAAAGAAGCCGGGAGTGGCAAAAGCCTGTAATCTCAACACTTCAGAGGCAGAGACGGGTTGGTCTCTGTGAGTTCAAGGCCAGCCTGGTCTATGCGTGTGTATGTGGCGGACTGGGCAGGAGATGCTTAGACACACACAGTCATAAGAGTCCTGCTCATGCTTTTCTCTGTCAGATTTGTCTGCTGATTGGCTGAGAGCACCTTGAACAGAGCCTCCTGAAGATGAAATGAAGTAATTTGAATACCTGGCACATGATATTAGATAAATGTCAGCTTTTATTACTGCAAACATTATTTACTGAGGTTTCATTTTAAGATACCTTCTTGTCCAGACAACTGATTTTTTTTTTTTTTTGGCACTAAAATGAAATGGGCTATTGAGTCGTGAAAAGACACGGATGAAACTTACTTAAATGCCGATGACTAGGTCCAAAAAGGCTTGCATACTGTATTATAGCAACTGCACAGAATTCTGGGAGCAATTAAAAAAGTCTAGAGCATGGGGTGGGGTAGACAGGGTTTTTTGTTTGTTTGGTTGGTTAGTTGGTTCATTGGTTGTTAAGGACAGTGTTTGATGCCACGATACAGAGGCATGATACATTTGAAACCACCAAGAGAGAACACTAGTGCATGCTGTGACCCCGAAAGATTGCAACACCTCCTATGGGCTCACTGAGTGTCAGAAATGTGGGATGCCAGCTACAGAAAAGGCTCAGCAGTTAAGAGCCACCACTGCCCTTTCAGAAGACCCAAGTGTAATTCCCAGCACCCACGTCAGGCTGCACAAAACTGCCTATAAGTCCAGCTTTGGGTGTGCCGACACCCTCTTCTGGCCCCTGAGGGCACTTGCAGTCACAGGTTCAGACTGACACGGAGATACACACATTTATACATAATTTAAAAATAAGAAAAATAAAATTTTTGAAGCAGTAATAAGCACGAAGTTCTAGTGGGAAGTGTTGGTATTATATGTCTGCAGTGGGGGAGAATACGCTAACTCTCTTAATTTCTTGCGAATGAACAATGCTCCTGACATGTCTGCAATTTTTAATGTTCCCGGAGAAGAAAATAAAGCCTAAATTCAGACTTCATTATCAGAGATGTCTCTGATAATAAAGAGACGTCCTCCAAGAGCTCAGCCATAAGGAAGGATTGTTCTCAAGTGCCCCCATCTTTCCTACAGTGCCAACAGCTCTTTTTCGGATCTCTGTGTGCAAGCCTGTGAACCCAGACCGGCACCCATGTGCACCATCTCCTCCAGGATGTTAAGCAGAGACCTTAGGGCTCTGTCACCTCCAGACTCCTTCAGCTCCATTTTCCAGCCTGGTCCTGCCCACCAACCAGCTCACTTCACTCTTCAGCTGATCTACCAGACAGGAACACCCAGTGAGGTCTAAACTATACCAGGCTGGGCTGTGCAGGCCGGATTGTCTCCTACTGACTTGGAGGCCCCCAGGGGACAGCCAGCTGCATCCTGCTCTTCCCTCCGCTGTGAAGCTGCTTTAGGAACAGGATACCTAATTCTGACTATTTTCTTCATCGCTGCTCACAAATGCTGGCCTTTGCATCCATCCCCAGTTCCTGCGGGCGCAGGCCTCCTCATGCTCTTCCGTTCCACCCTCCCTGCCGTGTCTGTCTCAGACTCTTTTCTAGAAAAATATGATTCTATGTAAAAGGCACGGTATGGTACTTGAGTTTTCTTTTGGGTGAAAAAAAATTGATGTTCAGAGGTAACGGTCTAGAACCTTCTGGTTATTCAAATCAAAGGGCCTTCCCACCTGTGGCTAACTAGATATTTCCAAAGGAGCTATCCTTCAGAGTGGGACTTGGTTCCATTGTTTATTCGGAACCTGTGCTGCGGTTACTATATGTATGTCCCTTTATGAGTCCCAAGCCCTAGGCTAGTGCTGTGTTTATTGTTGGAGCCCACACAGTCTCGCCTGCATACAACGCTAAAAGCAGACACCAATAGCTGCCCAATACCTATGTTGAAAACTAATTCCATTGATATTTCTAATCAAGACTTGCTACAGATTTGACTTCCATGATGGGGAAGATGCAGTTAGACAGTGAAAATTAAAAAAAAAATTGATAAAGGGAAGAATTTTATCATCTACATCACACATTTTCGTCCCTTGAAAAGTACCTAGGGTTCCTTGGGGAGTCATTGAAAGCCTCAATCAATAAAAGAAGGCTCCTTTCAAAGGTTAATGAGACCGGGACCACTTGAGAATTTCCCGTTCCCAGTTTTGGAATGCTGCGTTTGGTCCGTGTTGCGTGTTTTAAACAGTGTGCAGGTCACGACGATGCAGCCCCGACGTCGTCACCTTGTCATTGGAAAGTCCTAGCCTGTAGGCCATCTTGCCCAAGAAGCCCATTCCCAGTTCCTCTTTCCAGCTCGTCTGCCACTTGCCCTGTTTAGCTCATGTTTATCTCTCTGTCAGGCTGCGAGCCTTCTGTGTACACAAACCCTCTCGATGCTCCCCCCAACCCCACCCCACCCTGGCCTTCGCGGGAACCTGGCCCGAGTCATGGCAAACTTTCAACAAGAGGCAGTAAAAGGAAGAGCACCGCCAAATGCATAGAATGAAGAGTAGGCCGTCTGCATTTGGAGGGAAAAATGCATTCTTCTGGGGACTCTATTCTCTGCTCTAGCTCAGGGTTTTACCTGGGAGGGAAGAAACACTCATGTAATGGGTTGAAGCTCGGAATAAGTATAACAACCACACCTACACCGTCTCCATATGAACAGGAAGAAACCAATCAGCAAGATATCTTACAACCGATAAAAAAACAAGACAGAGCAAAAATACTTGTTGCACTGCAGACTTGATGAGTTATTAGGCCGTGCCAAGTTTCTTAAAAGATCTCCCAATGAGTTTTCAAACTGCCAAAGGGCGTTTGGAATCTCTTTCAAAGAAAAAGGAAGAAAGAAAGAAAAAAAAAAGGAAGGGAAGTGGCTCTAAATTCTTCATTAAATGCAGCTAGAAGCACACAATTTCATCTTTGCTAGATATTAGTCATAGCCACCCTTTAAGGGCAAAGTTAAAGCATACTTGCCTGAAGGAAAAAGTAAAATGAAAGACTCCCCTTCTCTAGTTGGAACATATCAAGGGGGTCTTCTTCCCTCAGAATCCCGAAGCAAGCCTGAGAATGTCGGCGGCTGTGGGATGCTTGGAGGTCTATACAGATGCTTATTTTTCAGGAGAATTAAACAAAAATAATACAAATGGGAAATAAAGAGAATGACCTACTTTACTGTGTATTGGGGGGGGCGGACTCTGTGAGTGTTTTGATCTAATTGACGGTGTGGGGTTGCATGCCCAAATAAGGCGCCTTTGGTGTTGGTCCTGTTTGCGCTGGAGAAGAGAAATCCAGGCCCCGGAACCCCATGAGCCACACACACACACACACACACACACACACACACACACACACACCACGAAAAAGGGAGTCAGTGGTGGAGCTTTCCTTGCCTGAGCCACTTGCTGGAATGTGGGATCTAGAAAGACACTTGAAGGACTGCCAAGGCAGGGTGCTTCTCCAAGAAGCCAGCACAGAGGTGTCAGGGAGTAAGTGATCTTTGTGTGCCTAGTGCGGGGGAGGTGGCTCTTTCTTTGGCCTGGGCTAGCCAGGTGCCTGCGGCCGCCGGGAGTGGAGAGTGGTTATGGGTTTGAGTAAAACCTGCTACCCTTGTACTCCTTCACCGGGTTACCGGGTTAGCAGTCTCCGCCTTTCATCCCTTTCGCGCCCCCGAGCCCCTCAGCGCGTCCAACAGCAGCCCCTGGTTCTGGGACACCGTGTCTGCACATCTGTCTTGGCTTGGGGTTTGCAGGAGCTTGGTAAAAAGCCTCCCTGTGTTCTTGCGCGCGCCGCTCTCTACAGCTTCTCTTTTTCTTGGATTCTTGCCTGTCTCCTCCCACAGGAAAAAAAAAAAAGGTCACGTATGTTTGGAAAAATATGTAGGTCAGTGGAACATTTCCTGCACTGGTGCAAAAGGAGAGAGGGCAGTGGGGGCGGGGAGGGAGAGGCCCGACGCTGTTCCGAGGGCGCCTCCTGGCCGCAGCCCCCGACCTGCTGGCCTAGGCATACGAGGGGGACACTTAGCGGGTTCTTGCCAATCCTTGACCCATTTTCCGGACCAACTACATTAGCCTTGGAGGAGGCACCGAGCATTCCTCTCTAACAACCGGTACTGTTTTCCACGAACAGCGTTCACTCTCACGTCCCCGGAACCTCTCTTCTCACCTGGTGTCTCCTCACCCACCCACGTCCCAGTAGACCGGAGTCACAGAAGCACGTTGGCCTGCCCTTTCAGGTCAGCGTTGGGCAAGGGGGAGCGACAGTTATGTTCTAGCGGACAGGACACCCCCTTCCCGTGACAGCAGAGTGGCAGCTGGCACTGCGATGGTTTCCATTTACCCAGGACGCAGGATTCTTTACTACCCCCCTAGTGACAACTTTAGCGGGACCCCAGCTGGCAGCTCCACGATGTCATCAAGCTTGTCTCCCCTCTTCCCGGTTCCGCGCCAAACACAACCTCCACCCTCCACGGAGCCCAGACTGGCCGGACCCCCCCCCCCTCTAGCCCCCAAGCTCATCCTTGAAGCCCCCGCAGGACCGCAGCGGCCTTGGGGACGCACTGGTGTCTGTGCCTCCGAAGAGACGCCTGGGGTCGCAGGGTCCGTGTCCCTGCGGCACGCGCTGAGTGAGCGGCTCAGACTGGGTCCGGGCCAGGAGGGAGCGGGCAGCTGCGGGAGCCTCGAGGCTTAGGAGGAGGAAGAGGAGGAGGAGGAGGAAGAGCGGGAGGAGGAGGAGAGGGAGGAGAGGGAGGAGAGGGAGGAGGCGGCGGCGGGGCGGGGAGGCGGCGGCGGCGGTCCCCGGCTCTGCGCGCCCAAGAGTTTGCGGCGCGAGCGGCGGGCTTTCCCGCAGGACCCGAGGGACCCGCGCAGCAGTCGCGGAGCTCCGAGACCCCGGCGGCAGCGGCGAGAGCAGCGCCTCCCGCCGCCGCCCGGGAGAAGGTCCCCGAGCCCGCCTGCCGCCCCGGCTCCCAGCGGCGGCGGGAGGCGCGTCGCCCGGCCCAGTTGGTGCCCGGCCTGGTGGGGCCACCCCGGCCAGCTCAGAGGTAAGAGGCCACTGCGCCTGGGGACGCATGATTTCGGGTGGGAATACATGCGCTTAGCTCGCGACTCTGGTCACCTGCTCGCCAGCGCTGGGGACGCGCGGGGCAGGGAGGGACGCTCGGGCGCGACACCGCGCGAGGCTGCGCAGCTCAGGCACCCGGGGGTGGGGGCGCGGGGAGGTGAGTCCTGCGCACTACGATTCCTGTCGCCGGGGCATCGGGTCCCACCGACCACTGCAATCAGACGGCCGGTGGGTTCCCGGAGCTGCTCGTCAAGGGAGAGGACTAGGCACCCCGAACCTCGGGATTGGGGCCCTCAGAGGGTACTAGAGGGGTACTGCGTCCGGGACAGGAGCTTTGAAGATTGCCAGCTGCCCTTCCAGAGATCCATCTCGTGCATCACTAAACGTAGGGAGCCCGGGACGCCTGGAGAGTGTGACTACCGGGCCGGGGCCCTGGTGTCACTGCGTCCCTGGGTCTGACTTGGCTTAGGGCCGGATTGAAAGCCGGGTCTTTGTGCTTAGACAGCCCGAGGCTCCTGGGACTCCCGGGATTGGGTGCTAGAGCTTTGCTTTACTGGGATGTGTGCCCCCTCCCCATGTGGAGGAGGGGTGCACCGTGACCTTTCTTTAAAACCACTTAGGGTGGGAACCAGGGGTCAGGGACAGGTACCAAGAGGCTCAATTCAAAGCCAGCCTCTCCCCTCTGCCCGCCTCTCCTTAACTGCTTAAGGTAAGAAAGTTTGTTTTCAGTTCTGTGATTCATAAATAATTAGTAGCCAGTTTTGTTGACGAGGCAAGATGGAAACCTTAAGTATACACGCGCATTTCCACGAATTCTAAAATTTCCTAAGGTTAAATCCGGGAGTCTTTAGCTCAAAGTTCTAAACTGCAGTGTTCAACAGGTGTTGCAAGGGTCCTAGAGGGGTCAGCTTAGTGTTTTCTTCTCTGCCCATTGCCTTAGGATCCGCCCCGAGTTCGTGGTTAGCTTGTTTCTTTACAGGTGAATATTGAGTAGTTTTTAACTGAGTCGGTGGACACAGCTAGTCTGTCTCAATCACTAGAACTCTATTATCCCTAATAGGGTTTTCTTTAATAGGAGGGAGTTCCCATTTGGACTTTCCAGGTAGTTAGTCCTGAAGCAATTCCTGGCAGGACCGCTCTCTCAACACCTTTGTGTCTCCCACAATGAAGTCCCCATCCAGCTAACTGGCCAACTAATTAAGGCTCGCATGAAAAACAGCTAGCCCTGGAAGGCATCCTTCAGACTCAAGAGCAAATACTGGCTCCATCTTCCATCCTGCTACTAAAATTCCCCTGAAGAAAAACGTTGCCAGAAATAACCTCCATTTAAAAAAAAATAATAACCCCCAAATAAATATAGTCATGTTTTTAAAAGAGAGTTTGTGATCTGGGCCACTATTTTACAAAGCAAAATTTTTCGTTACAGACAAAATGTGAACCAGTAGAAGTATTGGCATTTCCCAGCAGTCTACTTACAGATTTAGTTAAAAATAAAGTGTGGAGCATAAAAGCTTTCAGTAATTATCCTCTGTCTCAGAGAGACACGGAGCGTGGCTTACAAGATTTGTAAATGTGCTTTTTGCCATTTTCCCGCAGAAATCCATACCTCTATTTATTTGCTGATGTGTCCCGCTGTGCAATGTAGAAATGGTTTTATTCTCACTCCTCCCCAGAGTGACTTCCTGGGGAGGAGCACAGGCTATACTCTAGAGAAAGTACATTATTAATAAAACGTTAAGCACCATCCCCAAGATTTAAACGTGCCTAGAGAATGAACTGAGACACTCACAATCGGCGTGTTGAAAGGAAAAACCTCTAGTATGATAGATATTCAGATGATAAGTTGAGGGATAACATTTACATAGAAAATAATTGTAATGTTTTAAAGCTTTCTTAGTCGTTTGCAACAATTTGGTCCCTGCTTTATATTTCTGGCTGTTTAATAATGGAAACATAAAAACAATGAAAGCAGTTTTAAAAATTGCACGATGTGTCATCGATTTAAATGCATCCATCTTTAAATCCATCTTTTTGTACTATCCTTCTTAGGTCTTAGTAACCTATAAAAGCAGCTACTTCTTAAAGGCAAGAGTCAATGGTATTGAATTCCCTAGGTTAAATTAATACATGGGTCTCTCCATCTTTATAAGTTTTTTTTTTGCCCCAGGATTTTGCTTATAAATTAATCTTCAGAAGCCAAAGTGTTAAATCTTTGTGAATTTTAAAAACAAGTATATATGCGTTTTGTCCTTGATATGACTGGCTGTCTGTGAACGTCCACTGTGATCAAAACACTGGTTGCTTTATGCTGATACCCTGCACACTGCAACATCTTCCCCAGCACAGGTCAAATTGTGTGGGGTTGAAAATAGCCTAGTGACTCAGGATTCTTGGCTGCTTTATGCTAACAGTTTAATTGGCTTCATCATAGCAGGCATCTAATCGAGTTTCACATTTAAGTAGTGAAAATGGTACTTGAAGCCTTATTGGCTTACAGGTATGTTTGATTAGCATATTTCCCCATCCTCGGTTCTATTTGTAGCAAAGACAGGAGGTTGGGGACAGTGACATTCATATTTCATTTCTTCCTTTCATCTCTACGAGGCCATGTTCATAATAGATGCTCAATAAATAGGTGTGGGAAACAAGCTGAACTGTCGGTAATCACTATCCAAAGGTTAGAAATTTCTGAGTGTTAATGGGGTACTTAACTATGAGTAATCCTGCGTTAAATCAGAGGGTGATTAATAGTACGTAAGTACACCAGGAAACAATTATTAAATACCAGCATGGAAAGGAGACATTTTTCATGCCCTCTTTAGCTCAGGCCATGCTGTTTCTCATTTGAATTTTTTTAGATTAGAGGCCACTTGCTATGTTAGGCCAGGAGTCGTTTCTTGGGAAAATTTCCCCTAGAGGCCACTTGAATGACTGCAGGTCAGAATGCCTGGTTCCATTTGATGATTCACAACAGAAAAGAGAATTTCTCTTTTCTTCTTCGGTGAAATACACAGTGTGTATAAAGAGGTGGAAGGGGTGGGGCCTCCAAATACAGTGAGTCACTGGGGGTAGGGTGGGGGTTTGTTAAATGAAGATTCTAGTTCAGGAGCTGCGGTGCACCTCACCAGCTCCTGGTGCAACACCCGAGCAAGCTCTGGGATATTTACCTTTATTAACACGTGCTAACTGGACATGCACTAAACAATGGACCAGATGATACATCACATGGAGATGGGGCATGCCTACATCCTCGGAGCTGAGAGACAGACGAGGGGGAGGGAAGTGCAATGGCTTCCTACCATGCCTCTCTGTAGGGCGGTGGACCAGGAGGAGCCTTGCCTGCAGTTTTCTGGGAGGGTTCCCTCATCGCTGCCTTTGTGCCTTGGTGTGGATGGAGGAGCATGTTGCGACCTGGCAAGAAATAAAACCCAGTTTGAAGTCAGAGGGAATTGGGCTAGGCTCTCTCACACCCAGGTGCCAAGGGGCAACTTTTTTTTTTTTAACATTTATAAGCTTAAATATTCTCGTCAGAAAAAAATAATGGAAGTGATGAATGTCTTGCCAGGTCTCTGGGGTCACCAGTAAGGGATGTACAGAGGCCTAGCAAATGGGATTGCTCTTATTGTCATTTCTGCTCCTGTAAGTAGCTGCTCACCCATATTCCCATCAGTTACCCGAATAAAATTCATTGGCTCACCCAGTTGGACTTTGGTGGTACCTGTATTCTGCTGTCATGAGCTCCCTATCCGGGGAGAGTAGATGTGTCTGTCACATCTCCCCAGGAGGTCTGCCACATAAGAGTCAGTAAATTAGATGGAGATAATTTTTATTTATGAAAAACACATCACGTAGATGTTGGAAAAGACTGAAAATAATGAAGTGAATGAGAATACATATCTTGGCCAGGGTGTTTTCCCTCCCAGCCTCTTTCCCAGAGTTTAAACCTTTTATAGTAGACTTAAAACTCACACGCAGAATTTTGTCCCTTTCATATTGCTGTCCCATGATGTCTGACATAAGCAATGGAAGGAAGGAAGGGACCATTTTGGCTCTCAGCTCGGAGTACAGTTCATCGTGGTAGGAAGAAGGTCAAAGCCGCAGGAGGATGAGACAGCTGGTCACCCTGCATGCCCTTTCTTCAACTCAGGACCCCAGTCCATGGAATGAGGTTGCCTGTATATTCAGGGTGAGTCTTCCCAAGAAACACCTTCATCGATACGCCCGGAGCTGTCTTTCCAAATCCAATCAACTTGATAATGACAACTGTTACACATACAGGAAAATCTTACAGGAAAAAAAAAAAAAAGTCAAACAACCAGATATATTTCAATAAGAAGCAAAAGATCCCTTCACCTCCCTCGTGGCCTGCTTAGCCACCATTTCCCATGGTTTGACTTGAAAGAAACCTGGCTTTTCAGAGGAGTCTGCTCCCCCCCCCCCCGCCATGTGGGGCAGGAGGAGACTACTGATGAGAAACCCTGGAGGGCCTGTAGCCTTTTCCAGTGATTGGCTCCAAGTGATTACCAATAAAATGTGAGGTGATGCTACTCAGAGGCGTCTAGGGAAGTTTCCCTAGCCCTGGAGAAGAGGTAACGGAATAAGCCACCCTTCTCCCACACAGTCCTGTGCACAAAGTGTCTACTAGCTAAGCAACCATGGGCCTCTGGGTAGGCGGGGCCGGAAGAATGCAGCGGTGAGACTGGGGTCCCATTAGAGGCTTTACCCAGGAAGTCCACTCTGAGACATTTCTGAGCTCTTAAACCTTTGCTACTATGTGTAGCCGGCCCAGGTAGGTTTTCCTTGCATTGTGGTAAAGTCCCTTGGGTACCTGCACGCCCCCACCCTTTACAAGGGGGAGGAATTGAACCATAGGGCCTGCTCTGTTATTCATGCTGACTGATGCACTTACACACGTAGGCACATGTTTTTAGAATAAAGCTCATTCTATACATATCATTGCTTATTTTGAAAAGCAACTGTGTGGCACAGAGAGCTTTGTTTTGTAAAAAAAAAAAATCATCACTTATATTCCCTTATGGACCATATAATATCATTTGATGTGGCCAAAACTTGTTTTTTTTTTTTTTTTGGACCATGTCTATGATCAACATTGGCTACATTCCTCCCACTTTACATTTTTATTTACCTCCTAAATATAAATCATTTCATCTGTAATTCATGCTTTTGTAGGTCATGCATTTCTAGGAAAGGATTCCCAAGCAAAAGGTACATCTCTTTGGACTATTGGTAGACACTGTTCAGTTGGTAGCTAAAGAGTGGTACCCATGCTGCCTGTCCATGGGGCTTGGCTGCCTTGCTATTGTGTCTTCACGACACTGGATATCACCCAACTTTTAAATCTCTTCTGTGCATTTTCACATGCAGGGCTCTTATTTCCACCCATGATTGATTGGATGCTCTAGGGTGAGCCAGAAGATGGGGAGCGTGGAGTGCAATCATTGGGCAATGTTTCCCGTGTGTGTAAAGGTGCAAAGGGAAACCTTAGAAACCAAGGCTGTCTATGAGAATTGAATAGAAGTGATTAACCTTGTAGGAATCTTGGAATATTCCTAGAGAATAGTGTTAGATCATCTTTAGTGATATGCTTCCAAGAAAACTCCAATGAGAGAGACTTTCAGGTCCTGGTCTCCATATGTAGCTCTGGCTGGCCTCAAACACCACAGAGATCCCCCTGCATCTGCCTTCAGAGTGCTGGGACCGTTGCGTGTGCCACTGGACCCAGCACTGGCCCCATGCACTTCTGAGAGGCTTTATTGCTGGGACCTGTGTGTTACCATTTGATGTACTCTGATTTGAGCTTTCTGAAGGTTCCGTTATCACTTGCAGGTATTTTGTGTCACTCATGAGACCCAGCTAGAAAGAAAGATGCTGGATCTTTTGATTTTTTTCACAAAGAAGACAGGGAAGAAAATGGAATGAATGAAACTCAAGAAATACTAATCGCCCTTCAGAAAAAGGTGGTTGACAGGGTGGTGCTCTTGTTCCAGCAGTGACCATGCACGGTCCTCTGATAGAGAAGGGAAGGGGAGCAAACACGCAGAGAAACTCTCCAGGAGGAAACAGCCACACAAACAGATATGACTTCCTAATGAGAGAGCTCTCAGTAGAGTTTCTGGGTGTGCCACTAGGTACCTGGCATAGCTTTTTGGTCTGTATTGTGTGGATTCCAAATATGTTGAGAAGAATCAGGTAGTCACCAAACCATCTTCAGTAACGTCAGAAGACAGAGGAACTCTGGAGATGACCAAGAAGTAAGGGCATGTCCATTTCCCATCGGTTTTATTAATATTTACATTTTTTGGCATACAGATGCAAATGATTTTTCTTTCTTTAACTCTGGCTGGTTAATTGTATTAAAGCCCAGCGTCTTGTCTCTGACTCTGTGCGTGGGGCAGAAGAGCTTCTGGGTGATGCTACAAGTCTTTCACATCAATAGAATTTAGAATTTATTGTCACGTAGGGAAACCTCCATCCAGTGTTGTGCCAGCCAGTTTTCTGACACCGTGATAAAATCCTGAGACAAGCTAGTTTCAGGGAGGAGAGGTTTATTCTGGGCTTATGTTTGAGAGGTTACTGTCTTGGCTCCGATGCTTTCTGCTTCCTAACATGACAGATCACGAGAGAAGGGCTCTGTTCACTTCATCACGGCCAGGAAATAAAAAGAGACAGGCTGGGCACACCCTCGGCAAGCTGATTTCCTTCCTCCAGGTCCATCTCGTCAAGGTTCCACCAGGTCTCAGCAGCGCCACAGGTGATGCCCAAGCTTCCAGCAAGAGTGCCCTGAAGCGCGTTAAAGATCCAGGCTGCTGTGCATGCATTCAGCTCTGGAACTGTTCGGTTTCCATTTCCCGTTGTTTTGCCAGGGTGAGTGATGTTTGGAAATGGGTGTCGTTAAAGGCATGCTTATCTCAGGTGAACAGTTCAGAGCAGCCTCCTGGGACAGGATGAGCTCACTGGAAGGCAGAGGAAGCCGGGCCAACGGCAGTACTGACCAAACCAGTCATGACATCTGCCACATCAACGCGTTCGTCTCTTTCTCTGCCCTAGTTACTTTCTTAATTGCTGTGATAAGACATTGTGAGCAAGGACGTTTAGAATGCGTTTCTTTTGAGCTAATGATTTCAGAAGGCTAGAGTCCATGATAGCCAAGCAAAAGTGTGGCGGCCGGAATAGCTGAGAGCCCACAGCTTGAGTCACTCTCAAGAGGCAAAGAGAGCACACTGGGAATGGAGTCTTTTGAATCCTCAGAGCCACCCCCCCCCCAATGGCAGCACCTCCTTAAACAAGGTGACACCCCTAATTCTTCCCAAACAGTTCCACCAGTGGGGGAAACAAGTATTCAAACACATGAGCCTGTAGGGGCCATTCTTGTTCAAACCCCCACCGTCTTGGGAAGACACAGCCTGCCATTCATCCACCCTACTAAAGATGCTGGTTTCCCTAGAGCTAAGCTCTAAGAGGAAAAAAAGAGAAACACTGTTGCACCCAAGTTTGGGGCTGTGTTTGTTGTCGGGCTGAGAATGAGGCAGTAGCACTGGAGAGTCCAGAGGAGAAACTCACTCAGGGTAAATGAGCGTGGCCGCTGTATAAGGGCCGTCAGAGCCTTCATGCCAGGCACCGAGCATGTCACCCCATGCAAATGTCGGGTTTACTTTGCCAGCAGTCTCTGGGTGGGTGGCTCAGGACAAACTGAGCTTTGTTCAAGACGAGGGAGATTCTTACTTCTGAGCTGCTTCTGGGGCTTTCCATACTCCACCGTCCTCAAATCTCAGCCTTTCCTGTAGAGAGTGGCGAGGTGGCCTTGAGCCACCTGATCTGTCTGGACATCACAGACGTTCTGTGCTCTACTTTCTCCTGATTTGCACAAGTCTCCCCCATGAACCAGGTTCACTAGTGGGCACAAAACAACTGCTTTCAGTCTCCCTTCTGGAGATGGTGTGGGAGTGTCTCGATACTGGGATTTAGAGTTCAAGGTGACCTAGATGTGAACAGTCAGCCCCCTCTCCGTCACTACAGAGTCTCCCTTTATGTAAGTTAGGCTGGCCTCAGACTCACTGTATAGCCCAGGCTGCCCTTGAATGTCAAGCGACAGGTGTGTGCCACCACACTTAACAGCCATAGCATTCAATGTTGGGGCTAAGAGAACTAACTGGCTCCTGCCAGACAGCGGATGTGTTCTCTCGGGGGAATGACAAAGAAAGCCTCACATTGATTCTCCTATGGGCACACAGTTTTTTGTCTACCTTCCCACTTTGGGCCAGTTTGGTATTCATCCTTAACCACTGATTTCTTTAGAAACCTGCCCCCAAGTTCTCAACTAGTACATTTATAAGTTATCCTGGCCTTAGCATTATTGGGTTTTCTACCATTCTGTATTGTACAAGTTCCCTGCAGTTTTTATGGTCTACACAGTTGCTGATGTTCTAGGCATCAAGATGGCATGTCTGGTTTGTACCGCATTTGTTTGGAAATGTATTGATTGACATTAGGGCTGGAGGGTTTCCAGGACTCATGAGAAAACCAAAATCTGAGCCTGCTTCAAGTGCCTTATACAAACTGATGTAATGTTTGCATGTGACCTACACACATCTGCCCGCGCGCTTTAAATCACTCATGCATTGCATAGTTCCCTGAAAACCCTATGATTGCTGCGCAGATCAATATTGTACTATACAGGCCACAACATGAAACAAAAAGGCGAGTCCATGTTCAGCATAGACAATGTATTTCCAAATATCTTCAGTCCGTGGTTGATGGCATTGGTGGATGCATAACTGAAGGGTGCGAAAAGCTGACTGTGTGTGGCTTTACTAGGCAGTCACCTACCACCATTCCAGCTCCCTAGGGCAGTGGTTCTCAACCTTCCCAGTGCTGTGACTCCTTAATACAGTCCCTTGCATTGTCGTGACCCCCGACCACAACACTATTTTCATTGCGACTGCATAGCTGTAACTTTGAGGCTCTTATGAATTGTAATGTAAATATCTGATATGCAGGATCGCTGATACATGACCCTCAAAGGGGTCTCGGCCCACAGGTTGAGAACTTCTACTCTAACCGTTCTCTTATTCTGTGCTCCCTTCTTCCCCTACAAGAAGCTTGCTGCTTGTCAGCTTCAGACTGGGTGCTATAGCCACTTGCTGGCTAAAACCTAGGAAGTGAGGGTTCCACTAAAGATGATGTCATACCTCCACTTTTAAAAAGAACCATTCCTTTTTTTGTTCCTCATTTCCATAATGTCTTCACAAAGTAGCTGTTGTGTGGTCATCTAGGTGACTTGTACTTGCTTTAGACAGCCTCCTTTGGTCCCTGCCTTTCTGTGCATCTTGGGTCATATCCACCATTTAGTGGCATCTCCATCCTCATTCGGGGCTTCTTAAGGTTTCTCTTTTGGTGCCTCACTAGGATGTACTGACTGGAGGTTCCCTCTGTGTCATCTTTTTATATTTTGCTAAATTTGTTTATTCTTTCTGAATATATGCACAGAACACACCCATACATACGTGAACACACACGTGTATGCATATATACATATACACATACTATATATAAACATAGCTCTAGTATTTAAACTCGTGACTAAGGACAGTTAAGGCACCACTAAAGCTAATAAATAAAACAGATCTGAGACCATAAGAGGATGTGTCTCCTCTCCCATCACGCCCTGGCCCAAATGTGAAAGTCAGAGGATAACTTGCAATTGGCACTTCTCTCCTCCTACTGCGTAGGTTTCTGGGATTAAACTCAGATCCTCGAGCCTGGTGGCAAGTACCTCTATTCACTGAGCCATCTCGAAGGCCCCGATGCTTGTGTTTTCTAACATCTCTAGTACATGTGATTCAATTAGGTGCCTATAAAAATTCCTCTGGTCCTCGGGTGTGTCAGCATTGACTTACGACCTTGCTTTAAATCCCAGCCTATACTGTCACACAGGTCAGTGACACTTTTGTATGGCTTAATGGACACAGCTTGTGGCCCATAGTAGGAGGCTTTGGCATCTTGACCCCGCTGCTGTGACCAAACAACCTTGGCAAGTTCCACATACCTAAGAGTCAATTTTTCCATCTGTAAAGTGAGACACCAATATAAAAAGTTGAAAATCGGGAACATAGACTCCTTACTAAATAGTTTCCTATAAACAAGAAGAAGAAGTAGTAAGGTTTCATCGCTGCTGTGACCCGTTCATCCAACTGCTGCACACATCAGCTGGGGACATGCCCAGCCTCAAAATGTTTTCTTCTTGAATGAGGCTCTTGGGTTTTTTTTTTCCCCGACTATGAACACTGTCTGCACACACAATTAAAAGCATAACGTCGCTCGGTATCCTCTTGAAGGCTAACACAATGAGGGAAAGTGAAAGAGTCGACGGTAGAAGCGGAACACTCAGAACGCCTTGGCGGTTGCTTGAGGTTGCAGTTTGCTTTCAAAGCCTTTGTCCATTTAAAAGAACAAAGTACGGTGATAACCCTGTGTGCCTGAGATTGTAATCCCAATCAAACAGCCTCTGTGCATTCCTGGTTCTGAAGCTGTGTGGGACTGTGTAGGTGACGAATGTGACCTTCACTGTTCCGTGGGATCTTTCTTTTTCTTTTCTCTAAAGACGTTTGGTCTGAAGTCCTGAGTCTCAGCTCCTCCCTCCCTGAGGGGCTCTTGTCATTTTTCTCCTGTACCAGAAGCTCCCAAAGAGCAAAACTGAGCTGGTTTTCAATGGGACCAGAAATCTGGCCTGATGTGGAAGGAAGAGGCCTCAGTCATCTCCTAATAGTGCAGCTCATGTTTCCCACAAGAAAATTGGAGGTGAACACACCCACGGCTGCCTGCCCTGGCCCTGGAGCTTGCAGGTGACACCAGGCCTCCTGCGCATTTCTGGGTGGCTGGGTGCTTTCCTCTCTCCACTTAGACCCAGGGAAGTTTCTTCATCGGTAGAATGAGGGACTTCTTGGGCTCTCCTTCCAGCCAGTCCCCAGGAATAAGGCTTCCCCAGCTGCAGCCAACTCATGCACCACCCAGAAGTCCCGGGAGGGCCGTGCCGCTGACAGAAAGGCCAACTTTGCCCTGCCTCGCCTTATCGCTCCGCGTGCTCACCCCAATCTGTGCCCTGACATGAGAATGATAAAACAAAGAAGTCAGAGTTCTGTAGACAAGCCAGTACAGGGAGAAGTGAGGGCAGGGCTGGGCTCGGAGTGTCCATACTCATTCGGGGAACCTCCTCGCTACTAGTCTCTGACATCCAACCTTTCAGATAAACATTTTTTTTTTTTTACAAAGTACCTTGCTTTCGTAATAAATAGTAAATACTCACTTTAGTGACAATCCTGGTTAGTTCTGTTGCCAACATGACGCACCTGGGCAATTGAAGACTTGCTTCAATTGGATGGGTTTGTGGATATGTCTGCAAGGCATTCCTGGGCAGGTGGGTCTGGGCCTCATTAGAAGTGTAGCTAGCTGACCGAGAGTTTGAGAGGGAGCCAGCAGGTGCCATTGCTCCCTGGTTTCGGTTTCAGTTCATTCCTTGAGCTCCTGTCCTGTCTTCACTCCCTGGAAGTATAAGCTGAAATAAAAGCTTTCTTCCCCCAAGTTACTTTTGGTCCTGGTGTTTTTCACCAAGAAATAAAACTAAGGACAGTACGTTTAACAACTGGCAGGGAACTGTATATCCTTTTGGGAGACAGTGTGTTTCCCCAGTACATTTTTGTACTGTGTGTGGGTCAGCTCGGGAAACAGCTTGTCCATCATCGCCAACACTTCTTACTTCCTTGTGATGAGAACATTCCGAATTCTCTCTTCTAACTGTTTAGACAATTAGTTTTTTTCGTTTTTTTTTTTTTTTTTTTGTGTGTGTGTGTGTGTCAAGGTTGGAGAGATTGCTTAGTGGTTAGGATCACCCACTGCTCAGGCAGAGGACCAGCGCCCGCATTGGGTGGCTCATAACTGACTGGACCTCCAGCTCCAGGGGATCTGACACCCTCTTCTGGTCTCTGTGGGCATCTACACACACACACACACACACACACACACACACACACACACACGGGGGTGGGGGTAAAATAAAATAAGGCTCCCACTATCTTCACTCTGTGTGGAATGAGACACCAGAACGCATTCTCTTATCTAGCCGGGGTTTATCTTCACTTTCAATGGTCCTCAGATTCACGGTCGTACAGGGTTGGGCACAGGATTCGAACCTGCGCAGTCCCTTTCTGGGCATGGTCCTTATCACATGTCCTTTAGCAGTTAGACAAGCATGAGTATCATTAGCTCCAGAGATCACCTGGGAGAGGGGGAGCCCATACCGAGGTCATTGTCATCCTCTCCACACACATCTGACTTCCCTTTGACTCAATGATAGTCTCTGGAGTGCCGGGTTACTTTGTTGCCATATTTCTTTTTCATGGAAGAAGTTGGGGCCGGGAGGAGTGAGATGACTCTTTCAGCTGGAGTCAGAGCTTGAATGTAACCCTTTACAGAAAAGGACCAGAAATAGAATCAGCAGTTTTTATTTACTTTTTTTTTTTCTGAAATGCCACCTCCAAGAAGATAGAGAATGTGTCCAGAGCAAATCAAGCCTTCGACATACGCCTTCTTCAACTTTAGCACTTTTCTCAAGTGCGCGCTATTGTGTGCTGTTGGGCGTGTGCAGTTTGGTGTCCGTGTGCCACCCGGCCCTTGGGGAGAGAAGGCCGCATGTGAAAGGGCACAAAAGAGGAGCGCTGGCAGGGACACCTTTTTAGGGCACAATCATTATTCCGTCCCTTGCCATCTTTGAGTAACTAACCCGCTTTTCAAAATTGTTTCTCTGCCTTTAATAAGGACTGTTAAATCAGGACACTCGTTCTGCCGCACCTCATCTTCTTGGAGTCAGGTACAACTTCCTTCAACTAGGCTCAGCTGGGAAGTCACTCGAAAAAATATGGTGGGAGCTGCCTTGGGTACCACGTTTGCCAACCAACATTTCAGCAAGGCTGTATCCCCCTACTCCCCACCGCAGGTGCCTAAAAAACTGGAGATGTCTCCATGTCTCTAAGCAGTCATTCAGGGTTATGGTGAAATCTCCCCTCCACACACACATGAGTGCAAACCTCAGCCCTCAGTGTAATACAAAGGAACATACAAACAAAGTATTAGAGGCTTTCCAGTAAAAGAATGTTCCAAGATTGACTTTTTAAATGTATGCATGTATGTGTGTCTACGGGGGGTATGTAAGTGTGAGTGCGGGTGTCTGTGGAGACTGAAGGAAGGGGTCAGGTCTCCTGGAGCTGCAGTTTCAGGAAGTTGTGAGCCCTGAACTCCGAGGTGGTGTGGATGTGGGGAACTGAACCTTGGTCCTGGAAGAGCAGCAAGTACCCTTAACCCCTTAATCTCTCCAGAGCTAGTAATAGCACTTTTTAGGTTATTTCTTCATTTTAACTGTAGGGGAATACCCCTGAGGAGGGCTACTTGCTTTGCTAAGGGCAGGGCAAGACACTACAACCCTCCTCTCCTTCTGATATCTTTGCCAGCTGTGGACTGAGGTACCGGGCTCTTCTTGTATAGGAGCACCAGGGGTCCCAGGTACATGTTACCTATTTGCCTACCTGTTTGCCACTACTATTTATGAAAAACAAAATCTGTAAGCATAAAGATGATTTGACCTGCCTTATGATTGACATAGTTATGCACACACATCATATTTATCCCCCACAGCGTTTAAGTTAGCCACTCAGCACCTCCTTAGAATGAGCCCAAGAAATTTCTATTTTTTTTCCTTCAGAATTCTTTAGTAATATCTCTCTGAATTATTTCTGGCGGCATGTGAAAGGGTACAAGGGAAGGATGCTTGCATACATATTTTCAAAACTCTAGGAAATCGACAAACTGACTAAGGAAGGGTGTTTGAAGGAATGGCAAGGCAAATGGAGGATGTGATTCGATAGTGGAATGCGTGGCTAGTGTGTATGAGGCTTAGATTTGATTCCAGCAATGTAGAAAGGTAGATAGATGGATGGGTGGGTGGTGGATGGATGGAAGGGTAGGTGAGTGGTGGATGGATGGATGGGTGGGTGGGCAGATGGATGGATAGGTAGGATAGATAGATAGATAGATAGATAGATAGATAGATAGATAGATAGATAGATGGATGGATGATGGATGGATAGATGATAGATAGAAAAAATAGGAGACAAAAGTTTCTTTGTAGCGCAATGGTGATATGGGAGGTTAAATTTGTATGGGCCAACCATTAAAAAATATGTTAAGGAGCTAATAATTCAAAAGTACAGCAGAATTTCAATAATGCAAGCTGGGTGTGTTTTCCAATTTGCCTTTATTATAACAAAATAACCTGAGACAATAATAGGAAGGTTCTAGTTCATGACTGATTCTGCTGTTTAGGGGTCTATTTTGATACATGGCAGAACCATGTAGGAGGGCCAGCTATTTACCTCATGGCCAGGAAAACAAGAGAGAAAAGAGACTAAAATTCTCCAGTTGCCATCAGGAACATGTCTCAATGACCCAACTTTGTCCCACTAGGCTCTACTTCTTTAAGGCTCCACTGGTAGCTTCATGCTTTCCATACAGGGCCTTTGGAGATGTTGGTAATCTAAACCATAGCATCAGGAGTGGCTGTACCAAGCGACTGCTTCCTTACCAGCTCCACACACAGATGTTTCTACATCCTGGCATCAGTGCCTCCCTTGTTCACTGTGGTACAGTTTTGTTTACATTCAAAGTAGGTCTCTAAGTCACAATGGTCGGGGAAGGAGATAAACCAAATTTACATGGAACGTTTCCTCTTCAGCTTTCCCAGATACGGGAGTATTTAGTCAGAAATACCAAAGGATTGCATGAAGAGCATGAGAGAATTGGGTGACTTGGAAAACAAAGATCTTCACTTGGTTCTGGGGTAGGCTTCTTTTTTCCAAGATAAATAATCAAAACCAAGGATTTTTTTGAGCACTTCAATGTACCTTTACTATTTTTTGCTTTACCACACTCCTTTGCTATTCCTAGTGAGTTTGGTTGCTTACAGACACCTGGGCCATGCAAGAATGAGACCCACCCTTCTAGACTTTCCCTTTGTTCTAGGGTAAATTCTAATACCCTAAGAAGACTGTTACAGAAAAATCAAAGACCTGAACTCATTTGAATTCTGGCAGAATGGATAATTCATTTAGATCACTGAGGGCCAATGGATGACTATGGTGTACCCTTGAAAGGCTGTATGTCCCTCATCATCCCATTTCTGTGTCTCTGTATCATACCTTCGATACTATATATTTTTTTTTGACAAACAGACTGCATTCCGCATTTGCAGTGTTTTGATAAGTATCACAGACTCCTTGCTGTATTTAGAGTTAGTTTCCTCTGAGACTGAAGTTAAACTGAGTTTTCTTTAAATGGGTCCTTTTGCCCTCTTTGAGCTAAAAGGAAGTAAAATGGAGCACACCCCGAGAAGAGAAGATACAGAAGAAAGGCAGCTTCAGGGCTGTTGCTTTGCAGGCGCTGTTGGCTAGACTCGGGGCAGTTGGACAGGCTGTGAGCTGGGAAGCCAGAGCCATCGTGTTACAGAGGGGGAGCCTAAGGCTCAGCAATGGCAGAGCCTTGGAGGGATTGCCTCCAGCCTCCCATTATGAGGCGGCCACCTGCCTCTTCTTCAGTGGGCTCTCTGAAACAGCCTTCCTTTCTCGCCCTACCTGCCATCCAGGAAAGGCGCTGGTCATCTTAGGAGCAAAGACAGGACTGTTCTGTTGACATACTAGAAAAATCTTAAGCCATTGAAGCTCCCAGTTGCCATCACCAGTTTGGTTCATTTTTCTGATTTCTGTAAATTGGATGTTAAATGTGCTCTCCGTGAACTTAGAATCTGATTTATTGTCCTTGAAACTTGATTTGCAGAGTTAGTGAGTGGAGATGCAGAGAACTGGGTCTCCCAGGTCAGGAGGCCCTCCCACCCCCAGTCCAAATCCTTTTAATACACTTACTTCTTCAGTGTGTGTGTGTGTGTGTGTGTGTGTGTGTGTGTGTGTGTGTGTGTGACTGTACGTCTCTGCGTGTTACAATGCCTGTGAATGTCGGAGAACAATATCTGGGGAGTTCCTTCTCTTTCCTCCATGTGGGTCCCAGGGAATAAGCTCAGGTCATCAGACACACTAACTGGAGTCTTTACCGGCCACCCAACCCACTGGTCTTCCAGCCATTTTTTAGCCTCAGTGAAGTTATCTACTTCTCTGAAGCACTTGAGATAACAAAGTCCAGGTCGGGCCGGTGGTGGCGCACGCCTTTAATCCCAGCACTTGGGAGGCAGAGGCAGGCGGCGGATCTCTATGACTTTGAGACCAGCCTGGTCTACAAGAGCTAGTTCCAGAACAGGCTCCAAAACCACAGAGAAACCCTGTCTCAAAAAACAAACAAACAAACAACAACAACAACAACAAAAGATAACAAAGTCTGCCTTCTATTTGTTTTATTTTTGTTTTATTCAGAGCTACTTGGTTTTTTAAAAAATTGTTTGAGGTTGTCATACACTATACATTATTTACATTATTTCCATCCCTCCTGTTGTCCCCCAACTCCATCCACCCACTAATCCACCCACCAATCCACCCATCCATCTACCCACCCACCCATTCATCCATCCACCTACCCACCCAACCAACCAACCACCCACCCACCCATCCATCCATCCACCCACCCCACACCCATCCAACCATGCATCCATGCATCCATCCACCCATCTACCCAACCAACCTACTGAGTACACTTAGTGTCACTTATAAGCACACATCTGTAGGGATAACTTCTCGGGATTTGACACATTATTGGAAGCTCATTCCTGGAAAAAGGTGATCTTCCCTCCCCCAGCAGCCATTGATTGCCTGGAGCTCTTCTTCTGTGGATGACAATCTGTGAGTCTTCCCCATTCGTGCTGGTATATTGACTGCTCTGGTCACTATGCAGGTTGTGGTTAGGTAACCATACTGTTGAGACTTCATGGGTACAGCAACCCTCTCGCATCTAAACGACACTATCGTGAAGCAGGCATCCTGATCCTCTGACTCTTAGAGTTTTTCTGTCCTTTCTTCTGCCGTGTTTCCTGGGCTTTAGGTATGGGGGTTGTGTTGTAGATGCATCGGCGGGGACTGGGCACCCCTACAGCTACTTATTCTCTGCATTTTGACCAGGTGTGGATCTCTGTAGTAGCTTCCATCTGCTGCAAAAAGAAGCTTCCTTGATAAACGGGGAGAGCTATATTTATGTTGTTGGCAGGCACTCAGTTGGGACTCTAGATGGGCGGCCACCTTCCACTTGTGATGATCAAATGCCATAATGAGGGTAGGCTCGTTCTGAAAACCGTCGGTACTTAAGACTAAAGGGTATTTTACTCCTTTGTGTCGGAGAAGTGGTTCTAGTATGCAAAAAAAAATTATGATTGCAGTTTGGAAATGAATATTAATATTGGGATGTAGATTATTTCAGCGATCCACAGAGTGTTCTCCTTCCTCTTTGTTTTTTATCAGAAAATTAACAGCTAGGGTGTCTAGAGCTTTTGTTTCATATCGGTTACATGTTGTGCCTACAGAGAGACAGTACTGCATATTCTCAAATGTGGAGGCCTAAAAAGTTGATCTCATAGCCACAAAGAGCAAAACAGAGGCTAGCAAAGGCTAGGAGGATGGCAAGCAGGTGGGTGAGATGTGAGGGGACAAGAAGGATAACCTCTGATGTTCTGTGGCACAGCAGGGTCATTGTCATTGACACCAATTCATGGACAGTTTCAGAACTGACAATGTAGAGGGTTTTGAATGTTTCTGACATAAAGAAATGTGTGTGTATGATTAATAGTTCCTCTAGTGGCCCTGATCTGATCCTTGGAGTGCCACACCGTGTTCTGTCTAGGTACATTTACTATTGTGTTGATTAAAAAGCCTTACACATTTTAAAGATCGTGTGTTCAGCTTTTGAAGTTCGTCTATAGACCGTGAGCAGCACTTACTAGCTCTTCTGTTCGCTTAAATTACAGTGTCATTGTTTTATAAGGAATTTAGGGCTGTGTAAAAGCTGCTCCCGATCAGCACCTGCTAAGCCTGTGAACCCTTCTCATTCGTGTCCAGGGGGTTGTATTTGATGTTTTATGTGTACAGCGAGTGTTGCTTGCAATTAGCTCCCATCTAGAACTCCGAGACTTTGCGTGCGTGTGACCTCCACCTTGAGCATCCTTCTTCTTGCCCTCACCTGCCTTCCTGCAGGACCAGCTTCCATCCTCTGGGTTTGCACAGACCCTCATTGAGTCTGTTCCATGGCAGGGTGTATATTTCTGTTCTGAGGTTGTCAGCTTCTGTAGCTCCCTAACACTGGATCATGGGCTTCATTTACAGAAATCACACTTTCTAACTTCCTCAGAACCCTCTGGTAGTGCCTTCTTGACCGCTTCACGTCCCAGGCGCCTTTATGTCTACAAACCTTCCTCCAGGCTGTCTGAACCTATACAGCCTGAAGTTCTCCAGGCTTTGGGGTTTGGCATGTACAGACACTCCACTTCATGTCTTGAAGAGCATGGGAGCCTGTGAAGTCATAAGGCCCCCTAGTTGTGGGGCAGAGACATTGAAAGTATCTCCACCAAGACAGGTACATACGCCAATGGAAAAGAGCAGCTGAAATTCTGAATCCATATCCTCGAAGGACTGTAAGCCTGGGGAGAACATGTAAGCAGCTGGGGCTTTAGAACAGAGTTTTGAACTAGCTGCCTGGAGTTAAATCTTGGGTCTACTTCTGCCAGGTTTGCATCTTGGAAAGCTGCTTACATCTGGTGAGTCATCTCTTGCCCTATAAAATGGGCATAAGAGTTGGGCCTGGCCCCTCATGCTGTTCTGAGGATTCTCTGAAGTGATGCACACTGACCCTTCGGGATGCGCCTGGCATCTTTGGGAAGTGATCAACATCTAATCAGCATCAAATTATCTATACTGAGGAGATGTCACTGACCATGAGGGTCCACGTGGCCCATTCCTTCTTTTAGCAAAACGCCCAGTACATTTTTTTCTGGTACAAACTCTCCCTGGGTTCTTTTATAGAAGCATACAGTTTGATGGGATGACTCGGTCCTACGCTGCTTCTGAGAGGGGTGGGAAATGCTGGTACCCCTCTCTGGGCATTCTAAGTTGATCGGCCTCATCTGGAAATTTCATACACTTTCTTTCTGATCAGAGTCCAAAGTCTCTACTTTGTTCAAGTTTTCATCTTCGGTTCTCTCCACCCATGCCCACTCCTGCCGTTGTACACACATATTTTAAACTCAGACCGTGAACGGTGATTTAGTTCCTTGTTTGGCTGGGGGTGAGCAAGCCCATATTTCACTAACCAGGTTACCAAATCTGTTATTATGTGGGGGCGCCGTGTCGGTCTCAGAGAAAACAGCTCACTTTTGAAGTTTCACTCTGTGCGCTTTGAGTGTTTTGAGATAGCCTGGCCCGTGTGCCGAGTTTTGCAATGGATCTGTCTTCTCTGTTATTTCTTAATATTTATATCAAACAAAAGAGGGAACAAGTTAGGCTTAAGTGCTTTCCAAACTCTTACTAATATGAACTTTCTCTTGATTAAGAAAGCCTGGTGTCCCATTTCCTCAGAAGAAAGAGGTGACATGGATCAGCCTGTCTAAAGTGTCAGGCATCAGGGGAAGGTGATAACAGATGCCCGACTGAACCACTTCCTTCTCGGAATTTCTGATACTGCCCCATCAGTTGGCTGTCCAGATAGGTTGGGAAATGGGCGGTGAGGTCAAGATAACCCATCCCTGAGCTGAGGTAGCCTGACCCTCCTGTCCTCTGTCCTGTGGTCACCCAGGAAACAGAAAGTGGTCTGATGCTCAGAGGAGACAAGATGAGCAAACAGAAAGACGATGGGTTTAGAGGGACACCTGGCCTGCCAAGAGAGTCCATGACACTCAGATTCTTGGGATCCTATCAGTGGTCCGTTGCTGTAAGCTCACAGCCTTGCCAGAGCTGATGGTTCTTTTGTCAGTGCTGAGCCAGCTAACACAGGGTTGCCATTGGTCCTATACATGGTGAAGTGATTTAACTATCTCACGTGGGCCCAGCGTTTCCTAGGCCCTCACTGTGCTGGGCACTGTGGTAAGTGTGTAATGGGATCCTGGAGAGGTTTAGTGCTCATGTCCCAGACTTGCAGTAGGCCTTCCTCTGTTGCTGTAACAGACTATCGGAGACCGGGATTTACAATAACCAGAAATGTATTTGTCTTATGATTCCAGTAGTTAGGGAGTCTAGCATAGGATGAGGTCCTTGAGACTGCATAATCCCACAGTGGAAGGGAGACAGGCAAGGGCAAGCAATCTTTTGTTGTTGTTTCGTTTCGTTTTGTTTTTTAAAATCAGGAGTCTTCTGCTCGGCTAATGCCTAGTAACTTATTTCCCATAACTCCTTCATGGAGGGTTAAGTCACCACATGAACTCTGAGGACTCATGCAAACCTTAGCGAGATTCTGATGATTCTCTCTAAATATATACTTCTTATTTAGAACAACAGTTTTCAGGGCATTAAAATAAGCAGACGTAAATGCTACTCAAAAGTTTACCTGTTGAGCCTTTTAACTAGAATGGCATCATTTCTTCCCTCCTGCTCCTTCCTCCTTCTCTTCCCTTGTCTGCCCCATCCCCAAATTCAGTCTCCTTCTCTAGAGCTTTGTCATTATATCTCATACATAGAAACAAACCAACACAGAACTACAATCTGCTGAGTCCACTCTGAGTTGTCTGCATATGTGTCTAGGGCTAATTTGTCAATACTGGATAACCAATCAAAGGCCTCATTCCTGGGGAAGTCTCCTTTTTCCCCCCTCTCTCAGCAGTTCATTCCATGTAGCTCATCATCTAGGAGTGCAGCCCTATGAGATTTTCCCATCTACGTTGGGTTGGGATGTCAGCTAGTGTTGGAATCGTCCAGGTCTTCTTTAGGCAGTCACACTGTTGAGATTTCAAGGGTGTTGCTTCTATCTTATAGTTAGCAGACACAATCTCACAGCAGGCTTCTTGGTCCTCTGGCTCTTACAGTCTTACTGTCCCCTCTTTGAGGATGTTCCCTGAGCTTTAGACGCAAGGGTTGTGATGTAGATGTATCAGTGGGATCTGGGCACCCTGTGGTGAGTTGTTCTCTGCATTTTGACCGGTTGTAGCTGTCTTTAGTGGTCTCCTGCAACTGCAAAAAGAAGCTGGTTTGATAAATAGTGAGAGCCATACTTACCCAGATGAGCATTTAGAATATAGTTGGGAAGTCTGCTGGTTTAGAAAAGCGGCAGAAGTAGGTGCTCCTTTAAGGTCCATGGCCTTGCTCTACATGATTAGTTTGCTATGTTTGCAGCATCGGGAATGATTTCTCTCCTGTTAGAGGCCCATAAGACAAATTAGACAACTCTTGGTTACATCCAAACTATTGTACTTTAGAGATACCTTGCTGCTCTGGTCATATCTGAGTAGGAGTATTAATAACTTTCTTCCTTTAGCAGTTTACATATCACACCTTCTGCTACTGTGGCATCGAGTCCTCAGGGAGGTAGCTTTTTGGTCAGTTCTACCTCAAATCCTCTGAGTCCTATGTCCAAAGTGTATGGTGTCTTCAGCAATAGGGATTGGGCTTAAACTTCCAGGAGGCAACCAAGGTAAAAATAGCAATAGGCTCTATTGTTTTGGGAGTCTCTTGGGCGCCCTGGACCAACAATTTGACAGGTTTCTCATGCCTAGTACTAGAGTTTTTGTTAAATAATCTATGGTTCTTGGGGGGAATATGATCATCTCAAGTGGCATAATTTTATTTAACATATCAATATTATATTCATCTATCAAGCATCCTTTGTGGTTTTTAAGCCCCTCCTCCCTCTCGCTCCTTTTGTATACCTCTCTACCTGACCTCCACGTAAGCCCCACCCCCATTTTCCCATTTCCCCTTCCCCTGCATCCTACTCTTACTCCCTCTACAGCTCCCCACCGCCATCCCTAGGGATGTAGCTCAGTGAAGCGAGTGTTCGCCTAGCATGCATGAAGTCCTGGGTATGATTGATCCTTAGCATCACATCCACCAGGCGTGTTGGCACATGCCCGGAACTTAAGCACTTGAGAGGTGGAAGCAAGCTGATCAGACGTTCAAAGTCATCCACAACTGAGTGGCGAGTTTGAGGCCAACCTGGGCTACATGAGACCCTACTTCAAAGCATAAATGTTCACCTTGCTTATTCAACCTCCAGCAGTGCTGCGGAGCCCATGATGATGAAAAGCTGCTCCATGTTCCCTGCTGGCTTTATGGCTGAAAAGGGGTTGGGTTGAGACACTGACGCGCATCTGCAAGAGTAAGGGTATCATTGAGGCAGACTCCTAGTGTTAGCAGCCCCCCCCCTTTCACTTTCTCAAGAATCCCTTCCTTGGGGGATTGTCAACAACATCCACTTCTCTCTCCCAATGTCCTGATGACAATCTGCTGTGCAAATCTACCACCGTTCACACCAGGAAACCAATGGATTTGTTTGGCTTACACAGAATCCTGGGAGTGGAGTCATTGGCAGGAACATGTGACTCCCAAAGCTCCAGCCCTGAAGACTCTTCACCCAGTGTAGTGATGGCTTATAGCTGCATAGGTGGAGGCCCCTCCCCCTGATGCTTCCCACCCTGCATGCTCTAGTCTTTCCCAGAACCCCCAAGGCTGTATTTGGCTAGGAGTCAGCCAATTGCTTACAAATGGCTGGGAGAGGTGGCTGGTTACTTAGGTATGGGTTCAGTGCCTCTGTCTACCCCTCCTTTTAAGAGGGAAAGTCAGCAGTCCACAGGACAAGTCCTGTGGAGATGGAGTCTCCCAGTAGGAAGCATTGAACTCATGTAGATGATGGCAGTTTGGCTTAGAGCAGTGGTTCTCAACCTTCCTAATGCTGTGACCCTTTAATACAGTTCCTCATGTTGTGGTGATACCCAATGATAAAATTATTGCTACATTGTAACTGTAATTTTGCTACTGCAATGAATCATAATGTTAATATCTGATATATGACTCCCCGTGAAAGGGTTGTTCAAGCCCCCTCCCAAAGGGACCACAACCCACAGGTTGAGAACCACTGCCTTACACTAATCCACATCCCTGGATGGTGTGGGCACCTGCAGTTAGTTTTTCTACATCAGTGAGTATTTACTGCCAACGCTTTCATCCAGGTCACTCACTGTACCTGAAGGCGAGAGAAGATGATCATTTTTCCAGAGCCATGTCTCACGCCTGCCTTAGAATTTGTTAAATTGGCCTGGTGGTGGTAGCACACGCCTTTAATCCTGGCACTTGGAAGACAGAGGAAGGCGGATCTTTGTGAGTTCAAGGCAAGCCTGGTCTACAGAGTGGGTTCCAGAACAGGCACCAAAGCAACATAGAAACCCTGTCTCAAAAAACCAAAACTAACAAACAGATAAACAAATAAACAAACAAATGAAATGAAAAAGAAAGAATTTGAAGATTTGCTAAATTGCCCTCAGTGCTTTGGATAGAAATGTAGATGAAGAGGGGATCCTGAGGAAGGTGTGAGAGACCTTGTCCTATTGGAATAAAGGAAGACTCCCAAGAGAGGAGGGTGAAGATTTCTTAGTCCCCACTGCAGTTAGGGGGTTGGCCACTGCTGCCATCCACACAAGTAGGGACAGGAAAAAAGTCCATAGTGAAAGAAAGAAAAAGGTTCTCTGAATGGATATGATTGGTCCGGAATAGCCAATCAGGTAGGGGACAGGGTTAACTAGAAAGGGGTCAGCTCGCGAGGGGGGCACCCACACACTGAGACAATGGGGATGTTCTATCGGGAACTCACCAAGGCCAGCTGGCCTGGGTCTGAAAAAGCCTGGGTTAAAACAGGTCTTGCTGAACATAGCGGACAAGGAGGACTACTGAGACCCCAAGAACAATGGCAATGGGTTTTTGATCCTACTGCACCTATTGGTTTTGTGGGAGCCTAGGCAGTTTGGATGCTCACCTTACTAGACCTGGATGGAGGTGGGTGGTCCTTGGACTTCCCACAGGGCAGGGAACCCTGATTGCTCTTTGGGCTGACGACGGAGGGGGACTTGATTGGGAGAGGGAAAGGGGAGGCGGTGGTGGGGAAGAGACAGAAATCTTTAATTAATTAATAAAGAAATAAATAAATTTAAAAAAATGAAAGGGGTCAGCTGTGTGACAGGTTGGGAGTGCACACTGGTTTGTTCTGGTTGGTCCAAACTGGAACACACATCAGCTTACCTGGTAACTTGTTCCTTATCAAGTCCTGGCAAACTGGGGTCTCTGGTATTACTTGGCCTCAGGGATTATTGTTATATAAGGTGTGACTTCTGCAAGTCTGACATAGTGCAGGCTGGGCTTCTGGGCTGGGTCCTGCGAGCTCACTGTAAGAGTTCTGCAATCTTTTAGAGCCAATGTATGATGTTAAAAAGCCGTTTCTCTAGGGGCAGAACCTTTTAGAGAACAGGATCAGCCCACAAGAACCAACACTGGGGTTCTTGCTCTCAGCCTTAACCTGGTCCTCACTGTAGCAGAAGGGCTTTCAATCAAGAATGGATTATGCTAACCATTCTAGAATTTTCTGGAGCAGTGAATTCTTGCGCCACCCGGAAGCTCAGTGCCATGGTTTCCCTGCCCTGGGTGCTTCAGGAATTGAAGCCTGAAGGCTGTAGCACAGGTTTAGCTACCCATCCCCCGCAGTTGTGGGACCCATAGCCCTCTGACATTCAGGACACTCAGGGTCCTCTGTGTGGCTTTGTTCTGACATTTACAGGAAATTCCTCAGTGGAAACATGTTGAATAGTCAAGAGATGCAATGGAACCTTTTACTTTTTCTAGAATATGCGGGGTGGGGAGCAAGCTTGCAGCTTGAAGCCTTAAAGCTTTACAGAAAATGTATTTAAACTACATAAGTTCTATAAATAAACTAAAAACATTGTGTAGGGATTTGAAAGACATCTGCAATTTTTGACGAGGGGATGGTTTTAGAAAGACATCTCCTCTGTCCCCGTGTGTGTTTGCGCTTTTAAATTAAATGACATCCGCTGTGTGTAGGAGTTAAACTCAAAGCTGGCAAGAATTTTTTTCCCCTCCTAATAACAACTCTTGTGCCATTGACTACCAAGAATAACAATAAGATTTTTTTTAAGTTAAAAAAAATGAGTATTTATTTTTGTCCCTGAAAGAACAATTATCTGTGTCCTTAAATTATTTAAACTATTTCTCTGAGTTCTAAGAATAAAGCATTTTGAGGTTCTGTAGCATGAAGTAAGATTTGCACCCAAAATGTCTCGGCTGCTGGCCTTTGGGCAGGCTCTGTGTCATCTAGTGAAGGACACAGCTGCGTCATTCGCTGTTGGAAATGTGTCGAATGTACTAACATGGGCTCCTCGGCCTTGTCCCACTTTGTAACTTGCAGACTGGCTTGGTCCACTTTCCACCTCACGACAGAATTCTAAACATATAGGCAAATAATAAACAATCGAGATTGTTTGGGTAATGGTGCTTGAGGTTGGCTGGTCCCTAAGGCAAGATGTGGTAGTTCATCTTCATCCCGTGATGGAAGCCGAGGGGGTCCAGTCGACTGCACCCTTTCATCGGAAATGCGCTATTGTGATAAGGGGGTGGAGCCCTCATGACCAATCACTCCTGCAAGTCCCACCTTTTAATACCTTTACAATGGCAGTTAAATTCCAATGTAAGTTTTTGAGGGGACATTCAAACTCTGCTACGATCTGAGGGCCAGACAGGTTCAGTCATTTGCCTGAGATCACGCAGAAAATATGTTCTCGTTAAACCGAGGCCACCAGACATCCACCGTAAGCCTGCTTTGACCGGAGAACGTTCCGCTGTGTGCTGCTGAGACATTCAGCTTCTCTCTTGTTTTCCCTGAAACGCACACTTGGAAAGGAAATGAAACATTTGTTACATATGATTTTCCCTAAGATCCCTTTAGGCTTTTGCAGTCGGAGAGATAATAATGGCCATTGTGTCCTCTTTGGGAATTTGACCTGGAGGGGCTAATGACACAGTTGCTGCTGATTTATCCTGAAAGCTAAAGTTGAAGATGGGTCCAAAGGACACAGAGAATGGTGCTGATAAAAATACGCCATGGCTCTCTTCTTATCTTGTAGTTCTCTCTGTACAACTAAATGACGCCATTGAACGAGTCTTTTAAAGTGGCTGCAAATATAAAATTCACCTAATGGCTAGTTCATCACAATAAGATGAAATGGACGTGTAAATACATATTCATTTTTAAATCCATGCTCGGCAGGGTGTGATGTCCGTGAGTCTCAAAGGCATGCTCATGTTCTGTGTTGACCTCAAGAGTAGCCAAGAAGCTTTGGTAGCACATGAAGGCCTTAGAGGACTGAGACAAGGGAAGGACTTTGGGTGTCATCCCCCTGCCCCTGTTTTAGTGGCCTTAAATCCACCTTGGTTTTATTGAAGCATGAAGAAGCGACAAAAGTAGAGAAAGAATTGGGGGTCTGTGTCTTTAGTAGGGGTGCCGGGAAAGGGAGGAAGCCAGAAAGGAACGGGGAAAGGACTGTGAAGGATGGGGTCACGGGCCATGGCTTTTATGTTAGTGAGCCTGGTTTCCTTCAGGAGTGGAGTCTTCAGGACTTTCCCCTTCACAGAAGCCAGGGCGGGCACTGGCGGCATGGGTGGGCCTGGAGTGTTACAGCTATTCACACAAATCCGATGCATCCTCCCTACTCTGCCCTGATAGTGGTTTTGTTGACGTTATCAGGGTTTTGTTTTTTTAAGACTTTGGTTTCAGGACCATGTAAATAGTGTTCTAGAACCACAGATCCTAAAGTTAGGAGTGTGAGGCCATTGGGAGTCCTTAGGGAGAGGGCAGGACCTGGGTTAAAACTGGATTTTTAACTTGGATCCTCTGGGATCCAAAGAGGATCTAAAAAGATGAAAATGGGTGGTGGAAAGGAAAATTCCAGAGGCTCAGCCCCTGGCCTGAGCTCTCCCAGCTCACCATAAAAGGGTCGCTTCCATATCTAGGGAATGCTTTGTGTCTCAAAGGCCTCCTCCCTTTTAAAATGATTTATTTACTTTTGTTTATATGTGTATGGGTGTTTTGCCTGCAGGTGCCACATGAATGCAGGGCTCACGGAGGTCGGAGGAGAATGTTTAACTAGAGTTACAAGGGGCTCATAAGCTGTGGGTTCTAGGTACTGAATCTGTTCCCTTACCGGCTGATCCAGCTAGGACTAACTCTAGTCCCTTCAAAAGCCCGCTTAGAAGGACAGAACACACCCATGCCAGCATAGGTTGAAGCAGTAATTTTCTCAGCCTTAATCGGTGAGAGCCTGGGAGCTATTTGCAGTGAACAATAAGCGGGAGACAAGTCCAGTCAATGAATGCATAGATAAAAAGCTGGGAGTTAGCTTAATCTCAGTATTTCCATAATAGACAAACTACCCATGTGTATAAACACCTCTCGACTGTGAGCAGGTTCAAAATATCTTTTTTTTGGGGGGGATGAAGCTTGTTGCCACGTGTTCCCAGTTGCTCTGGGTGTTTCTCTGCTTTATTTCCCCAAGTTCTGTATCTTGGAGTATAGCTTGTGGAGGTCAGGAGCGCTGTCCACTTAGTACTCAGGGAATAGCTGCAGCAGGTCACCTCAAGCCCTTACCTTGCTTCCTGTCAGGAGTGCAGGTCTCCTTGTACAAGGGTGTTGTGTGGGAAACCATTCCTGGGAGACACACGTGTCTACTTTCCAAGAAAGGGAAGCCACAGCAGAGCCAAGTAACCATTGGATTGAAGCCCCTCTTGGTGAGCCAATGAGTTGTTACTGGGGTTACTAACAGGAGTGTAGGTAAGGGGTTACTGCAAAGGAGAAAGGGTGACCCAAAAGTATGGGAAGCGGTGGGAGTGGGGGAGGAGAATAGAATGCTTCATCCTTAATGGTGCCGGTGTCTCTAAAAAAGTCGATGTAAACTAAAAGAGGCACCAGAAGTTCTCGTGGGGAAAGGTGATTCTGCACTGCTCACGGAAAGACTCTAAAAAACAAAGTCTACAGATTTACATCCCTACCTATGTAGTCTGCATTAAGTTCCAGACCCATCTAGTGGTGACATTCTTTCTTTTCTGGAAACACAGAAGAAAATAAAAACTAGAAACATTTGTGGGCCCCTAAGAATAAAGAACTCCCTAAGAAGAGCAGAACGAAAAGAAATCACAAAGACCAGAAAATTCCAGCTATACTTCTGCCCTCTATAAAAAAAAAAAAAAGAAAAGAAAAGAAAATCAGGTGTGGTGGTGTTTGTGCATGCTCCTCACACTTGGGAGGGACAGGCAGGGGGACCCGGAGTTCTGGGTCATCCTTAGCTACTTGCTGCCTTCCTAGGAATATCCTCACAGACACACCCAGAGACAGGCTTGACTAAGCAGCTCTCAATCACCCACTTTGATAACGAAGATTGGCACAGATGGGTTGGCACTGGTTCTTGGACGGGGCTTGAATGGGATTTTTAAAAAGCCATTAAGTGCCTTGGTAGGAATTCACCCATCTATCTTTCCATATCTCTTAAGATAGGAGGCAGTGTTAACATCCTGGGCTTTCGTTGGGGAGCAGGAATCAATCACTGGAGCCATGGATTTTAACGGCCAGTCTTATAAACACTATCCCCCATGTGACAGAGTGAAGGCGCTCCAGCTGCGCTCCCCCTTGGGTTCTCAGGAGGGCTGTTTAAGATTCTGTGACCCTGCCCATTATTGCTCTAGTGCATGGAGTGTTGTGGAGAGATGGTGCTCAGCTACCATCTGAACGCAGAGCTCTCTGGTTCTGCCAGGAACTTGCTAAAAAAAAAAAAAAAAAAAAAAAAAAAAAAGGGAACAACACCTGATTTAAAGGGAGAATTGCACTCTGTTTCTAAATAAAATTGCATGGCAAGTTTCTATACATGTAGCAGACTCCTATTCATAGTGCCATTGACCCAGGTCTATTTCCACAGGGTGTCAAGTGGTGGCTCATAGATTCCCTGAGTGACAGTTCTTTGGACAAGTGTAGAAATTACTCTAAAGGGGAAACCTCACACCTATGCAGAAGACAGGGATGTCACCCCTATACTTATAGCCTTGGGTCTAGAACCTCTCCTTTAGGGCTAGGTAGATTTGAGATGTAGGTGTTTCAGAATAGGCCTTTTATGCAGTGACAAAGGGGCCACTTAGAGCCTGGTGGGAAGGCAAAGTCTGGCCCATTTGCTTCGGAAGGTGTGAGGACAGAGGGGAGGTGCAGGCTTCAGCAGGAGATGGAGCCACTTGACTTCCTGGTGCACGTCTGTCCACAGGACAGGGGTGTGAGGACAAAGATCTGAAGCCACGTGGTGACCTGGGCAGGGCACTGATGAAACTTAAAAGATGCAGCCCTGTCTGTTGAGTGTCCCGGTGTTCCTCTCTGAAACTTGCTGCCTCACTGGGTCTAGACGATAGTGGTGGTGGGGGTGTCTCCCTGCCAGTAGCTGAAACCCAACTCGGATTAGTCTACACTTGTGCGAGAAGGCTGGGAAGGAAATTAAACTGGTGGCTAACTCTGTAGAGACCTGAACTGCGGCCTCAGGGCATGGAGCCATTGGTTTTTGTTTCTTTGTCTCTCTGACATTTACATTTATTGGTCTTCTCTGGGTACCTTTCCCTCCAGTATGGGTGAGGACAGTGTTAGCTTTATTTCCATAGCTCGTTTATGGGATGCTTGGCTCATGGATATCCTAACTGACAATTTTGTCTCTTCGTGGCCCCAACTCATAATGGGGAGAGACCCAGAATGACATCCTAGAAACCAGGAAAGAAAGGCAGAGAACCCCACCACTCCCTCACCTGTCCTATCCAACTTCTGTTTTCAATGTTTTGGCTTGCCTGATCACATGTCCTCCTATTAGACCACCGTTGTAGTATAAATTATGTTTGGAAGGCCAACACTAGGTAATCATCTGGGAGTGAGGAGGCAGATAGATACCCTGTGAGTGACAGGAGTGAGGAGGCAGATAGATACCCTGTGAGTGACAGGAGTGAGGAGGCAGATAGATACCCTGTGAGTGACAGGAGTGAGGAGGCAGATACCCTGTGAGTGACAGGAGTGAGAAGGCAGATACCCTGTGAGTGACAGGAGTGAGGTGGCAGATAGGCAGATACCCTGTGAGTGACAGGAGTGAGGTGGCAGATACCCTGTGAGTGACAGTCTCATTCAGACTGTCACAGAAACTCAAAGGAACCAAACATCAAATAAACTAACCTGAAACCCCCCCCCCCAAAGAGCCGACTACTGAGGCTCTGAGATCTGAGCTCTGCTTAAGATACATGATAATTTTAAGATTTATGTTAGAGTTTAAAGATTCAGGGGGGAGGGAGAACATGCTGTATCCTGCTAGCATGTTTCATATTTATTACTTGTTGGAATGATGGCATTTTGATATATTGACTAAAATTAAATATCTGACCAAAATTACATTCACCTATATCATCTTCTAAAAATGCGTTTTTTAGATGTTTTTTTTTTCATTTATTTTATCTTTATGTAAGTGCAGGTGCATCAGAGCCACAGCACAGATGTAGAGGCCAGAGGTTAACTCTTGGGCGTTTGTTCTTTCTTGATGCTTCATGGAATCCGGGACTCTCACCATCAGCCCCCACTGTAGGCCTCTGTCCCCACCAAGCCCCCTTGCCAGCCCACTTCTGGATATTTTAAATTATATATGTGAGTTGTATGTTTTTCTGCATAGCATTTTTCTAGACTGTTCAGGTCTCTGTCTTGGGGATATTAATATGGCAAAATACATATTGTGGGTAAGGCTTCCTGTCCAACTGGGTCATAGTCTTTCATTTTCCTTGAATTATCCACAGATTTAAGCTTGGATTCCCAGTGTTGGGGGATTCCGGGAGTGAGTCATCGTTTTCCCTTCATGGTTCTGAAAGAAGTCTCCTAACTTGTTTAGTCTGTCTCATGAAGGCCGGACTGTGAGTTCACTGGAACCACCTCAGACCCAGGAGGAATATGGTGTCTGGAAGTTGTCACAACTAATGGGATTTCATTGTTGAAGTTTACACATCTCAGTTAAAACAAGTGCATTCAGAATCTCTCTCCCTTTCTGTCTGTCTGTCTGTCTCCCTCTTTCTCTTCCCTCTCATTTCTTACAGGTGTTTTCTTGTTTCCCCCGCTCCCTTGCTGACCTATCATGCATTTCGTCTGAAGCCCAGCTGTGAGGGAGCTCTTCAAATCTTAATGAAAACACCAACCCCTATTTTCCTTCATGGGCCTCACACTTTTTTCCCCCGTTCAGCCATCTTCCCCCGTTCTACCCATCTACCCCTCCATCCGTGATCTTGTCCCCATCACTGGCATGTCCCATGGGTGCTGGGTGCTGGCAATATTGCAGTGAACCCGCTCATTCTCCAAACTAGGGGAGCCAATGAACTGCCCCCTTACACATGACTTCTCCTTACACATGACCAGTCAGTGGCTTTAAACCAGTGTCCCCAAAGCTCTCCCAGGAAAGGCCACTGCCAGGAGCGAAGAGACCCAGAAGAGTTCAGCTTCAATGGAAAGGTCACTGTGGGGACAGGTGTCCTTCCAAAGGGCTCTGCGGAAGCCCCTGTCTCAATCACCCCTGTCTTCAGAAGCCCCTGCTTCCGATCACCTGTGTCCTCTCCAAATAAGTTAGCTTGGGCTTTCAGAGATATATTTTAATTCAATGGGTTAGAACTGACATTCCTATTAATCAAGCAAAACAACAGCAACAACAACAATGAGATTTCTCTGAAATCCACAGCTTAAGAGAAGGCCAAAATAGAAAGAGGTCCAGATGTGCCTGGCTTCTTAAGAACCCTTCCCTATGGACCTACGGTAGGTGGCCAGCGGCTTTCTCTGTGCCAACACTGTCCACTGAGAAAGAGGCAAGATGCTAGCTACTAGTCTCCGTCCTCTTTAAATAAGCAGACAGATTATTCTTGATTAATTAAAATTAAATGTCAGCATCATTAAGTCATTGCCCACATTCCTGAAATATTTGTGATGCTCCATGCTCTTACAGGCCCCTTGAACCTCTGGTCCACTGTGTGGCCCCAGCTGGAGGCTCCCGTCTCACCTGCCAGGGCACCATGGATGATATATTCATTGATGAATAGTCAGTGCTTTCCATAGATACTTTAGTAGAGATACATTAGAGAGCATTTGAGGTGAAGGAGAAAAGTAAGAAAGAGAATAGTTTTCCTCTTTGGACTATTGACTCACTGTAATTTTTTTTTTTCAAAAAGATACAGTTTTAAAAGTTGGATATAATAATACTTAATGAAAGCCACACAATGTGTTCTGAATGTGTCTACAAAATGAGAAACAGCACAAGAAGAACATGAGTCCAGAGGGGAGCATGTGTTTGACAAAACCACAGATGATGTGGGTCAAAAAGGAGCTTGAGCTGTGGCCAAGGGAGGTCACCACATAAGAAGGAGCGGTGTGGGCATGCTTGGCAACCAGACTCATGGGTCATTCACAATGTTGGAGGGTAGAAAGACAGCTCTGTGTAAGTCAGTGGGGCAGATGGTCCAGAGAGGATGGCAGGGGTGCACTTTTGAGGAGCCAGGCATAGATCTTTAGGAATGACAAAGGGGAGGAAGAACAGAATGTCCAAACCCAACTTAAAATGTCACGCCCTGAGACCACACACGCATACAAGCACAATTGTGTGTGTCCTCATGCATGTATGCGCTCATGTGTGCACATCCCTGTGACTTTCCACTTCTTGTGAACACCTGCTGAAGCCTTCTGCATATGTGTGACAGGGACATGGAACTAAACAGTCCATTGTCTCTGAATAAGAAGCTGCCATGAGTAAACACAGCTGAGTGGACCGTCAGTGCTGTGGCTACCCTAGGATACAATCACTGGGCTCTGTGCTCACCAAGGAGGGTCGGGCCAAGATGGGTAACCATCAGATGGGTCACTAGACCTTTGTTTTAGAGAGAGTTCTGATATTGAAAGGCCATTGACTTAAAGAGTAGAATTAATTGCCCAGTCTTCCTGGTGTCAGAAGTGAGCTCTGCCCATCTGACTCAAAGACTTGGGAGGGCATCTCTGTCCCCAGTTTTTGCTACCCATGCATTTCTGTGCCCGTGCTTCACTCTGGAACTCAAGTCTTCCTTTGTGAAGTGTCCGATTAACTTTGACTGTTAGTTTAACAGAGCTCAGAGTCATCTGAGAGAATTGTCTAGATCAGACTGGCGTGTAGGTACGTCTGGGTGGGAGTGGAGAATGGGGGGATGGAGGATGTCTGGATTCTTAACTGACATAGCAGAGCCCAGCCCACTGTGGGTAGCACTAGCCCTCAGCAAGTGGTCCTGAGCCCTTTGAGAAAGCTAGCTGAGTGTGAACTGGCCTGTGGGGAAAGCTAGTAAGCAGCCGCCCGCATGCCTCTCTGGTTCCTGCTCTACCTCCTTGGCTGTGAAGTGAGCTCCTTGGCTGTGAAGTGAGCTTCTTGGTTAGCGGTCATACTGTATGGAATCCCAAGTAGGCCTGACTCTGAATGTCTGCCCTGTCTTCCCTCAGAAATGTCAATAACATACAAGCTGTGAAATAAACCCTTTCTTGCCCTCAGTTGCTTTTGGTCAGGATATTTTGTCACAGCAGCAGACATGAAACTAGGACAGTGTCACCAGGTCCCTACTTGCTCCGTAAACATTCTACTCTGCTTATTTTGTGACGTATCTCCCGAGCTTCCCCTGTATGAGGACTCAGCCCGCCCCTCTCACACATTGCCCCAATGCGTATCCAGCCGCTACTGGTTATAGGAAAACTGGTTAAAACATTCTTTTACTTTAAGAATTTGGAAGAAGAGGGGTTTGGAAGATGATTCAGTGCATAAAGCATTTGCCTTGTATGGTGGTTTGAGTGATCTGTGTTCCCCCATGGCTCTCGTATTTGAATACTTGGCCCTCAGTTCGGGGAGGTCCAGTGTTGGGGAGATTATGGAACCTTTAGGAGACAGAGGTTCACTGGAGGAAATGTCGGTAGGGTGGACTTTTTCCTCCACTCCCAGGTCGCCCTCTCTGCTTGTTTTTGTGGTTGAAGCTGTGCTCTCTCAGCTTCTGGCTCCAGCTGCCTGTTGCCATGCCTCCTCCATGCCTTTCTAGACTCTCCTTCACACTTAAGTTCAATGTAACCCCCTCCTTCTATAGGTTGCTTCTAGTTATGGTATTTCACCACAACAACAGAAAAGTAACTCATATACCTTGTAAGTGTGAAGACCTGATGAGCTCAAATGCCCAGAGCATAAAGCCAGATACAGCAGTGTGCGTCTAAAGCCAGATGCAGCAGTGTGCGTCTAAAGCCAGATGCAGCAGTGTGCGTCTAAAGCCAGATACAGCCGTGTGCGTCTAAAGCCAGATACAGCAGTGTGTGTCTAAAGTCAGATGCAGCAGTGTGTGTCTGTATTCCCAACCCCATTACAGTGAGATGGGAGTCCAAGACAGAGAAAATCTGGAAGCCCGTGAGCAGGACTATCCTGACCTATGGCATCAAATAAGAGTCCTTGTCTCACATAAGGGGGAAAGAGATAACCAACACCCAAGGTGGCCCTCTAAGCTCTACACATATGCTGTAGTATGTCCATACCTGTACTCACACATGCACACATAAACCCTTGTCCATGTGCCATCTATATGCACATATACAGGGATTAAAAAGAAGGAAAAGATTATACAGGGGTTTTGTTGTTGTTATTTGGTAGTTGTTGTTGTTTTGGTGCACACAGTGGAACTCAGAGCCTCAGTCATGCTAGGCAAACACTGTACACCCCATTTCCTAGCTGTGGCTTTAAAAATGTGATTAGTATTCATCAGTTTGTCTGCATGCTAGGCCTAGACCAAGAGAGTGAGGTCAGCCTTGATTCTGTGTTAGTCAGCATTCTCTAATCTAGAGGAACAGAACCTAGAATACACACACATACACATACATACACATATACGCAAACATACATACACATATATACAAACACACATGCACACACACATACGCACATACATAAGCACACATGCACACAAACATACACACATACACAAGCACACATGCACACAAACATACACATATATACATATACACAAACACACATATCTACACACATGCACACAAACATATATACACATACACAAATATACACATTTACACACATGCACACAAACATACACATATATACAAACACACACACACAAATACAAATTCTGCTGCCAGCTCAGTTCAAGAAGCCTGACTCTTCAGCCCTTCTCATCTGGCACAAAAGGCACAGGAGTTCCCAGGAGAGATGCCCGTGTTGAGTCCGATGACTGAGTCCTATGTCCGTGGTTGCTACAGAAACCTCAGGCACACTTACTTGGAAAACCACCAGCCCATTACTTGATGGTGACATATTTGTGACCCCCAGACACTGCCCTCCATATGTGTCAGTCCTCTCATAATGGCCCTCACAGATAGCACCAATGTATATAGCCTCAAGTTTCTTATTCGGGCCAAGCTGAGACCGGCCATCAAAAGTACTTCCCAGCAAGCTTTTGCCACCACTTAGCACTGCCTTATCACAAAAGTCACTGGTCATGTGACTCAGCCCTTCCCTTCACAATGCTGCCTTCATTTAAAACTGACTTGGGCACCTACGGAAATAAAGTAGATGACAAGAACCAGATTTGAACACATATCTCTTGCCCTACTCTTTGCCAAATACCGCCTCTCTCCCTTGGTCTTTGGATTTCTACTCTCTGCTTTTAAAAGCTACAGAGAAAAGCATGGTGGTTCCAAGATGTCCCCTTGCTTTGTTTTAATCACTGTAATTACCTCTCTGAGCAGAGAGAGCATTGGTCAAACTAAAATCTGCTGGGTGGGCATCTATTTCTGGTTCTGCACGTGTCCCCTACTTTAAAGAGGAGTAGTAGCCCGTGCCGCCAAGGTTGGGAGAACTAGGAGGGCTGAGCGAGGAGCTGTTGGGAAGAAGTCAGTGGAGGGCTTCCAGGACTGAACATAAAAATTAATTACAGAAAAGAAATGCATCATTAACGTCAGAGCTCACAATAGGTCCCAGTGTGACTATTATGTGAAATTAATTACTCCCTGCTCCACTTTCTAAAAATCATCTTCTCTGTGCTATGAAAATAGTCCTAATTACTGGCGTCAGTTGTTTTAAGTCATTAAGGGTCATTACTTGGTATGTCGCTGCGCTCGTTCTGTGGTTGTACTTGGGTTTAAATATAGCAGCCTTCATCTCTGTGAAGATCTCCCCCCCCCACCACCAACACTTACACATTTGACAAAGCTATGTGCGCTTGTGAGATCAAGGTCTGGGGGGGAGAATAAACAGGTATTAAGGATAAAATAATAAAATCAATTTGTTTACATGGAAAGACTGTTGTCTAAGACTAGGATGCTGGCCATGTCTCTGCAAGCGAGATCTCTTTGGCAACTGGGTCTTGGACCTGGAAGATGAACGTGGGGAAAAGCAAGCCTAGCCTAGAGCTTATGGCAGCTGTTCTTAACCTTACCGAAGCTGCCATCCTTCAGTAGAGTTCCCATGTGTGGTGACCCCAACCATAACATTATTTTAGTTGCTTCTTCGTAACCGTAATTTTGCTACTGTTATGAATTGTAGTGCAAATATCTGATTGCAGGGTAGCTTATATGTGACCCCCAAAGTGATCTTGACCCACAGGTTAAGAACCACTGACTTACCGGCTGGTGGGGAAGAGGGAACTTCAAGTGGGCAGGTATAGAATGTTACCCACGGTGAGGACCTTGATCTAGTCTAGGGCAGAGGAAGCAACACTTAAGCTGAGGACTGAGTGGTGGAAAGAGGTGGGTAGAGTTTTCCCAGCGGTAGAAGGCGTGTCTGTCTATACACCTCGTGAGGCCTGGAGGAACTAGGCACTGGCTAGGAGCTCTTTTAGAGAACCAAGTTTAGTTCCCAGCACCCATACAGGGCAGCTCACAACTGTAATTCCAGCTCTAGGGGACCTGATTACCCTCTTCTGGCCTCTACTGTCACCTGCATACATGTACACAAACCTCCACCTGTATACATACGCATGCTTTTTTTTTTAAACAACTTAAATTATAAGCAGAGAAAAATAAAAATGTGACCTAAGGGGCGGGCAGCTGAAGTTTCAGGGTCCTGATGTAGCTTGAAGTATTCTGTGCCAAAGATGCTTTGGGGCGTGCTTTTGAGGTCCTTTGGTTGGACTAAACATTTTTTTCTGAATCTTTTCACATTTAAGGACCAAGAATAGTACAACTTAGTTCCTTCTATCCTCCGCTGGGAATCCCTGTTACATAGAATCACGTTTGCCTTATAGTTACCATGCATATCCATGTCGTTGGTTTCAGTTAAACCATCTCATGTCACATTAGAACAGTATCCTCTGTGTCTGCACATGACCTTCAAAATGGGGAAACTAAATTTGGACAGGATTTCCTTCCGAGCTCAGATCTCACTGGGATTCACGGCCTGTCCCATTGTGTCCGCAGGAGTTCAGCATCCAGAGTCTACCTTGCATTCAGCTAACTGTCTTGGGGCTTTAGTCTCTTCCATCCAGGAAGGTTACTAAATCTTCCATGGTGTTTCATGACCTAGATGCTTTGGAAGAGCAACAGGTCATCATTTTATAGGATGGCTTTTACTTAGTGTTCATCTGCTGCATAGTGCTTATTAGTGATGCAGGAGGATGGCTGGAGCACGGTACAGCTGCGTGGGCTGGGCAGTGATGGTGCAGGAGGATGGATGGAGCACGGTGCAGTAGGAGGATGGATGGAGCACGGTGCAGCAGCGTGGGCTGGGCAGTGATGGTGCAGGAGGATGGATGGAGCACGGTGCGGTAGGAGGATGGATGGAGCACAGTGCAGCAGTGTGGGCTGGGCAGTGATGGTGCAGGAGGATGGATGGAGCATGGTGCAGCTGCATGGGCTAGGCATTGATGGTGCAGGAGGAAAAGGCAGATGACTGTAAGGTCAAAGGGAAGCTAGAACTGGCAGAAGAAGTAATGGGTGGGATATGGCAGTGGTACAGGGGGATGGAGATAAGGAGGGAGGAGCATGTTTTGGCAGAAGTGACTCAGACTTCTAGTTTGGGCCTGTGAACCTTGAAAGTTGAATGATAGCCGAGCAGCGATGGGAAGGGGCAGTGCTCACGGGAACATGGGGCTGAGGAGAGATGGGAGCTCGAGCTGCTCACCTAGGAAGAATCAAGCACAGTTTTCCCTTGCACAAGTTTTCAATCAGGTCCTCCTGAGAAGAGAATGCCGCTGGCTGTACTCTGCCTTATTTTCTTTTGCAGTACTTGGCAAATACTTGGCATTTTAACAGCAGATTCTGAAGCCTTGGGCTGTTTAGAGCTTGGGGCCTGTTCTCTGGCTGTAGCCCTTGATATATTCATCAAGAAAGAGGACTATAAATAAATCATTTTCTTGTAGCATCTCATGGGTACCTAACTCCAACACACTAGGGAAGGCATCAAACTGTCACATTTTGCCCATGTGTTCAGTGATCTATGCAGTTGCTAAGAGAAGAAAGAACACGTGTCATGTGTATATGCAAACATGTATTCATGTGTAATGGTAAAACTGTTTACTATCAAAGATACATTAACAAAATTATTAAAAACAGACTGAGAGGGACCTGGAGAGATGGCTCCGCAGTTAAGAGTGCTGACTGATCTTCCAGAGGTCTCATGTTTGAGTCCCAGCACCTACATGGTAGCTCAGAACCTTCTGTAACTCCAGAAGGCAGTGCATGTACATGGTATGCAGACTTATATGCACGAAAAACACTCATAGCTGTTCAATTAAAACAAATGAATCTTTAAAAAGTAAAACAGACCGGAGACTGGAGGGATAGCTCAATGGTAAAGAGCATTTACTGTTTTTCCAGAAGACCTGAGTTCTGGTCCCAGCACCCACACCAGGTAACCCCAGCTCCAGGAGAGCCAATGTCCTCTTCTGGCTTCTGTGAGCACCCCATTCATATGCACAAAGATTCGAAGGCACGCATGTAAGCATGTAATTTTTCATTTAAATTTTTTTCATTTTGCATTCCAACCCCAGTTCCTCCTCTCTCCCCTTTTCCCGCCCCCTAACATCCCCCCTTCTCACCCCCATCCACTCTTCAGAGGGGTAAGGCCTTCCTTGGGGAGTCATCAAAGTCTGGCATACCAAGTGGAGGCAGGAACAAGCTTTCCTCATTCCCAGAACCAAGGCTGAGCAAGGTATCCCACCATAAGAAAATGGGCTCCAAAAGCCAGTTTATAAGTATTCTGTGGGCTGAAGATATGACTCAGCAATTAAGAGCATCTGTTGCTCTTGCAGAGAACCTGAGTTCAATTCCCAGCATCCACATGATAGATTACAGTCATCCCTAACTCCAGTTCCAGGATATCCAACACCCACTTCTGACTTCCATGCATGTGGTACACGTACATACATGTAGGCAGGCCAAACACTCACAACCACAAAAAAAAAAACAAATAACTCTAAGAAACTATATTTAAAAACTTCAAATAGCACCCTCTCTCTAATCAAACACTATACTTTAAAATAAAGATTTTTTTTTAAAAAGAAAAGCAGATTATTGCTTAAAGTCATGACAGACCCTCTCTCCACGGCATTTCCATAACCCAGGGGGGCTGCAGAGAATCCTTCTCAGCTCAGGAAGATGCTGGGCTTGAGTATGTTAAGAATGTGTACCCCAGAGGTAGAGTGTGCTAGACCCCAGTGGGGCAGTGTTGCTGTAGACCCTCTAGGGAGTTGCATGTAGGGGAAGGCAGCTGGGTCATGCAGCATTTTCCTGGGGGGGGGGGAATTAATGATGCTCTCAAGGAGCGACTCAGCTCTTACCAGAGTGGATCGTTTTAAAGCAGAACTACCCCCACGTGCCTACCCACACAGCTGGCCCTCTTTCTGCTTTCCATCTAGCTGTCATACAGCTGAGGCAGGGGCGCATGCGCTAGAGGCTGAATGGATGGCGTCACCTAACCTTGGACATTCAGACTCCCAAACGCAGCTGAATAAACTTCTTTTCTTTATAAACTATCCAGACTTGGGTATTTTGCTATAATATCAGACTAATACACAGGACCAAAGCCCAAACTGCTACTGAATCAAATACATAATCACGCAGTGATTTGGTCATAAGCCTTGCTGCTCGGACTGAAAGGGAGAGGCATTTGGCTTTCATGCACCTGTTCAGTTAATGCATGTTTGTTTGTTTTGGCATTTGGGGTGATGTTTACTGAGTTCCTTTTTCTTCTGCATCAGAAACAGCTGATGTTAATCAGGTTGTTTTTAAATTCGGTTCTCACCGGGGAGCTACATGGGGAGTGTCCGATGTCCTTTGGTTTCATTTTTAAATCAAGGACTGCCACTGACCATGGTACATAGACAAAAGCTGATGAGTAGCCAGGACTGGTTCTATCGACGGAGTAGCAGTTGTGTGGCTGGGGCTGAGCCATGTATAGCTTATGACCCACCTACTCTGTACCTAACACATGCATAGGCTTTGGCATTGCACCTCGTCAGATTGAATCAAAGCTCTATGTGAAAAGCTCAGGTGACCGTCGCTCTTAATGAGATCGTCTGTGTACAGGCTCACCGTGTGCACCTCTCTGGCTTATGTCTTTGTCATATGGAAAACATCAGCTCCTAGGCCCCTACCTACCCTACCGGTTGACGGCATTGGTAACAGCTTATGTAGTGCCCTCTGCAGTGAGCAAGGACTTGGCTTCACTTCTCTATCAGGGACCACAGGCCAGGCAGAATAGTGTGATGATGGCAGACCATGGTTTCTCAGGTGATCTGATGCCTCTAAAAGCCTCCATGGGAATGGCATGCCCTCCCCCCCAAAACAAGAGAGTGAGCAAAAGCCTATAGCGACATGTGACATAGCACAGTGAAAATACACCTTGAGCACGTGAGTGCACCATATGCAGAAAGTCACGTTCATGTCTGGCCATTCACGTTCCAGAAAGTGACCACACCTGCTAAATGTGCCTTTCCCACAGTGCAATGGTTGGTGAACCAGTTGGTTTGGTGAGCACTCATGTGGCTACTCATGGGCCCGTTTCTCAGTTACTGATTGTATTGAGAGAGGGAAAAAAAAGAGAGGGGGAGGGAGAGGGAAGAAGGGAGGGAGGGAGAGAGGGAAAGGAAGAGAGAGAGAGAGAGAGAGAGAGAGAGAGAGAGAGAGAGAGAGACCCTGGCAGGTAGAGAAACTCCTGTCTGGTTGTACTACCCACACACGTAGCCTGTATTTGATGCACTGTTTGCTTTTTCTCAATATATCAGAAGTTAGCCCATCACTAACTTCTGATGCGGAAATATATTTAATGGGTCAGAATGGTATGTGAATGACTTTAAATAGTGTTTCCATTTTTTGTCCTACTATCTAAGCACTGGGGTGGGAAATTATAGATGCTGACAAGTTGCATATTTAAATACTGCTAGACCAGTTTCACACAATGGCAAAGAAATGCTTTGTGCCAATATTTTTATCTCTTTGTCATTTTGATCACTCTTATTTTAGTCTTTTCCATCTGTGAGCTCTAATGGATCCTGTTATATATGTGATGTGTACGGAACTCCCTGGGTTCCACCTCATGACGCTATTGCTGATGTATCACTGCTCCACAGTGTTCTCCATAATGTAAACATTCGGCTCAAAGCACATGTTACTTCTGAGCTGAACGCAATTCCACACACGGATGAACAAAAACATCTCCTACAGTGAGACTGCTTGTGTTAGCCTCATGCCGCTATAACAAATACCTGAGATGATCGACTTCGGAAGAGAAAAGGTTTCTTTTGACTCAGAGCTTTGGAGGTTTCAGCCAGCAACTGGAGATCCCCATTGCTTTGGGCCTTCTGATCATCTTCATTAGAGACCCGGTTTCCAAACCCTTCCTTGATAGCATGTCCCCAGGGAATCCTTTGGGGCTCTCACTGAATCAGCCAACCCATCAAAGAGGGTAGCTTCTACTAGGCCCTACCTTTCAGTAGCCTGAGATGGGAGGTGAGCTACTTAGGATCAAATGTTGTAACACTCGTGGAGCTATAAGGTTGCTATGCTGCTGTCTGGAGATAAGCTGGGAACTGCGACCAGCACATTAGTGGCTAAAGGTTCATCCGGAAGTCAGTTGGTTATGATCAAAGTTTCTCAACATGTAGGTTGTGACCCCACCTTTGGGGATCAAATGGCGTTTTCACAGGGATCACCTCAAGCCACCAGAAAACACAGATATTTACATGATTCTTAACAGTAGCAAAAATGGCAGTTATGAAGTAGCAACAAAGTAATGTTATGGTTGGGGGTCACCTCAACATGAGAAATGTATCAAAGGGTCGCAGGGTCGGGAAGGCTAAGAGCCACTGGTTTAGATTACTGTGAACTAGCATCGGATCTCTTTGGAAGTTAGAAATAGTTTAGAGCATACATGGAGAACCTTTCTCTTCTCCTTGGCTTGTTGATTTGTGTGTTGCTTGTGTATGAGAAAGAGGACTCATCTGAATGTCATAGCAACATTTTGTGGTATTGTATCAGTCATGTGTTCAATTAGCTTCACTTCCAAGCCTTGGCAGTCTATTGAGAGAAAATATTAGGAGTATATCCAAATTGTTCAAAATGTCCTGATGTTTTCCAAAATAGTGTCATATAATGAGATTCTATGCTTCCTAAGAGGCTGCAAATGAAGCCTTTGCAGCATTTAAATCGTGACAGTTCCAAGTTGAGTTCCCATTTGATTAGCCAAGAAGTCTTTGGGATAAATAGCTCCATGAGGACCCTAATTTGGGGCACACATAACATGCCTACTTTCGAAACTATGGAGCCATTTCTGAGGCTCAAGAAAAATGAATGCCATTAAACAAATGATTGCCACCACTTCCCTGTGACCATACATCTATACAACAACAAAAATGTGGCACAATATTTGTGTAGCCTTGTTTTTAAATTTATTATTTATTTTGTGTGTATAGGTGGCTTTTTTTTTGCATGTATCTCTATCTATGCATCACATGGGTGTGGTATCCATGGAGGCCTGAGGAGGGGATTAGATCCTCTGGGGGAATGGGGAGTTACAGATGGTTGCGAGCCACCACGTGGGTATTGAGAATTGAACCCAGGTCCTCTGGAAAAGCAGCCAGATCTCTTAACTGCTGAGCCATCTCTCCATCCTCATCTCATAGTTTATAAAGTGATCCATGTTCCCAGTGAGTGCAACGGTTTGAAGTCAAAGGTTTAACAGTGAAAAGCTGAGTATTAGACTGATTGATCTCAACACTCCTGGACATTCCTAAAAAGTTTCAGGAGGTGTATCTATGGTCCTAAGAAGGTTGAGGCAGGAAGATTGCAAGTTTGAGGCCAGTCTGGGCTATCTAGTGAGATCCTATCTCAAAAAGAAAAGGCAGGAGGAAAAGGGGAGGGAGAGGAAAAGGAATAAAAAAAAATCCTATCTGTGAATAGTTGCCATGTTAGAAATGGAATGTGAGAATGGTTTTGAGTGTTTGTTTATTCCCTTTAAAGTAACAAGTGCATTTAAACAAAGTAACTGTTTCCTAAAACAGTTTAATCTGGTGAGAAGAATGACATTGCTTTAATTTTTATAAATCTCTTCAGTGTCTGGCTTCTCAGAGGCAAATATCACACATCAGTAACCCCTGGGAACTCCCCTGCACATTCATGAGAAAAGTGAGCTTCAGAAAGGAAAATAATGTCTTGGTGTTATTATGAAACTAAAGTGGATAAAAGAGAGAGACTAGTTTTGATTTCGCAGTTCATGATGCAGATGCCATCATGAGTGACCCAGACCACATCCTGGAAATCACAATCATAATAATTATTTGAACAAGGATATTAAACCCTGAACCAATGAAAATTCTGCTCTTTGAGGCAAAATAAGAGGAGTCTGTGGGAGGACACAGGTCTCTACCTGCTTAAGCTAATATCATCTTTTGTCCTCCATCTTCTCTCTGTAATTGGAACACAGCCCCCTCTCTTGTCTTAGGATGACACTAACTCCCTACTTAGCTTCTTTGTGTTCCTAGGCTGATGTTTCCCACTGTCTTAGTTAGGGTTTCTATTACCGCGAAGAGACACCACGACCACAGTAACTCTTACAAAGAAAACATTTAATTGTGGTGGTTCACTTCCAGTTCAGAGGTCTAGTCCATTATCACTATGGCAGGACATGACAGTGGGTAGGCAGAACATGGTGCTGGAGAAGTAGCTGAGACTCCTACATCTCGCAGGCAAAAGGAAGTGGTCTGAGACACAGGGAGGCATCTTAAGCATATATGTGACCTCAAAACCTACCTCCATAGTGACACCCTTCCTCTAACAAGACCACACCTCCTAGTATTGCCACTCTGTTTAGGGGCCGTTTTCTTTCAAACCACTACACCCACTCAATTTTGTTTCTTGGACCACTTCATCTGATTCCTGTGGTCCCATGACCTGTTCTGCTCTATCCAACACCTGTGTTCAACTCAGAGAACCTGGAGATACCCATCCCTATTGACTAAGATAAGTTAGTAGCTCCTGAGCACCCAGGATCCACCTTTTGGCCTACCTCAGAAATAAATTTGGAAAGGGAACAATTTCAGGTTTCTGGTGCTATTGCCTGAACCTTCAACCCATGTGTAAGGGATCAAGCTTCCGTTGGGTTTACAAACTGAAGTTTCTCTGCTCTGTATGGATAATGCTGACTTTGAAACAAAGTTGTTTCTGTTTGGACCAAACTGTTGGCTTTTTGGAAAGCCTCCAGCAACCCTAAGCACTTGCCTAGATCCCCATCCTCCTATCTTCTGCTTCTTACTTTTACACCCATTTGAACTGCAGCCTGGGACACACTTCTCCGGCTGCTTGCCAAGGGTGATCCTCCAAGCCTGCTTGAGTACTCACGTTTCACTCTACTTTCATGGGTGGAGAATACATGGCACCTTCTTGAGATGGTCCTTGGTGTTGACAATGTTCTTTGCTAAGCCCTAGCTGGACCATGAGTGAAGATGAAAGACTGAAACCCGAGTGAGTGCTGACATAGAGGATTTAAGATAAAATGGAGCAGCTGACCAATGCCGAGAATTCTTGCTCATCTTCTACTTCTCCGCAGACACGCCTGAAGGAATAATATACCCATAAGTCCCTTGAGTGCTGTGAGATTTCCTTCCCACATCCGTAAGAAAACCGCGATGGAAGAAGAGCTTGATTCATTCTTCTTTCTTCCTTCTACTTAAGGAAATTAATTCTTTGATAACGTCATGTCAGATAAGCATTGTGATCACTCTTCCCTACCCTCTTGTTTTTCTCCATTTCTATCTAGCCCTCTTCTCCTTCCTCCTACCAGACTCCAAATTCATGACTATCAGTTTTGTTTTATGGCTCAGTTAGTTCAGCTGTATGAGCATTGGCTTAGAGCTGTGTGTGGGAGTCTTGTGAGGTTACCAGTGGGTTCATAACTAAAGGCAACAACTTCCCCTCTTCCTGACTCTATCAGTAGCAAACAATTTAACAGTAAGGGGTAGGGCCCTAGCTCCATCCTCCATCCATGTCTGGCTGTTGACAGACCCATTCGTGTATAGATCCAGTCATTTTTCTTTCACCCTCTCTCCTACTTTTCCCAGCAGGCTTTGCCCCTAACAGCAGGCCCAGGTATGCCTGAAGGACATCTCTTTGTCCACCAGTTTCAGATGGCATGGAGCTGGTGTGTGGAACACAGAAAAACAATGTAAACACAGAGAGCTTTCATTCTAAAATACATGTCAGAACTGGCATGTGGGTTGACTAAACTGCTCACTTGTCCAATTGATTTTGTCTGCCACAAAATGTTAGTAGCTGTTCTCATGTCACAAGGAAAGGCGAGAGACTATCCAATAAAGTGTAGCAACCTCATTTCTTCATCCAGTTGTCCAGAACTATCTACCATGTGTTACAATATGTCAGACACAGCCCTATCTATAAACATATATCATCATCCAATCCCACTAATACTTTAGCCAATAACAAGTCATGCAAAATTTTGGGCAAAATATATTTGTAGGGCCTATAATGATGGCTATTTTGGATGTTGGTGCTTTGATGATATTTATTTGCTGTTTCTTTTTTTTTCATCAATTCAGGGATCTGCATATAATTGGAATAGACAATGTTTATTCTCTTTGGTGACATGAGACACGGCCCATTCTAAAGACAGGTCTTTGCAGCTTAATTTATTTGATAGCCAATATAATATTTGGTCATCTACCAACTAGGGAGAGTTTGAAATGGTTTCTCGAAATTCTCTGTTATACAGACCAAAATCCTACTTTTTAGATGATCAATATTTGTTACGGGTTTTTTTTTATTGAAAACTATTTCTTCTAATGTAATTGGGAATGATATTCCACTAGGTCTCTGATCCTCGGTTTTTATAATTCTAATAAATTGTTGTATTCCCTGATATATCAGTTGTGAGATGAGATATGCCAGAGATTTCTGGCCGTGGTAGAATTGTCAGCTTTTCCCAGTGGTTCAGCACATTTTTGCTTTATTCATTTTAAGAGCACACATACACGCACAGACACACATGCAATAAGCAAGTAATCTATTTTTTTAAAAGGCCTCAGCAGACACATGGCCTTGGGGACGGTGCAGATGTGAGGAAGATGATGATCCAGCGACCAGCATCCCAGCAGACGGCAAGAGCGATCCTCAGCAGGGTCCCACCCTGCGTGACTCTTGGAAGCAGGGCTTGCTGGGGCTTGAAAGGCATGGGCAGGGCTGCCTTCTGTTAGTTCTGTAGACCGAAGGCAGGTCGTTTACTTTGGCATTTTTAACAAAGATTTAAAGTTTCTGGAATTTTCCAGTCACCTGGCCTCTCGTTCAGATTAAGCAGTGTGTACTTTATATTGCCTTAAACGCAGAACAATAGCCTGCCGCATAAAAGCTTTCTCGGGGCTGTTCTTCTCCTGAAGTAACAAAAACGAAGATGAATGGGGGGGGGGAAGAAACCACCCACACAGACTCAAGTATCACAGAAAGCAAATTTCAAGCCACATGGTGCCAGCACAGAGACTCTGGGGACAGGTTGAAGCCACACACAGCGTACCTCAGAAGTGAGGCCTCTTACATTATTAAAAATAATAATGTAAAATTATTATTTTACATGTCAAAAATGCCATGAACCCTGTTCTCCCACCACACTGCACTGGATCAAGCCATTTGCCTCTCTCCACATTTGCCATGACAAACTTTTCTGTTTGGTTCTGAATGAGCAGACCTGCTACAGAGGCCACTCTTTTCAGGTCCTCAGGCCTACTTTGGGGCAACCTATGGCCTAACTGGCTCTGTTCCTGTCTCCCCCATAACTGGTACTGGGAATGGCATGTGGAAACTGTAGGTTGCTTCTACAACCTCCCTTTAGAATGAGGAGGGTAGTGCCCAGACCCAAAGCAAACTCTGTGATTTTTGTGTATGTTGGGGAGGGGGACCAGAGGCCAGTGAGTTGAGAAACTCAGCAGTGGGCTTGTCCTATGCCTTGTGGGTGGACAGCCTATCCTACCACTGTTATGGGGTTTTGCTCTCCAAAATCTAAGAGCTCTTCAGAAGAACGTGAAGTCAAGTATCTGCCCCTTCCTTTTTTTTTTTTATTGATTTTTATTGAGCTCTACATTTTTCTCTGTTCCCCTCCCTGCCTCTCCCCTCCCCTTCAACCTTCTCCCAAGGTCCCCGTGTTCCCAATTTACTCAGCAGATCTTGTCTTTTTCTACTTCCCATGTAGATTAGATCCATGTATTTCTCTCTTAGGATCCTCATTGTTGTCTAGGTTCTCTAGGATTGTGATTTGTGGGCTGGTTTTCTTTGCTTTATGTTTAAAAACCACTTATGGGTGAGTACATGTGATAATTGTCTTTCTGGGTCTGGGTTACCTCACTCAAAATGATGTTTTCTAGCTCCGTCCATTTGCCTGCAAAATTTAAGATGTCGGGTTTTTCTTTGTTGTTGTTGTTTTGTTTTCTGTGTAGTACTCCATTATGTAAATGTACCACATATTCCTTATCCATTCTTCAGTCAAGGGACATTTAGGTTATTTCCAGGTTCTGGCTATGACAAACAAAGCTACTATGAACATAGTTGAGCACATGTCCTTGTGGCACAATTGAGCATCCTTTGGATATATACCCAAAAGTGGTATTTCTGGGTCTTGAGGAAGGTTGTTTCCTAATTCTCTGAGAAATCGCCACCCTGACATCCAAAGGGGCTGTACCAGCTTGCATTTCCCACCAGCAATGCAGAAGTGTTCCCTTTACCCCACAACCTCTCCAGCATAAGTTTCCATCAGTGTTTTTGATCTTGACCATTCTTACAGATGTAAGATGGAATCTCAGAGTTGTTTTGATTTGCATTTCTCTGATGACTAAGGATGTTGAGCATTTCCTTAAGTGTCTTTCAGACATTTTAGATCCCTCTGTTGCGAGTTCTCTGTTTAGGTCTGTACTTCAATTTTTATTGGATTATTTGTTCTTTTGACAACCAATTTTGAGCTCTTTGTATATTTTGAAGAACAGACCTCTGTCTCATGTGGGGTGGGTGAAAATCTTTTTCCGTTCTGTAGGCTGTCATTTTGTCTTGTTGACCATGTCTTTTGCTTTACAGAAGCTTTTCAGTTTCAGGAGGTCCCTTTTATTAATTGTTTTTCTCAGTGTCTGTGCTTTTGTTGTTATATTTAGTTAGTTGTTTCCTGTGCCAATGCTTTCAAGTGTACTTCCCACTTTCTCTTCTATGAGGTTCAGTGTGGCTGGCTTTATGTTGAGGTCTTTGATCCATTTGGACTTGAGTTTTGTACATGGTGATAGATATGAATATATTTTCATTCTTCAACATGTTGATATCCAGTTATGCCAGCACCATTTGTTAAATATGCTTTCTTTTTTTTCCATTTGATACTTTTTGCTTCTTTGTCAAAAATCAGGTGTTTGTAGGTGTGTGGAATAATATCCAGGTCTTTGATTCAGTTCCATTGGTCCTCCTGTCTCCTTTTATGCTAATACCAGGCTGTTTTCAGTACTGTAGCTCTGTAGTAGAGTTTGAAGTCAGGGATTGTGATGCCTCCAGAAGTTCTTTTATTCATGGGATAAAACCGGACTTACTGAACATAGCAGACAATGAGGACTACTGAGAACTCAAGAACAATGGCACTGGGGTTTTTCATCCTACTGCACATACTGGCTTTGTGGGAGCCTAGGCAGCTTGGATGCTCACCTTACTAGTCCTGGATGGAGGTGGGTGGTCCTTGGACTTCCCAGGGCAGGGAACCCTGATTGCTCTTCCGGCTGACGAGGGAGGGGGACTTGATTGGAGGAGGGAGAGGGAAATGGGAGGCGGTGGCGGGGAGGAGGCAGAAATCTTTAATAAATAAATAAATAAGGAAAAAAATTAAAAAAATAAAAAATAAATAAAAAGTAAAAAAAAGAAGTTCTTTTATTGTACAGGATTTCTTTGGCTATCCTGGGTTTTTTGCTTTTCCATATGAAATTGGATACCTTTCTTTCGAGTTCTGTGAAGAATTTTGCTGGGATTTTGATGGGCATTGCATTGAATCTGTAGATTGCTTTTGGTAAGATTGCCATTTTTACTATGTTAAGTCTACCTACCCAAGAGCATGGGAGATCTTTCTACTTTCCGGTGTCTCTTCAATTTCTTTCCTCAAAGATTTAAAGTTCCTATCATACACGTCTTCCACTTGTTTGGTTAGAGTTACTCTGAGCTATTTTATGCTATTTGTGGCTATTGTGAAGGGCGATGTTTCTCTGATTTCTTTCTCAGCCCACTTATCATCTGTGTACAGGAAGGCTACTGATTTTTTTTAGTTAGTCTTATATCCTGCTACATTACTGAAAAGTGTTTATGAGTTGTAGAAGTTCCTTGGTAGAGTTTTTTGGATCGCTTATGTAAGCTATCATGTCATCAGCAAACAGTGAGAGTTTGACTTCTTTTCAGATTTGTGTCCCCTTGATCTCCTTTTGTTGTCTTATTGCTCTAGCTAGGACCTCAAATACTATATTGAATAGATATGGAGAGAGCGGACAACCTTGTCTTGTTCCTGATTTCAGTGCGATCACTGAGTTTCTCTCCATTTAGTTTGATTTTGGCTGTCATCCTGCTATATATTGCCTTTATTATGTTTAGGTATGTACCTTGTATCCCTGCTCTTTCCAAGACCTTTATCATGAAGGGATGTTGTCTTTTGTCAAAAGCTTTTCGGTCATCTAATGATATGATCATGTGGATTTTATTTTTCAGCTTGTTTATATGGTGGATTATTACATTGACAGATTTTCATATGTTGAACCATCCCTGCATCTCTGGGATGAAGCTGATTTGATCATAGTGGATGATGGTTCTGATGTGCACTTGGATTCAATTTGTCAGTCTTTTATTTAGTATTTTTGCATCAATGTTCATGAGTGAGATCGATCTGTAACTCTCTTTTTTAGTAATGTCTTTCTGTGATCTGGGTATCAGGGTAATTGTAGCCTCATAAAAAGAGTTTCTGCCTCTTCCTTTTGGACTTGCAATGTTGGCTAAGAACACCCACATAGACACACACACAAAGACACACACAGAGAGACACACAACACATACACACCCCACAAGGTAGAGAGAAAACTGAGAGAAGAAAAGACAGGGTGCTGTGTTTGTTCTTCTGAACAAGTATTTGGCTTTGGTGTCAACTGACATGGGAGATGGTCTCGAAGGGCACACAGGGCTCAGCAAGAATGTCTGCTTCCGGTTCACTGCCTGGTCATTCAAGGTAACTTCCTTGTTTGTTGGCAAGTTCACTGAGGCCATTTTAGTGGATTCTCACTGATAATGAACTCCAAGGACGTTAAGCCTGCTTGTTTGGAGTTCATCCAAGCTTGTGGACTATACCCTGGGTTTAAATGTTCACTATTGATCATTTCATACCACAAATTACTTGACAAAATGCTTTCAAAATGTTTTCTTAACTATGCAGTTTAAAAAAAAAGTCCCTGGGGCATCTGTTGGAGACAGAGATAATTTAATTTTTGACACAGCTTCATGGTATGTTACTGTATGTGTTTGGCATTTGTAAAATGATGTTGTGAGACATGCAGAAAGGGAAAGTCACAATTGTAAGGCTCACTGACAAAGCCATTACCTCACGGGGTTACTTTCTGGATGACATGAGCAGTTAAAATCAACTTCTTTAGCACAAAAAGAAAGAAAGAAAGAAAGAAAGAAAGAAAGAAAGAAAGAAAGAAAGAAAGAAAGAAAGAAAAGGAAAACCTTACTGTAACATGATCTTTCCCAACTATTCATGGCATGTGTTAGAACTTTTGAATTGTTCCTTCTTACGTATTTTCTGTCTTCTTTGAACAATATGTGGTATTCCCCCCATACCTGATAACCAATGTTTTATCTTTTATATTTGACACACCCTTTTTTTTAAAAAAAAATCCCACAAATAAGAACAATCATGCAATGTTTATATTTGTGCATCTGGTTTCCTTCACTCAATGTAACTTCTTCTTGGTCTTTCCATGTTGTGGCAAATTGTGGGCTCTCCTTTATAGCCAAATAATATCCCCTGTGTACACATAAACCTTCCTTTACCCATTAGTGTAGACACCAGTACTATCTGCACATCTCGGCTATTGGGAACAGCACTGCAGTCCACAGCAGGGGTTTTGTGAGTCTGTGCTTTCAGTTCCTTTGGGTGGTCGGTGTCCAGAAGTTGAATTGCTGGGTGTGGAGTATTATAATAGTTCCCTGGTAAAACGGAAATGTTTACTATGTTATGCGTCACGTCATTTCCCTCTAAATCTAGAGTCACAATCTTTTTTGAGGAAAGAAGAAATCACGAACCTTTTAACATTTTAGTAGGTAAGGGGGAAATATGGCTCCTTAAATATAAGAAGGAACAGGTGCACCTGGCTGGGTGCTGGGCAGAGTGGCATTTCTACGTGCTGTGGTTTGAGTATGAATGGCCCCCATAGACTATAGATTTGAATGCTTGGTCACCAGAGAGTGGCCTGCTTTGAAAGGATTAGGAGGTGTAGCCTCGTTGGAGGAAGTATGTCCCTGGCGTTAGTCTTTGAGGTTTCAAAATGCCCCCTCCAAGTCCAGAGTCTCTCTCTTCCTGCTGTGGAGATCTGAACGTAGAACTCTCAGCTCCTTCTCTAGCACTGTGTCTGCCTGCCACCTGCCATGCTCCCCACCATGATGATATTAAACTACACCTCTGAACTATAAGCAAGCCCCAATTAAATGATTTGCTTTATAAGAGTTGCCAGGGTCATCTATCCCTGATGCATGATCTGGTTTGTTGGGGCCCATTCCCTTTGTTGGGATGCCATGCTTATGCAGGGGGGAGGGGCTTGGTCCTACCCCAACTTAATATGCCAGACTTTGTTGACTCCCCATGGGAGCTCTTACCCATTGGGAGTAGATAGGGGTGGGCTTATGGGGGGGGTGAGAGGGGACACGTGGAGGGTGGTAGGGAAAACTGTGGTTGGAATGTAAAATAAAATTTAATTAATGAATTAATTTTTAAAAAAGAGTCACCATGTTATGGTGTCTTGTCACAGCATCAGAACACTGACTAAGACACCACGTTTTGCTTGGACTCTGTGAGTTGAGGCCACTATGGGAAAGTACCTAGATGCAAGCCCATACTGGTCAAACTGCTTTGGAACCAGCCACCCCACCCCTCACTTTTCTCTCATGACTTCTGCCACTCTGGAGCCTCCCGTCACCTCCCTCACCTGGGACCCCATGGGCTCTCTCAGACCCAGGGAGACGTGGCTGCTCTGAACACCCAGCAGCACGGCATTCTCTGTGCCTTCATAGAACTTCACCACAGACTGTCACTTTTTTTTCCATTTAGAAAACACCTGTAAAGCACTCACAGGGTCTAAAAAAAACCACTGCAGCAGAGACTTCTGGGCTGGAGCTAAAGGCTGGCCATAGCTGGTGGCCTGCACAGCAGACTCCTAGGCCCATCTCTGCAGTGACACCGAGTGCCTCCAAAGAGCATGTGTCGGAGGGTCCTTGACACTTGAAAAGGGAGTGAAGATGCTAGGCTTGAAAAGGGGGGCTTTTCTGCTCCAGTATCTGTGACTGCAACCCCAGCATGACTTGAGTGAGAAAAAAAAACATTTTTTTTAAATTTATTTATTTATTAAAGATTTCTGTCTCTTCCCCACCGCC
>NW_026067903.1:3432023-3625957 GCF_014885135.2 Alexandromys fortis | reverse complement strand
GGGTTCTTAGAGAAGCTAAATAAGAAGGAGAACCCAAAGAAAATCCTGAATATTTCTCCTGAATATTAAACTTCATCAGGCGATGAAAGGAGACAGAGACAGAGAACCACATTGGAGCACCGGACTGAAATCTCAAGGTCCAAATCAGGAGCAGAAGGAGAGAGAGCACAAGCAAGGAACTTAGGACCGGGAGGGGTGCACCCATACACTGAGACAATGGGGATTGGGAACTCACCAAGGCCAGCTGGCCTGGGTCTGAAAAAAAAAAACATTTTTAATGGAAACAAATAAGAATTGGTGAGAATACAGAGAAATTACAGCACTCAGACATTGCTAGTGGAGATGTAAGCTCTTCAACCAATGTGTAAACCATCAAACTGCCGTGTGACCCAGCGATCCTTCTCCTTCATTTGCCCCCAAGAGAAATGCAAACCTAGGTCCACATAAATCCATATGTACCCACATCTCTGGAAGCTCTGTGTATAGGAGCAGAGAGGGACAGACACAATGGGATCTACCGTGGGATAGGTTAGCCACTCTTTAGAAAGGGGAAGCATTCTGGCACAGCTCCAAAGTGGATGAGCCCTTGTACTACAAAGCTAAATGTGAAGCTCACGACACAGCTCCCATACCACGTGGTTCCATTTATAGGATGTAGCTAGCCAGTCAAGATCAGACAGGTGGTTGGGGAAGAAGGGAACGCGAGGCACTTGTTCATGGGCTTTCTCTGCAATGATGAAAGTTTTAAACTGAGATCCAGCTGGCCTTTGCATTACCTTGTGAATGCTGAAAATGGCACTGATTTGGGCATTTTAAGATGCCGAATGCTCACATGGGATCACCCCAATTAAAACATTATGATACGAGCTGCCATTCTATGTGGTGCTAGAAACTAGAGTCAGAAGCCATGACTAAATGCCCCGCGAAGGGAGGGCAGTGGTATTTGGTCTCAACAAGAAGTGTCTACTAAGTACAATTAGCAGAATAGACAGGGAGTCACGGGAAAAAGTGGCCGTGCAACTCTCTGTGAAGTGAGGGGCCCAGGAAGCACCGCTGGATACTGAGAGGCAATACATGCTAGGGAGTATCAGCGGTCACACTGGCTACAGCCTGGAATCTCCTGGGCAACAATGAAAAGGAAGAAAAAAAAAATAAACACAAAAACTAGATCCCTACCCAGGGATGCTCATGCCACTGGTCTAGGGCATAGCCTGGTCGTCCAATTTTAGGCATCCCCTTCCCAGAACAGGCACAAATGTTTGATTCACCTTGATAGTCTGGAGGCCGGTTTTAAAAGATCCATGGGGCCTGACTTGTGTGAGCTGGAGGCCTTTCTAAACAACATGTTCTCATGTTACCGTGTGGGTGGGTGTTGCTCATGCATGTGTATATGGATGTTAGAATGTGGGGGGGGGGGTACTTGTGCATGGTGTGTATTTCTGCTCAGTGTGTGTGTGTGTGTGTGTAGGCTAGAAGTTGACCCAACTGTCTTCCTAGCTCTCAACTGTATCCACTGAGGCACTAATTTAAGAAGTCTATCTATGTGTGCCTTGGGGATTCCCTGTCACGGCCTCTGAAGTGTTAGGATAACCTGCCACACCCACCAGGTTTTACAGAGGTGCTGGAGATCTGAAATCCACTCCTCCTATGTCATGGCATGTGCTTTGTCCTCTGAGTCATCTCCCCAGCCCTTCATTTTACCTTCTCAAAACCACAAGTAGCCACTAGAGCAGGTGACAAATGTCACCATTTGACAACTGAGAAAGGCCAGGCACAGGGAATTCCCTTACTGCAATGCCTCAGCACCGCCCATCTCCTGGGATGGCCAGTCCCGAGCTCTCGCCACCAGGCCTGGGAACCCATTTCATTCATCTTTACTTTTCCTTCCCCCCCACTTGCACCCCCATGTCCTTCCCAGAACCAGGCTGGGTAAATATTTGATATATTGAGGAAGAAGAACCAAAAAGTGGAGGAACCACGGGCCCCTTCTGCTGTGTCCACTCCCAGGAGCCCAGCACACCTGTGCTTTCCCTAGCTCAGTTTCTTGTTTCTGATGTCTCTGTTCCCCGCCCTGCCTGGTGTTCTGTGATGCAGGGCCTCACTAAAGGTACCAGCTAGGTGAGAATGAAGTCAAGCACAGGGAACTGGGTAGTTTCCTTAAGGTGAGAAACTGGCAGCGGCAGAGCCATTTTGAAGAGGTACCAGAGCCTTAGCTAGGGCAGGAAGGGTCTGCTCTCCTCATGATGGCTGCAGGGCCTAAAGAAGGATGCATAGCAATGGAGATGTTGTTATGACACTCTTATCTGACACCATGAGACTTGTGCCTGTCCTTCCCCTTTTAAAACTCTGCCCAATTTGGATTCTTCACTGACAAATGGGGAGCTCTACTTTGTAGACCCCTGGAACCCAGAACGGGAGGAGATGGGATTTGCACACTGTGACAGGGAGGGAACACAGTGCCCTAATGCCACCTCGGGTCCTTTCCCTGAGTTATCTTTAGAGGCTAATAGTTACCTTACAGAGCCAGACGCCGGCATCAAGTTCCCATGGGCTCTGTAGTGAATCCCAAGCAGACAGAGGTGGGGTGCTTGGAAGCCTCGGCAGCCTGTTTGAGGGCTGTTCCTCACAGTAGTGCCAGGTCGGAATGTGGAAAGAATATTCTGGAGACCCCTGGGGGGCACCATACTTCTGGGTGTGCACACCCAGCAGTTAGTGCATTGGCCCAAAGATTTGGGCTGTTATGAGTGCTTGTGGGCTCAGTTGCCCTTTGAAAGTCTGCTTGTAGTGCCTAGTAAAAAAAATGTGGGTTTGAGGCTCACCAATAGAGCCAGAGAGCAAGACAGTGATCTTAGAATCCTTGTAGCCTTGCTCTCTCTATATATTTTAAGACGGGGGAGGAAAATTATCTGTTTGCATGTGCTTATGTGCACATAAGTTGGATTTCCTGGGGCTGGAGTTAACCAAACCTGGGTCTTCTGCAAGAGCAGTCATGCTCTTTAACCACTGATCTCCCTCTCCAGCCTTCCTTCCTTGCTTCTTTGGCTCAAGGTCCACAATCTCTAGCACTCTAAACAAGCAGAGGGATGGATGAGGGCTCTTGTATCCCCATGCCCCATTGATATTCAAGCCCATACGGAGTTTAAGGCCCTCCCCAGGCTGAACTGCAGACGTGGGGTAGAGACAACCTCCAGCCTTGGTGTTTAATGACATGGGGCCCCTCATCTTCTCATTGGCTGTTCCTTAAAAAATAAATAATAAAAACACACAGAGAGACACACACATACACGTGCACACACATGCGCACAGAAATGCACACACAGGAGAGACACACGTATACACACGTGTACACACATACACACGCACACACATGTGCTTGCACACAGAGACATGCACACATGTACACACACACACATACACCTTGGGGCTGAGAGATGGTTCAGCTGGTAAAGGCTGGACACCAGTCCTGGCCACCTTAGTTCAATCCCCAGAACTCAAATGGGGAAAAAAAGAAGACAAATTTCCGAAGATACAACAGCTTTTTCTTTGAAATAGTATGCATTCTGAGGAAGTGAAAAAGGTTCATGCTCTGGGCCTCCATCATCCATGAGTGACACCCGACATCGCTGCAGCACAATCACAGCCAGAAAGGTGTCACAGGCACAGGTGTGTGAGGTCCAGTGTCATTTCACAGTATAGATGTGTGCAACCATGTTGACACATTCCCTTATCTTAATTAAAAGAGAGAGAGAGAGAGAGACATCTCGGCAAATTTCATAAAGACCGGCTTCCTAGTGGCAGGAAAGAACTGTAACATATCAAAAAGCAGGTCACTCAGTGTGGAGCGGCACAGCCATCCTCAGTGTTGCCTGATATTTTCTCTCATGGGTATACATGTGTACACACTTTGAGGTACACACACACACACACAGAGGCACAGGCACACACACACACAAAGAGGCAGAGGTGCACACATATAGGCACTCACATACACAGGCACACAAAAAGGCATAGTTGCACACTCACATAGGCGCACACACACATAGACGCATAGATGCACACACACACAGAGGCAGAGGTGCAACACACAAACACATAAGTGCACACACATAGGCACTCACATACACAGGCACACAAAAAGGCATAGTTGCACACTCACATAGGCGCACACACACATAGACGCATAGATGCACACACACACAGAGGCAGAGGTGCAACACACAAACACATAAGTGCACACACATAGGCACTCACATACACAGGCCCACATAAATGCATAGGTGCACACACACATAGACACACATATGGGCACACATACATAGAGGCATAGTTACACACACACACACACACACAAACAGAGGCACGATGTACTTTCTCTGGGTAAAAGCCTGAAGTATTTCATGTTGTTCTGAGGTCTGTTCCTCTGTGCTCGGAAGTGACAGGAACCAGCTCTTTACCCATATTTCTTTTCAGAGGTGAAATTGGATAGTCTTGAGAATAGGAGTTGCCTTTCTGTGCAAGAAAAAGAAACTGACTAAGTCATCAGGACACTCCTTCAGATCCCATGTCCTGTACTTAGAAACGTAGCTTCCATCCTAAGGAACACCAGAGTCTCTGCCTAAATCCAAATGAGTAAAGGAAGAATTTTCTCTGAAATAAATCATAGTGGCAGGGGATTGATGAGTTCAGCTAGTGGACCCCTTCTGTGGCCACTGGTCTGTTTATAGTAAACAAGTCACGTTAATATGTTAAGACAAAAGTTTGTGTAGCTCACAGTTTTGGAGACTGAGCTTGGCCCCAGCTCAGGGTCTTATGGTGGTTACAGTCACACTCACACATCCTTAACAGATCACATAACGAGACAGGACACAAAGGAGGGACTGGAGAACCAGGCTCTCACAAGAACAACTAAGTCATGGTCACAAAACTAGCACTTACTCCTTTCTTCCAAGAGTAGCACCCCAGTCCCCAGTGACTCAGCCACCTCTCCCTAGGCTCTGCCTCTTAAGACCAGCACACTGAGGGTCCAGCTCCCAACGCAGGAGCTTTTGGTAGAAAGACATAGCAAAAATATTAGTTTGCTTTGAAATTGGCTCCCATCTTGAACACAAAAGGCCTGATCCAGATGTTGACATTGATATCTGGATTTTTACCAGGCCTTTGGCAAACTTGGTTGTAGATGTTCCAAGCAGGGCTTGTGGGTCAAAACGGACTTGCAGCCTGGTCCCTTCCAGCGCCTGTCAGCAGGTGGGAACCACGTGACTGGCAAAGGCATGTCAGAGCCACTGCTGGTAGCAGAAGCATAGGAAGCCAGGCACTCCAGGACATTAAGGTTTGCTAAGAGGGTTAGTACCAATGACTCTTGAGTTGCCACCATGGCCACTGATGGAGAATGGTGTACGGTAACCAGGGCTTCTGCTTTCAAAGGTTCCTAACGTCATTCCTCGTTCTTCCTATGTAGCCACTTGTGCAAGTGATTCTTGCCTCAGCATGATGTAAACGACCACCTTCAGATAATCACAGTATCTCATTTCTACTGTGTTTTATTTATTTTATTAGCATATATTCATTGTCTAGAGTAACAGGCCTCACGACAACATTGTTAATGCATGCATTGTCAGGTCCTTTCGTCATATGCACCCCACATTCTCCTCTCCTCGCCTCCTACTGCTTTTCCTCCTCTTCACAAAAAGTCTCTTCTACTTCGTGTCTTTTGTCTTTAATCCAGACTCCGTGTATGAGAATGAATGTAACATTTCTCATTCTGGACCTAGCTTTTTTTCACTTAACACAATGATCTTCCGTTGCATCCGTTTTCCTGTAATGACATACTTTGTCCTTCTTTAAGGCTGAATGAAACTTAACTGTATGTGCACTATTGTTTTTTGGTGGACCTCTGGGCTGCTCCCATACCTTGGCCATGGTGAACAGTACCTCAGTCAGCATGAACATGTGGGTATCTCTATGGTACCCTGCTTGATCACAAGACTAGTTTTAGTCTTTTGAGAAACTTCTGTTTCCACTGATATGTATAGTGGCTTAGCAACACCAACAGCATATACAACATTTGATAGTTTACAGAAGTTCCTTCCTATTACACCAAAGAAAACACAGTCCACGTAAGGCCAACAGTTCCTCCAAGGTTCCTCAGGGAAGCCACAAGGATCCTCATCTCCCAGGGCTGAGCATACTTTGCCATTGACTTGGACCCCTTTCACCCCTGGAGGGAGGCCCATGGGCCTGAAGCTCTTGTGGGAGGCAGGAACAGCACCCCTTCTGTGGGAGTGCCTTGGATTCTCCTCTTCTCATCCTCCTTAGAAGTCCTCCATGCAAGTGCTTGAGAGATCTTGACCTTGACTCTTTATAGTCTGGGTTTTCTTAACCACAGCTGCAGATCCAAGGGGGCACTTTGCAAACAGCTTGCTGCATGAAAAATCACTCTGTTTTTATTCTCATTTATTTATAATCTTATGATTGTCTTCCTAACTCCTTTCTCTTTGTCGGAATGCAAGCCACATTCTTACCTTCTTCTCTTGACCATGCCGTATAAGAAGTTGTGAGGGCATGTAGAAACCCATCAGGAAATAGTGTCTTTAGAAGATAAGGTCACTTGCTTCTCTGTAATCAAGAGCAGAGGCAGCCCGTGGAGGAACGTCCAAGCTGTGCCACCAAGCATTGCAGGTGATGCGCCATCTTCTTGCCTGCTGAACTCTTGGTCTTGCCAGAAGACAGCTCTTACTGTCGCCTGGCTCTGCGCATACAGATACAGACTTTCTTTAGGTCTCACTTGTGACCGAGGATAGTAAAGGTGGCAGTGCTGTTATTGGTAACTAGTCCTTCATCACCCTGCGAATGCTTGCAAACTTGGACACCCAGACGGCACTCCTCCACAGGGAACCAGAGTAGGCTCATTCTAAGTTGGTCGGTGTTCCTCAGTGAGGTAGAGTATGCAATTTAAGTATTGTGTGAAGGAAGACTCACAAGTGAGAAACTTAGTGGAGGGGTAGGTGGAGAAGAGAGAAAACAACACTGATGACCATAAGATCGAAGCATCCATCAACTCTGACAAATGTTGAAGATGGTCTTCATCCTGCATGATGATTCAGTGTTCCTAGGAGAAGGGCTTAGGAAAGACCTAATATCTTACTACTACTCCTTTGAAGAATGTAATACATGCACACACATATACAGGGGGGCGGGGGAAAGAGAACTTGACTGCTTAATTAAAAAAATAATAACCTTAACATTTCTTGCCCAGTGACACACTGGACTGCTCCTGTAACTTAAGTAATTCGAAGGATGGAGCACTCTTTGGGAGAACGCTGCTGTGTTAAATGCCTGGGGTTGCAGATAGAAATGATGCGTCTCCACATTTAACAACGGTTCACGGTTGACTTTTTATAATTTAGCTAGACGCGCAAGAAAGAGTCTTTACTTAAAATTAAAACAATAATCACAATTCAGACATCTCTCATTTTATCTAGGATTCCCAAGTTTGGAGAGAGAAAAAAAAAATCAAAAACAAAAACAAAAAAAAAGAGAGAATGCATTTAGCCCCGGTTGCCTGGAAACCAGGTGTGTGCTACTTTGTTTGGCAGCCTAATTGGCAGTGAGGAATTCTGCATGGCAGAAGGCTCATTAGTAAGGGTGGGTGGGACTCGGAGCTCCCCTCGCTGGTGGCTGTGAGCCACTCACACATTCAAAGTGTGATTCAGCTCATAGAGATGTTTACTGCCAGCTCTTCAGGAAACTCCTTGCATGCCAGCCGACTTCCCTGGTCTAGCAACCGTGTAGATAGCAAGGTCCATTTAAAAGGACGCACTTTGCTGGTTTCCTGGTGGCAGGTTACAACCGTCTTGGAAGTTTAGAAGTAAAGCGAATAGCGGGCTGGTCAGGAATTGGTTTTCAGTTGTAAAGACATACAGACGCCCTTGGGAACTGTTGTGACAAAAATGGTCACCTGCCCGTCCCTGGTGTTTTACGTTCTAGATGATTCCAAGTTATTGTGTTCTCGAGTTTCACAGCCCCGGGAGCAGGCTGGAGACAAGCGGAGAGAGTAGCGTGGCTCGGGTCACTCAAATGGCTGGATGACAGACGCAGTATTTGAATAAGTGATCTTCCTAGACCCGTGCCTCCTGGAGGGTGAATCCCAGTCTCTCTCATTAGTGTTGGGGTCCATTTATCACCTGCTAAATAAATTCATAAGTTCAGGTCAAGGGAAGGAGATAGAGGGGAGGATGGAAGGACAGAGAGAAGGGAAAGACAGACAGATGGCTACTGTAACCTTTCGTTCCTAGAAAGTCAGAGAAAACTTTCTTCATTAGGTCATCTCCTAAAAGAGGTTGAGAGAATATTCCCAGAGTCCTGGGTATTTCCTGTTAGATGTTCCTCAAGGACCAACTGACAAGGCTTCCTCATGCGTCCATCCATCTCTTGTGGAACGGCATTCAGGAAAAACCGCGACCTGTGTTAGAAAAACCTCTGAGAAGCACGTCTGCTGCCGCTTTGCTCTGAGCGCTCTGGGACCCCAGGCCCACTCTCGTTTGCCCCATTTGCTGAGAGTGACACTCCAGTGTTCTCTGGGGGAGCTCTGGGCTCTAACCAGCCTGCAGGTGTGTGCTACACCCTTCTGGAACCACCTGCCTTCTCATGCCTGTTCCCACAACTCACCTGCCTCTGGTCGATTTCTGTTCAACTTCTAGACAGAAATGCCTGGAGAAGGCCTTTCTGTATGTTTTCTTGCAGTGCTGGGACTCCAACTTAGGACCTCTTCGTAGGCAAATGTCCTACCACTGATCCAGAGTCTCAGCTAGACCTTTCTGTCTGTACAGCTGCAGCCTCGTTACGCCGTGGGAACAGCAGAGGACAGCAGACCCCTCGCGAGGTCTCTGTTCCCACCAGGCCCAGCAACCCTTAACCAAGTCATTCCTCTCTCCCAGGCAGCAGCATCTATTCCGATGGCCTCTGGGTTGGTCATGGGAGAGAGAGAGGAAGGGCCGGGGGGAACAGCAGAGGAACCTGTAGACCTGTGAGGTCATGTTGACTTCCCAGTTGCCCACGTAAAGTGTCACAGCAGAGCCCTGAGCCAGTGAAGTTGAGCCAGCTGCATCACAATAAAGACTTAGGCCCGTTTGTCTTTAGTGACAAGTCTCCCCAGCCTCTAGGAGCTTCTGGGAGCATGGATCTGGGCTGTTTTTCTTGTAGTTTAGGTTCACCACATTTTTGTTGGTTTGTTTTTTTAAAAACCAGTTTTTATTCTTTTAGTTATGTGCTTATGTTTGTCTAAGGGGGCGGGGGGTCTCGTGGGAGTGCAGGTGCCCACGGAGTCCAGAAGATTAAGGAGGCAGATCTCCTTAAGTGCTGCTGTTTTCCCGGTGCTTTTCTGTGGGTCCCCTGGCTGCCACCTAGAGGCCACCCTGAACTGCTCAGGCTGGGCCTGGGACCGGCCTTGCCTTCTTCATGGTTTATCATCCAGGAAGTGCAGGGCTGTTATGCTGACCCACTTTTGCTGTTTGCCCACAGCAGGCTAAGCCTGTCTGGCCTTGCTCGGTTGCCTTCGGAAGGAGTGCAGATGGCTGTCTGAGTCTGCGTTGTTCTGTCTAAAGAACGCCCACCTGGCACCCCAAGGAAGCTGGAGCACAGGATCCAATCATGGGGGTTGGGGGGGGTTGCTCCACATTCGGCCTGTCTCCTGTCCCCAGCAGCCCAGGGTTAGGATACACTCTCGCTGAGAACCAAAACTGGGCTGTTCTGACACAGCTTTAAAAACAGATTCCCCACGTGCAAGCTATGTCTGTGCACAGGTCACGCTGAACACCTGCCCTGAGCCCTAAGAACCTCTGCTGCTTGTAGAGCCACCTGGAAGGTGGAGACGCTCCTTCCTTGAGGGGGTTGCCATCCAGGAAAAGGGGTTCTGAGTGTCTAGTGCCAGGGAAAGGGGGTGGCAAATAGAAAAGAATGGTACCAGGTGCCAGAGACAGAGGAGGTACCGTGGCAGAGCAAAGGATGATGGGAGTGCGGGATCATCGATTGACAGCTTGTCATCGGGGCTTTGGATGCTACAATGTGATCTCTGTCTCCTAAACTATGGGGGCTGTGTTGATTGATGTGTGTGTGATCCATCCCTCATCTTCTCTGCACAGACTTGCTCCTTGTATTTCTTGCCGCAGTCTTGCCAGATTGGTATTTGTGAGCATAGGATAGCATCTCTTCATTGTTTTGGATGGATTAGAGCTATGATCTGATGCCTATGGCAAAAATAAGTTGATGTGTAAGAAAACCATAAGCCAGAGATTTAGCCAGGACAGGTCTCACCAGCTCATATATTCATATATATACCCATGAGCCTTGAGAAGGGTGTCCTGGACCCAAGACTTCTAATTCTGAAGCCAAAGCTCAGGTGATGATTTAATGAGTAAAACACAGGCATCTCAAGTGTGAGGATCCATACTGACAAGTACAACCCCAGCACTGGGGGGAAGGGGGCACGCAGAGGCAGATAGAGCCCCAGAGCTCGCTGACCAGCCAGTCTAGATGGTCAGTAAGCCTCACTGAGGTGGAAGGACAAAGAGGTGGTTCAGCAAGTAAAACACTTGTTTACCCTTGTTTACCCAAGCCAGACAGCCTGAGTTCGATACCCAGGATGCATTGGAGAGAGAGAGAGAGAGAGAGAGAGAGAGAGAGAGAGAGAGAGAGAGAGCGCAAACTCCCAAAAGTTGTCCTCTGACCTCCCAGTGCAAGCTGTGATACACTCAAGTGTGCGTGCATATTGACCTCTGGCCTCTATATGCATGGGCAAGCACACCTGTATATACTCACACTGCGGGGGGGGGGGGGGGGGGCTTGGTGGGAGCCTAGCCAGTTTGGATGTTCACCTTCCTAGACATGGAGGGAGGGGGGAGGACCTTGGACTTTCCACAGGGCAGGGAACCCTGACTGCTCTTTGGATTGGAGAGGGAGGGGGAGAGGGGGGGGGGGCGGGGGAGAAGAGGAGGAAAAGGAAGAAGAGGAAAACAGAAAAGCCCTGATCTGCTACAAACTTTCTCTGGGCATGCTGGGTCTCTCCAGTGGCAGACTGTGCCTGGGTCCAGGCCAGGCTCAGAGTTAACAGGAGCCGAGCTACTTCACACTGACTGTAGGAAGGCATAGCAAAGATGGCTTTGTTTTGTGGTCGGCAGAGAAGCAAGTCAGGGATAATAGTTCCCAGCCCTAGATGCAGAGCTGCACTGAACCATGCAGGCCTTCATAAGAAGGACCTAGCAAGAGGGAGAGGGGCCTTGAGGACATCCGGCTAGGACTGTAGGTGTAACTGTAGTACCTTCAGAACAGCACGCCAAGGGGCAAGTAGTAGCTAGTCACGCAAAGTGACCTGAGAGCTCCTGACACACCCTGCCTTCTCATGATCAGGACCTTTGAACGAAACTGCGCTGCCTGCCCCTTCTGTTCTCAGCTGATCTGCTCTAGAGCCAACTGAGGAAATACAGGGAGATTTAACCTCATGGGTACCTTGTAAAAGGAAGTAGAATAAAGCACAATAGAGCTTCACACTGTGAAGAAAGAAAGCCCCTTGCTGCTGGTGCTCTTAGACAAGTCCCTACAGGAGCCAACGCCACAGCCCTTGAGCACAGCTAGCTGGCTTAGCAGTATTAGCAGAGTGGGTGGGCCACAGCCCCCTGGATGTTTAGGGCAGGCAGACAGGGCACTCTTCAACTCTAAATCAAAGAAGCAATGGTATCAGGAGGAGGGAAGAAACAATTGCTAGTTCCTGGTTCTTCATCCTTGCTGTTGTGTGCATTACGCAGGCCCGACCTAGAAAGCTGTGGTTCCAATGTAGCTACTGTCCAGTAGAAGAGAAGAGGGTCCCGAGTGGTGTCTCCTCTTGACTGTACAAGGCAGGTCTTAGCCACATCCATTGCTGATGAAATCATCATACTCTGGATGCAGCAAAAGCCACCACAGGACCAGAAGGGAAGAGGGTGAAGGACTGTCAAACCCAAATCCAACTCCTCTCAAACTAACTACTCTACTGCCTCCACCAGCCAGGGGGTTCACGTGAAACATCCCACATTCCGGTGAACTGTTATTGGACACCCTGATGTTTTAAGCTCAAAACCCCACACGCCGGTGTCCAAACTAGTTTTGGCTTCTTGTTCCCAAGGATATCTTGTTTTCCCTTTGTTCTCTTTGAGTCCAATTAGGATGAAGTTTCCCAGGCCCAAAGGATCTTTTGGAGTGCAGTTACCTGGAGAGAGAAGCAGGGCTGAGCACTGCTTGTGGCTCCTTTGGGTTTGTCTTTGGCAGCAGCTCCCAACAAAGGCTGCCAGTGACTCAGCTGCCAGCCTGACTCACAGGCCTCCTCTCCCCACTTACTGGTTTCTCTAAGGCAGCCATTGTCCACGCCCAGGCCACACACTGTCACTCATCAGATCCCCTAGTTGACGACCGCAGTGTGGCTTGAAGTCTTCAAAAGAGCCCCCTAGAGGGAATCTTCAGGGATGGAGGCATAGGTGCCCAAGGTTACAAGAACTGCATGGACAGTCACAATGGCCCTTTCAACCCAGATACCGTGACCATTTCTAGGTTGGAAACTCTTTGCTGACCAACGATGTCATTGCAAGTTGACTTAATAACAAATTTTCTAACTTTCTCCGTTCATTCCTTCATTGCCTATGTCATCTTTTCCCTGAACAGTGAATCACCAGGCCCTTGGAAAACGGCAACTACAAAAGAACTAGAGTCACAAGAGGCCGATAAAGCCACAGCCTTGGCCCTGTGGATGTTTGTGGCAGAGCCGCTGGTGGTCACGGGAGCTCTGTAAGGGTCTGGTCATGGACTTACCCTGGAGTCTCACTCTGTGAAGCCACAGAAAACACTCTTGAGATGTGGCTTCTTGTGGCCAGTGCTGGGTTGGACCAGAGATGAAATCAAATCTGCCAGCCTGGTTCTTCCCCACTCAGGAAATGTGCCTGAACCTGAGAATTCCTTAATTGTAGGGGAATTGGGATTGTGAGAGCAGCTGCTGCCTCTCTGGGTTTTAGTGCCTATTGCCTTTAGAAAAAACTATCCCCCCCCCCCCCCTCTAGCCGCCTCAGTGAATGAATCACCAGCAAGCTGAAAAGCCATTCCCTAAACAGGAAGAATCACAATGTAGAAGTGACTTCCTAGATTCCCCAAATGACAAGGGGGGGGGGTACATCTACAGTTTATTGGCACCTGTCCCTCAAAACCTTTTTATAATGTAATAAGGAAAAATTACTGCCAATCTCCCATGTACAAGATTCAGATACTTGTTGAAGCCAACATGAGACAATATCAAGGGATGCCTGGACAAACAGAAGGCAAATTCTCTGTTCATAGCCATAAACCCAGCCAGCTGGGGAGGATGTATGTTTGGCCTGTTTTAATTTCAACTTGTTTTTGTTTTCAGTGTTTGGGGGTGTTGTTATTGTTGTTGTTGTTGTTTTATTTCTTCCTTTTAATGAACTAGATTCACCAGATTTTGTCGGTATGCTAGGGATTTTCCAGCTAGCTTGGGACCTGTAATTCAAACCACTTCTGAGCCATTTTGAAAACATCTCCCCTTTATTTTGTGAAAAACATTGGCCTTGTAGCACAATAGACTTGTGGAAGTCATTTCATGGAGGATCCATGATGATACAGAGTGACCCACTGGGCCTATAAAGATAGTACAGAAAGTTCAAAATGACTCTGGTGATAATTTAAGACGCTTGGCCCTCAGCCTATGTTAATAGATAAAGTTTTATTGGAACACAGCCATACACTTTAATGCCTATGTGATCAATGCCTGGTTTTACATGGTAGTGGGAGTTGAGCAGTCACACAGACTATAGGGTCTGCTCCTAAACTGTTTACCAGCTACCAAACCCCAGCCTTAATAAAATAAAAATAATATGATTTCAGTGGTTTGTTTTAACAGATTTCTAAAGAACCTCTTTTTTTTTTTATTTTGTTTTAGTAAATGAGATCATAGGCCTGGGACTTGCACAGAATTACAGGTTGATAAGGAGAAGTTTTAGTCACAAAGGTTGAAGGAATCTTTCCTATTCTAGGTCACAGGGGATAAGATGTGTTTTGTCTTAAACAAAGTTCATCACCCTACTAGTTAGTTAGGCTCTCAGGAAATTGCAGGTTTATTGCTGGGCGGAGTAGGTTAAGCCCAAAGGTCACCTGTGCTTGGGTCACAAGCCTGGCCTATTGCTATTTTAACATCTTTATCTATGAGAGGAAGGACTGTTGTCTTTGTGTGGGCAATCTTTACGGAAGGTTCTGCTCTGCTCGCTTGGAATTGTTGACTCTCGGAAGGTGGGAGGGAGGCTTCATCTACTGCTGAGCTGTTGTCTGTCTCCACCCTGCCCGTCCTTGCGATCACTACTGCAGGAAGTCTGATGAGCTGCGCAGAGGAGAGTGTTGAACACAGCTGGGGGTCTATCACACACCACAGGGCGGCACTCTCAAGGGTGAGGGCTCCAATGACACTCTAACGGGGTCGCGTAGATGATGGCCAGCGTCTCCATGTTAGGCAGACTTTCTGCTGACCCTCAAGAATCTAGAACTAGAAAGCTTTACCGGGTGACTGGCTTGCCAATTTGGATTAACTCCTAAGACAGAGAGGGCAATGGTGTCTGTTTTTTACTAGAAAACCACTGGCTAAATAGTAATCTAATGACCTGCTGGGCAGTTCAGACTCTTGTGATTTCACCTAGGAACTTAGATTCATTGAGATCCCATTCTATTGATCAGTAAGAGTGTTTCAGTCCATGGTTATTTTTAACTAGTTACCTAATTCACCTGGTTATATCTAACTAGCTACCTAATTCACCTGGTTATATCTAACTAGTTACCTAATTCACCTGGTTATATCTAACTAGCTACCTAATTCACCTAGTTATATCTAACTGGCTACCTAGTTCACCTGGTTATATCTAACTGGCTATCGATTTCACCTGGTTATATCTAACTAGCTACCTAATTTACCTGGTTATGTCTAACTAGCTATCTAATCTGAAGGCTCTATGTCTCCTTCATTTTCCTCATGTCTTGCCTCATTTCTGTTTGGTCTCTTCTTGAGCCCCATCTGTCAGCTGCTAGTCCCCAGGCAAGCCCCGTCCCCTGTCTGCTGCACTGTTGACTCACTGTGAGCCCCTAAGGCATACATATGTAGCACCAGGAAATAGCCACACTCTCATTGGCCAGTTCCTGTTGATTCAGAGGCAAAGCCCCTACCCACTGGTTAATAACTAAGTGCCTGTGAGAAAGAACGTCCCTGGGTCCTCAGGGCAGAAATGTCACCGGGGTCATATAAATATTATTTGGAGCCTTGCTGTATAAAAGATATCTTCAGTCACTTCTGCCCATGCTTATTGCATTTCCCCGTTTTCCAGTTCGTTCTCCCACTCCCTCCCAACTTCATAGCGGCCAGGGGTGTGTCCCTGCCATCATCGGCATAATCTTTCCTCCATTCGGCGTGCACGTGTGTCTGTGTGTATATCACCAACGGTGCATGCGTGTACACACACACACTTTGACACTGATAGGTAGAAGCAATAATCTTCCTCCCAAAGACTCCTGCCCCCTTCAGTACCACGCCCCACCGCTGACCCTTTTTTTTTAATCTCGGTATCGTTACTGATACCGGAAGTAACAATGACTACAGTTTTAATGACTTGCTTGTGCCAGGGACTATGCTAGGGTTTGGATTTGCTCATCTCACCGACTAAGCACAGAAATGGAGGCCCTGCTGTCATCCCCACTTCACAGATGGAAAACTAGGGCTTCTCACATGCGTGAGATCGCATGAGCAGAGGCAGAGCCAGGGTTCCAGCTGGAAAAGTTGCCGCAGCCACGCTCTGCTTTTCCTTCCTATGTGGGGTGGAACCTGCCCCTTTCCGCTGCGCCGAATTAATCATTTTAGGTCCTACATACGGCGGAGTGGACGCTTCTCTCTGAGTCCAGTTATGCCACTTAAAATAATGTCCTTCCCAGACTTCAAAAGAGGACAAACAGCTGATTGACAGGTATTTGGAAGAAGCTCAACTTCACCAATCATTAACTAGAGAAACATCAATCCAGGTAAGACCATGGTCAGAAGCCAGAAGATGGCAGGTGGCGATGAAGATGTGGGGGGAAGAAGGCTTTGACCAGCACAGAAAACAGTATGGCTCTTCCTCAAAAAATTAAAACCAGAAGCACCCTAGTGTCGAGCAACCTTCTTCACTGCTGGGCACATTGTTGAAGTTGTCGGCGTTGTTGAAGTTGTGTCTTTACTCGGATATTTACAGTAACAGCGTGGGCATCAGACAGTGACTGGGATCTACTCAGAAGTCCTGTCATTAGTGACCACATAGATGGGCATCCCTTGGTGATCAGTCTCTGCTCACAAGAAGGTCACCGGGGGTGCGACAGAGCCATGCAGTACACAGAGTCATGTGGTACCCAGAGCCATGCAGTATACAGAATCACGTGGTGCACAGAGACGTGCAATATACAGAATCACGTGGTGCCCAGAGCCAGATGCCCAGCTGCAGCCAGGGCTGCCCCCACAGCTCCAGGGACCACTTGAAGCTGGCAGTGTGTTGGACAGAGTGAGACAGGCTGAGGCACTTGTGCTGGGCCCAGGAAGCAGAACAAGAGAAACTAACCAAGCAGGAACAGAAGAGCGCTGAGTATGCTGAGAAGTTTTCTGGAAACTGTCAGGGCTGCGAGGAGACAGAGCATGGAGTTACAGGTGATGGAAGGCAGGAATAAGCTCCAGTGCCATTCTGTGCAGGGGAAAGACGTGATCAACACATCCTGGAAGTTTAAAAACAGCGAGCAGACAGCAAGGCAATGATAAATGGGGCTGTAGCTCAGTGATTGAGTGCTTGTGCGAGGCCCTGGGTTCGATCCCCCCCGCACTAGGAAGAGAAAGACGGCAATTGCCGGGGATGGAGAGTTACCCCATTTGATCGGTGTACAGTGTGGAGGTGTGTGGACGCATCGTACTGTGCTCCGTAATACATAGCTTTAAAAATAAAGACTAAAGTACATTGCACTTAAAAAGGGAATTCAAGGCAAACAACAAAATGGGAAACTGGTACCACCTGCCTTAACTAACAGACTTGATGACATGTTGTCGGGGTTTCGGTCCTGCCCGGTTCCTGCAATCGTTAAGTCCCAAAGAAATCACACAGAGGTCTACATTAGTTATAAACTGATTGGCCCATTAGCTCAGGCTTCTTATTAACTCTTATAACTTATGTTAGCTTATTATTCTTATCAGTGTTAGTCACATGGCTCAGTACCTTTTTCAGCGGGGCAGTCACATCTTGTTTCTTCTGTGGCTGGGCCAGCACTGCCGAGGGAACTTCCTTCTTCCCAGAATTCTCCCTTTCTTGTTGCCTTCCCTCTAATTCCTGTCCAGTTTTCCCACCTATACTTCCTGCCTGGCTACTGGCCAATCAGCTTTTATTTAAAATATAATTGACAGACTATAGACCATTGTCCCGCACCAATGACAGAGTGGGGAAAAGGCAGAACAGTGGTGTGAGGCAGATGAGAGATGATGCGTGCCGGGCATCAGACTGGGGCCCTAGCTGTGCAGGTACATCTCCTGCCTGGTGTGTGTAGCCCCCTCCTAGAATAGAGAAACAGACTGGCATCTAAGTGGCTCTCTGGCGTCATGGAACAAATAGGTAACCAAGGAAAATTAAAGTCAGGCTAGCAGAAAGCCAGTCACCCTGAGCAGCAGTGGATGGAGGAGCAGGGCCAGTACTCTGTCCTCTGAGTTCCATCTGTGGGCAGGCCATGCATCCCACCTGGAGGTGCCTTCCCAACTCCTACACAGAGGATGGCTGTGGCCAGCTTCCCCCAAACCCTCGCCATGGAACTGGAGGGAGACAGGAGCTTTGGTTTACCAAAACCTGTCTGTGGCCGAGAAGTGGTGAAGGGATCCTTGGGCACGGGCTACCCTTTCTGTCCCCGAGGGTTCTCGTCAGCGGGTAATTCCTGCACGCACAGCATGCAGTTCTTCCTTTCATTTTAGCTGTGAGGATATAATTGTACCTTGAAATATATTACATAAACGGTGTTACCCTGAATTCTCCACGCTCTCAGCGAGCGATGTTAGCAATGGCAGGAGATGCAGATAGGGGGTCAGCCCAGGATAGTCCCTGCTCACCCCCATTCCTGTCCCTGTCTCTCCTTCATGCCTCATGATTATATCATAAAGAGTGTCTGGGTGTCCGGACTTGTGAAGACACACTATGCTCACGCCTGGCCAGCTGTTTCTGTGTCGGCTGTGACCCTGGCTTTGTAAATTTAACCCGTTAAAAGCTTCAGCTATCCTTGGAGGCTAGAGTCTGTCACTCCTCTGCCCAAAACCTCCAGTGCCTTCCCACCCTACTTGGATAAAAACCCAAAATGTCCCCATATCCCTGATGGGTTCCCAACTACCCTGACTTCATCTCCTCTGCATCAACTCCACCCTCCGTCTTGGCTTCTTAGCCGCCACATCACAGAACTTAGAAGGAGCCGTAGGGAAAAATGTCCTAGTCATGGACCAGACCCTTAGCACATCAGTTTCCCCAATCTGAGTCCTAGACCCAACATCACAATGGCGATAAAAATCACAGAAAGTATCTTTATGAAACCTGACAGGCTAATTTTAATTTTTCATGGAAATATACAAATTGAGTGTCTTGGCTGGTCTTTGTGTTAACTTGACATAAGCTAGAGTCATCCGCGAGGAAGGAACCTCAATTGGAAAAAATGCCCCCTAAGATCAGGCTATGCGCAAGCCTGTAGGGCATTTTCTTAATTAGTGATTGACGTGGGAGAGCTCGGTCCATTTGTGGGTTGGGCCACCCCTATGCTGGTGGTCATGGGTGCTATAGGAAAGCAAGTTAACCAACCAATGAGGAGTCGACCAGTAAGCAGCACCCTTCCAGGTCCTCTGTCAGTTCCCGTCTTCTGGTTCCTACCGGGTTTAAGTCCCTGCCTTGGCTTCCTCCAGTGGACTGTGACTCAGGATATATAAGACAAATCACTTTGGGCCATGGTGTTTCGTCATGGTACTAACAACTCTAACTAAGTGAGTACAGACAAGACAATCTTAAGTAAAAATAACATCAGAAGATCTACACCACAGTACTGTTGAGAATTGCTGCAAGCTGGGCATCTGGGGAGACTGAGGCAGGATGGTGACAGAGTTGAGCCCAGAGGTTAAGTCCAGCTTGGACTACAGTAATAAAACCCTGTCACATAGAGAGGGGGAGGTAAGGGGAGAGGAGGGGAGAAGATATAGAGAAGTGTCTCAGCTGCTCGCTGCTTTTGCAGAGGCCCGAGTCCACTTCCCAGCGCCCAAATTATGGGGCTCACAACTGCCTGTAACTCCAGCCCCAGGAGATCTGAGCCCTCTTCTGGACTCTGTCTGCATCCACACACATGTACACATACACACAGAGACACACACATTTAAAAATAAATATGTAAAGGATATATGTTTAAGAGAAAGAACGAGAGACAGACACTAAGAAAGAGAAAGTATGTAAATGTGTAGGAAATTTAAAAGGATGTCGTTGGAACAAAGACAGGTCGGCATGGTGTTTCAGAGCGCGGAAAATGCTGTTACTTCAGATGCGGGTCAGCTATGCTCCCTTAAGGAATGCGCAACACGTGCCCAGGTGCTTCTGAGTGCCGGGCGATGAGTCCACTGGTGTCAACGTGAAGTCACGGAAATTTTCACACGTGACCTTTCATTCGGATTAGAAACTGCATCTGCTTTAAATTTATTCGTTCTCCAGATGAAAGGGTGTCTGGAAGCTGAAAGAACGCATTGCACATGCTGTGGAAATATAATTGACACGCCCGTGCTTTATTACATGTGCTACGTGTTAGATATGACTCTTACACTGTGTACATAGCACATGGCAATATGCCGTTCCTTATCGGGAAACTAACTTCCCACTTAAAGATGAGTTCACCAGACTCAGCAGGTAAAAGGAACTTGTTACCAAATCTGACCACCTGAGATCCCAAGACCCACAGGGTTGAAGGAGAGAACCAACTCCTGCAAATTGTCCTCTGACCTCCACGTGTGCAGTATGGTGCACACATGTGCGTGCACAGCACACACACACACACACACACACACACACACGAAAGGGGGGAATAATAAAATAATTTTAAAAAATAAGTTAATCACTACCATAGTCTTATTTTTAAAAATAAGGCCACCCTCCACAAGATGGGTTATAGTGACGGCACAGTGTTGGGGAAGCCACGTGACCTCTGGGATACTCCTCCCCAAATCCACAGGAGTGAGTGTGCTCTCCGCATGAGCATGGCCATGTCAAGGACCGCCGGAAGTGGCAAAGCCTGCCCTCCTGATCTGAGTGTGAATGTCGACAGTATGTGGAGAAAATGTCCATTGCAGCTTTGGCTGTTGGCAACCTGAGGACTGTTCCTTCTACAGAGATTGTTCCGACCCAAAATAGCTAAACCTGCCTCCTTGCTTGGCTGCTGATAGTAACCCTCCCCTCCTGTAGTTCTCTTGGGGAGACGGGGAGAATGAGGCAATGGGTATTCACTTCTTGGATCCCGTCTTGGTTTGTCTCTCGGTTTATCAAAGGCTGCTTCTCCTGTGTGTCCGTCACTTCCAGGTGTGGGAAACCACTTTTCCTCTAACCCCTTACCTTTACTGTTGCCGACCCCGGTGGTGACCCCATCCCACCTAGTTCTCTGTGGCCCACACACCTTTGCAAAGTGAACCTTCCTTCAGGTATCCTCACAGTACCCTCTGCCGTCTGTAGAGTCCCGGCTACCCCAAGCCTTAGGACTCTGGTTATTTGGAGGGAAGACCTCGGCTCCCCTTCGCACTCCACCCTCGTGGTGAATCCCACCAATGGGTGTTTCTCCAACCCCAAGCAGAAATTCCCTTCTCTCCACTGATTTCTCTCCACCGTCTTTCTCAGGTCGTGGGAAAACAGCTGCTCAGAGTTTCCTCGTTGGAAACTCTATATAATTGTGTAAAGCAATTATAGTCCTTCATTATTTCTTTATTGCATGCCTCCACAATTTTTTTAACTTCTTCCTGAATTCCTGTTAGTCCTTTAATGAAACCAAGTGTGCATTGAAAGACGAGCCAACAAACAAGATGCGTTATAACTGACGGCGGGCTATCACTCGGCCTTTAAAAGGAAGGAAATACTGTCACATGGTACAGAATGGTGAAGTCTCACAGGCATCAAGACTAAGCAAAAGAAACCATCTTCAGAGGACAATACTTTAACACTTTAATATCTAAATTCATGGGCAAAACCACACAGATAGTAAAACAAGAGTCGCTAGGGCTAGAGACAGTGGAGGACAGGGATATCGAGTTGTAACTTTGAGGAGGATTAGCGTTCTGCAGAAGGATGCTGGGGGTGGTTGCACAGTAGGGTGGATGAACGCCATGCCACTGAAGTCCACAGTCACGAATGTTACAACACTATGATTCTTATACGTACCTTACCAGTTTTTATACTAAGAAAATAATGCGTAGGGAAGACATGGGAAATGGCAGAGGTGACAAAGCAGTGGGGACAAAAATGCTCTCTGGGTTGCTGGGGAGCTGGGATTCTTGCTTTTCAGGGGGAGCAATTAGGCTAATCGGGGGAAGGAATGGTGGCAGAGACATTGGAGGGAGGGGAAGAAAAGAAAATGAGTGCAGGTCACCCAGGCTTTGTGCATTCAAATAGTTATAAATGCAGATAAATAAGTCATAGCTATTGGCTTTGGATGCTTGGCTTACTATGCATCCGTCCCACAACTCACGCAGTCAGGATCTAGTACCGGACCATTCCATCCCCCCTGCGAGTGTGCTCTGTCCAGGGGCGTTGTAGACACAGCTTACTGGACCCTCACTCCTCCCGTGGACATGTCTTACTGCCACAGCCCTTGGTGGCGGCACAGGACCCAGGCAGGGCCTCACTGAATGCCCCTAAGGTCTTTTCCTCAAAAGCCCTGAGCAGATTCCATCCGGAAAGCATCAAGGGCGTGCCTGTGCAGGTGCTAGCCCCGATGTGGATGTGATGCGAACCTTAGCTGTTAAGTGGAGCTCCTTGTGCGTCTACCCCTAAACCCACCCACCACTGGCCCAGAGGGCCATGGAGATGAGCAGCCGCAGTGGCTGCAGAATTTCCTGCCCTTCCTCTGGCTCAGCTATGAGCTTGGGCATGGAAGCAACCAAGATCACAAGACGAATCCGCCTTGGGAAAACTTTCATCTGAAACTTCAAAGACGCAGTGTATTTGCCAGCACGGGTCAAGGGTGGAGTTCAGACGTCTGGGGAAGAGCAAAGCATGATGGGGAGGCTGGTTCGTTGTCCCCACTGGCCCCAGCCTAGCTCAGCCCTTTTGCCTGCTCAGACACTGCCACTGTCTGCTTCTTTTACCCCAGTGGGCTCTTCCTCGTGGGCTCTCCGAGGCTGTTTCTCCTTGGCTGCTGGCTGTCAGGGGAGCACTGCAGGCAGGCAGGTGGTGCATGATAGAAGAAAGAATCAGGATGTGCTCTGCTGTGGGAAGAAAACCCAGGGCCACCCAGGGTAGATAGGGAAACTGCATCTTTGGGGCCCGTGGCCCAGAGAGTAGAGGCTCCAAGTGGTAGAATTTGGGATACAAGAACATTCCAGAATGATTGTATTGTCTTTCATATCCATGAGCTTTCAGGAAGGTCTATATGGGTCACACTTCTTTGGGGCTGAGTCTTTCCTGGTCACATGTCTTTGAATGGACAAGTCCTCAGGATATCACAGGCATCTGCCAGAAGGAGCTTCCTGGTATCTGGTTTAGGACAGAAACGCTGCTTCATTGAGAAGGGTCTTTAGGACAATCTCAACACGTGGTTAGGATACACCTAGATCTACTTTTGAAAAAGTAATGATTGTTCACTTAAAAACAAAAAGACGCATTCCCTGGGGTTACAGTGAACTTTTCTAGAAACTGCTTAAGCATCTGATGACTTATAATAGCACCAGATATGTGCAACTTTCAGCCCCCAAGGATCTGTCATTGTGGTCCAATACAAAAATCATAAACACACCTGAAACAGTGTGAGGTTTCTCTCTCTCTCTCTCTCTCTCTCTCTCTCTCTCTCTCTCTCTCTCTCTGTGTGTGTGTGTGTGTGTGTTATATGTGTGCACACATGTGGGTGGGGGCCTTTGCCCATTGAGCACATAAGGAGGCCAGAAATTTATACATCTTTTCTCTATTGTTCTCCATCTCTTTTTTTTCTGAGGGGAGTGGAGGTAAGGTCCCTCATTGAACCTGGAGCTCACTGTTTCAGCTAGACTTGTAGTCCAGTGAGTCCTAGTATCTACCTGCTTGTGCTCCCCAGTGTTGGGGTTTTACACACACACACACACACACACACACACACACACATGCTACTATGCTCAGCTCTCACGTGAGTGCCAGAAATCCAAACTCAGGTCCTCAGGCTGATAAGCACTGAGCCACCTTCCAGCGCCATCAGAAAGGTTCACCGGGATTTCACTTTGACCGTGTGGTTCCTAAGCAGATGACTTTCGGATGACAAGTGGACTGCCCTTTCAGAAGGTTAGGCAGGCCCAATGTGATGAATGCTTGTACCGAAACATAACTGTTCTAACTCACGTGAACAAGAACACTTTGGAATCCAGGGGGAAGGGGAGCTGTTGTGGTCAGTAAGTTCAAGAACCACTAAATTGAAGCATGCATGTTAGATGAGACCAAAATAGTGACACCCGTACAGATCTGCAAGAAAGATCTAGAAACAGACTGCAACCATCAGATTTTTTTCCCCATTTTGTTTTGCAGGCAAAACTGCAGAGAAAATCTAATGGATGAAGATGAGAAGGACAGAGCAAAGAGGTAAGTGGGAGGCATGCCCCTGCCTCACAGTGCTTGCCTTCACTTGCACTCTATTTAACAAAGCATGGCAGGCAGCTGTGAGATACGTCTCCACACTTCTCTCCCTGAAATATTTAAGAGTGGCTCCAAAATTTCACGACTCACCAGTGAAGTTATCCATTGTGTGGGACCTGTTGATGGTGGTCTCCAGAGGCCTCTGGTTACTGCTTTCCTAGGACAGATACGGCTTTGTGAGGCGGGCTAATAGGAGCCAAGTCTGCCTGGGCTGAAGCCCTGGTGGTGGTGTTGGGCATTGCCTGACTTTGGGTAGAATAGCATCATTATTACCCCATCATTACTGTATCCATCCTCAGTTGTTACTGAGTGGGCAGGAACCAAGCAGCACTGTACTGAGCACTGTCCTGACATTTCTCCATCTATGAAGTAGGGGCATGGTGCCCCTGGTACCACGGCTGAATGGTCTGGATTTCCTAGCCTGGCAGTTGTCATGTTAAAGCACCCATAACCCTGCATGTGTGTATTCCTTTGTGAGCATTTGTTAAATTTCTGTTGCGTTCAAGGTAGTCACCAAGTTGATACTGAAGGTCAAGAATGGTCAAATGCCCTCAGACTTGACACAACCTACCCAAGTGGGCAGCCACTGTGCTAAACTTGGTAAACTGGGAAAGCAAGGGCAAGTAAGTGGTTTCAGTCTCCCCGGGGATACACAAGTCAACGAGCAAGGAAAGCTCACTGAAAACTATTAGGATACAAGGGACAGGCAGCAGTAGAGGGAGTAACATGAAATGCGGGCAGGGTAGCCTCCATGACAGAGCCACACACCAGCCTCCTCCTTTCAATTTCATCCTGTTCCCTTCCACACTGTGCGGGGCAGGTACTCTGTCCTCTGCTCTAGGCCTTCTCGTGGGCCCCTAACAGACATACCTACTTCCTTCCATAGAGCTTCATGACTGACTTGCACTGTGGTAGCTCTAGAGCGACTGTCCCCTCAGGAGACAGCCATGAGAGACCCAAATCTACAGCCATGGCAAAGTTGTTCAGTCTGACTCCACAAGACTACAGCAGTCTAGACTGTTTTTACCGCCCCTCATAGTCCCAGTAACTAAAGGTCAGTGTGCAGACCAGGAGCTCAGGTGGGACAAGTGTGGTACGGAACAGGGGGTAGGAAGTGGCAGGCCAGCCGTCTCCTTTGATCTTATTTTCCTTGGTTTCTTGGGGGGCTGGGGGTAGTGGGAACTAAAGGGAGAACCTAAGGCCTCATGCATGCCAGATTATTTTATCCTTACATCCACTTTTCCAAGCTCACAGACACCCCTGCACAAACGGTCCAACAATGACACCTGTGAGTCTTGAGCTTCTTCTGAAACAATAGCTCTGGGCCCTTCACCTGGTCCTAGGTCCAGCCTCCTCTAGAAATGCTTTTGAAGTCACAGCCTGCAATGTCACAAAGTCCATTTGTGTCCTCTCAAACAAGTAAAGGAGTGAACTCGACCACACAGGCCAAGCACATTCTTGCCTGCTCTCACGGACAGGCTGGCACCTAGCTCTTCCTCTGGAGCGTTTTTGCTTTTGGATTCCTGCAGGGTGAGCTAGATAGCACTAGAGACAGAACAGCCTTTATGATCCCACACTCCTGTTCTCTCACCTGCGACACAAGACCTGGTCTGTTTGTTGTTCTTCTCGAGGTGTTTTGGGAGCCGGCCACCACACACACCAAGTGACACTTAGGCATGGCTCGCCATGTGTCTGAAAATTCATAGCGCTTTACAATAATATGCTGACAGAATAGCAATATGAGAATTTATACAGAGACCAGTGGTGGCCAGCACGCATGGAGAGTTTCCTACACATATCCACTGAGTACTAAGCAAAGTACCTTTGTGTGCATTACCCCAAATCATCAATTCAACATCCTTTTGAGGTGTATATTGGTTTTATTTTAAACTACGGCTTAGGAAAATCAAGGAAGTGGCAGGTGGGACATTAAATGTGGGCTTTCTTAACCTTAGACTCTGTTCTAATCCCTTTGGACATGCGAGAGACTTTTCATTTAAGTACAAATTCCACATCCACCCCCACAGGCCTAGACCAAGACGTTCTATTTAAGTCCTTGAAATCAGTCAGACTCCCTGTGTTTTGCTTTCATTCATTCCCAATCCCATTTGCTCTGGGCTAAGAACATCTCTCCATTTAGTCAGGTACCCATTGCTATAACAGAATAAAGCGGGGAGGGGTTTCCTTCAGTCAGAGTTATGGTGGTGGAAGGGAAGGGACTCTGGCGAGAAAACTGTGGGAGATGGCATCACCATAGGAGCCAAGAAGTAGAGGGAGAGATTACGGTAAAGGATGAGGAGAAAAAGAGGGAGTGGGAAGGATGAGGATGAGGGAAGGAGAAGAGAGGTGAAAGGTCACATCATGAGCATCATCAGATCAGGAATCCAGAGCAGAGAGAGGCCAGGCTCACTGCTTTCCATTGGCTGCACATCTTTGGGCTCTCACCATCTCTTCACACCATCCCATTGAGGACGGCTTCCTACAATGTCCCTTTCTACAGGGTACCTCTACATGGATTATCTACATACAGAAGCTGCTAGCCCTTGCTTCTCTCACCTTCAGACGCACAGAGGGACTCAGAACAACTGTTAACACCCCAAGCCTTGGCCAAGATGCAGCCCTTCCTAACACTGTGGCCATAGACTGTTCCACACTCTTTTCAAAACCTCCAGTTTTGCAGACTTTTGTGGCAGCAACACAGGAAGCCATTCCTTTAGCACACTTGGAGACCCTGGAAAAATTTCCTTACATCCACAAGACATTCTTAGGATATTAGCGATGTTTATTAGCTGGAGATCATGATCCTCATTGTGTCCCCCAAAAAACTTACTTTATGTGAAGCATGATTCTCAGAGCTTTGGGAGGGAACATAGTGCCTTCAGATGGATGGCTCACGTATTCTGGAAAGGATTTGATTCTGCTCTCTTCTGTGAATTTCCATGTCAATCCATTGGGTGTTAACTGAATTCCTGTCACATGTCCAGGACCATCTACTGCTTTCTTTGGGGAAGGCTTAAATCCAAGAGGTCAAAAAAGAAACACTGTGGCTGAGAGATGGGAGGTCCCAGGTCAATGAAGCTCCCAGTTTGCCATTTTGTATAGGAGTATGTCACTGTAATTCAAATGAATCACTCTGCATGTATGTGTGCATGTATGCATGAGTGTGTGTGTGTGTGTGTGTGTGTGCATGAGACAGAATGTGTGTATGCACACGTGAGTGTATGTGTCTGTGTGTCTGTGTGTGTGTGATACATAGGCATCAAATACACAAAGCTGGCTTTGATTATTTTTGTCTGTTTTTGGACAGGCCACCAAACTGCCCTTAACCTCAGCTTCATCTACTGTAAAATGGGGGTGACTGAGACAGTCACAGGCATTCAGTGTGTGTAAGCTTTTGGCACCACCGCTAGGCGGCCACTGTGCTGGAGAGACAGCTAAGGTATATAGGCCCCTTGGTTTGCCTGGGTCGCCCAATCTACAGCTCCTGTCCCATTCTCGTGGAATCCCTGCAAAGTAGGCTATTACTGCCCTACATCTCTACTGTCCTACAGTAGAGAAGTTCTGGAACCTGGGATTCCACAGCCCACCAGTGGCCACAGGGATCAACTCTCAATATCCCTGACCTCCTCCTACGCTCATGGGTAGAAGCTGCTCCATTTGCTTTGCTTTGTGCTCAGGAGACAAGGGCAGAAAGTGCTGGCAGTTGCTTTGCTCAGAGAACACAGGTGTCCGCAGGTTGTCTGCCTTGTGGGATTGTGTGCTTGACTCGTTGCTAACGGACACTTAATGCTCACTTCATCTTTGACCTGGTATTGAAGAAATTTATGCTCTCCTCTTTCCAGTTGGCTAGGAAGTTGTTTCCATAACCCCAGGTATTTAGCTGAGGTGAGGAGGTTATGTGTTTTGTTCAAGAGAATCAAGAGTGTCAGGCAAGATTAACCGGCCTTTGGGGTTCTCAGTAGGGATTGCTGGATCTGAAATGTGAACTCTTGTTCCTTCTTTGACCCTAATCCTTAGTCTCAGTGCGGTTTGGGCAAAAGGGAGACATTCAAACAGGATGAGCAAGAATTGTGTTCCCACCACTGTGCTGAGGGAGCCATGCGTGAGGGAGAGCTTCAGCTGTGCCCAGGTGTGTGGCTACTTCTCAATTCCCAGGTGGTGGGAAAGGGTGTGGACCACTGGCTGGGACCGTCCATTTGCATTTGTTAAGAGTCCTACAGTAAGCAAGTGAATGCTACCAAGGAAGGCAGGTAGGATCCTTCCTGCAAAGGGCACATTTGGGGCGGGGGTGGGAAGCGATCATGGAAACCATCATAGAGGGGAAAACAGAGCCTGCAGTCTGTTAGGCAAAGCCAGGGCAGTGAGTGATGGAGGTATGAGCTCTGCCTTCTCAGGCAACTTTTCACACACTGATCTTGTTTCATTTGTATGAATTCTTTGCCTACAAATAATGTAGGTGTGGATGGAAAGGCTCACAGACAAAGGTTGTGGCCAACATAGAAGACGTGGGATCCACGTGTGCTCGCAGAGTGCCACGCTGACAGGCACCACGCCCTGGCTCTGTGCTATTGCTCTAGTTGGATCTTGGATACTCGTTTTGCTGCAGTTTCCTACCCCAGGCTTTGGAATTGGTTTTATGTATATCATCATTAGCTCCATCACGGGACAGAAATGACAGTAAGCCATTTTCGAGGCTTTCTCTGTGTGCTTAGATGGTGATTATGGCAGCGGCAGGCATCGCAAGAACAGGGGCGGTAACAGGACACGGGATTCATTTATATTACCCCGTAATTTCCAGATGAGTGATTCTGCTCTCAAAACAAAGGGAAAAGTAGAACTGTGCTTGCAGGCAGAATGCTAATTCTTCCCGTGGCCCAGTAAACAGCAGAATGGAAAAGGGGGCTCCCTCCTCTGGGGCCCTTTAGCTCTTACCTTTCTGGTTTCTGCTCTTTTGACTAAAGAGAACTGTCATCAGAAATCTGTGCCTGGAAGGTTTGGAAACCTGGAGCTGTCTTGGCTCGGGGAAACCCAGAACCTCTCTGGGGCATCCGAGGTAAGGGATAATTTATTTCAAAGCAAGTTCAATGATTTCAGTAAGTTGCCAGCCAAGTAATCAAGGACAGCCAGGTGTCCACCTTCTTGGCCAGACCATCCTTCCTTGGAAAAGGCTAGCCATTCCTGTAAGGAGTTTAGTGACAAGCTGCGAAGGGCCAGACTCAAAGGATGTGCGTGTTAACTAAGAGTCACTGTGAAATTAGGCCAGCTTCCCATTGGGATGCAGACGTTTTTCTGAAAATGGTGGCTAAGAATAAAGATGTCCTGCACCATCTCAGAAGCAAAGAAATGCCTCGAAACCACTCTGAATTAGTTGCCAAACCTGCAGAGAAGTCGTAGCTAGATCCCCAGCTTCACCCCAGGTGGCATCAACCCAACCTGTTTTGCCCCATAAGGAACTTTCTGCCCTAAAACCCAAATAACATCTTCTTCTACGAACTACTTAAGGCTATGTGGTGTCCCCCCACCCTGACATCTCTTCTTAGGCCTCCACCTGGAATCCTAGACTGGCCATGTGGGACTGATCTGAAAAGCCCTATGGAGTCCTCAGCAGGAGTCATAGATGTGTCTGGAAGTGGGACTCTGTTTTTTAAGTGTCAAAGAAAAAGTGTTCATCTTAAATTCTATTTCCAATGAAACTGTCCTTCAGGGAGGACGCTAAGTGGGGATGATATCTAAGAAAGGGGGGGCATGCTGTCAAGAGACCCCGCTAGGGAAGAATTACTCAAGTAGCACTAACAGGAAGGAAATAATATCAGCACAGAAACTGGAGAGTATGAGGGATAAAGGAAGGCATAAAGGAAATGGCAGCTAACTGGGGAGAGACGGTAATGTCTGACATATTAAAACTGCATAATCTCCCAGTGTCGTTGAGGCTTAGCATCTGCACACCGAGTACAAAAACACAGATACGCTGCAAACTGGGAGAGCAAATAAAGAGAACCACACAGAGTAAAATTTCACGTGCACATTCTGGAAAGATAAATTTCCATTGTAGGATCCCTAAAGTGTTTACGACACACATTGCAAAGAAATAAAAAGGAATATTAGATGAAATAAAGTAATATACTGAACAAAGTGTTCATCTAATTCAAAAGAAGATAGAAAAGATGAACAGGAACAACCAAAAGGAGTGAGTGAACAAACAGAAAACAGATTGTAGAATGATACATTAAGCCTAAACATAGACACACACACACATACACTCACATACACAGACACACACACACACACACACACACTATTCTGTTAAATACAAATTATCTGACAATGACACAGAGGTTGTCCAATGGGGTTTTTTATTTATTTATAACTAGGTGTGTGTGTCTGTGTGTGGGTACTTGCACAGAGTGCAGATGCTGGCTGAGGTCAGAGGTGTCAGATCCTCTGGAGCTGGAGTTATAAGCATTTGTGAGTTGTCTGAATACACAGGTGCTGGAAAACAAACTTGCTCTCCCAAGAACAGTGCCCTCTCCCAATCACTGACTCATCTCCCCAGGGCAATATCTTTTAAATTATAATATGCTTATGTAGTCTTTGAGAACACCATACGTGTGTACAGTTTTGTTCGTAATTACCCCACACCCCAACTCGTCCCTGTATTGACTTCCAAATTCATGTCCTCTTATTATTTTTATAAATCACAGAGGCCATTTAGTGCTGCCCACACGTGCATGTGTGTGGTGGGTGGGTGTGGGTTCGTCTGCTGAAGTATGGGCCAGGCTACCAGAGACCATACCTGTCCTAGTTATGACCAAAATGCAACCTGGAAATAAAAGGGCTTGTTTGACTTACACGTCCACATCACTCTTCGTCAGTGCAGGAAGTCGAGAGAGGAACTCTATCGGGGCAGAGTCCTGGAGGCAGGAACTGATGCAGGGTCCACAGAGGGGTGCTGCTCACTGCCTTGCTCCTCGCGGCTTGCTCAGCCTGCTTTCTTATGGAACCCAGTGGACTGGGCCCTCCCTCCTCCATCATCACAAATTAGGGAAATTAGTGCTTCCACAGAGCCTACTTTGGCTTGTGTTAATTGCCGTAAAACTACCCAGCAGGATATCCCTAAAGAAAACCAACTCTTCTTCGCCTGGCAGCCATCAACCATCAACAGCTCCTCATCTAGGGGTGGGGGCTCATGTGCCTCCCCTCCCGCATCTATACTACAGTGTTACTATGGCTGTGCTTGGTTCTTTGAGTTCCAGAGTTCAAAGGTCCTGCCACATCCAGAAGACACTGTTTCACCCCAGTCCTTCCTGACCTCTGGCTCTTAGAATCTTTCTGCCTCCGCCTTCCACAATGTTTGCTGAGCCTTGGCTTACCCTTGGGGGTGTGGCACAGAAGTCCCACTAATGTCCGATCATTCTCCAGACTTTCATTCTCTGCACTTGGGCCTGTTGTGAATCTTAGTATTAACTACCCACGGAACAAAGATGCTTCTCTGATGAGAACGGAAAGCCGCACTAAACTATGGGTGTAGAGATGCAGGTTAAGAAGACAGTTTGATACAGTGCCCGTTTAGCAAAGTAAGAAGAGTGGGTTCACCTGTGGAGCCTCAGAGCTCCCCAACCCTGGTTCTGGCCAGATTTGCAGTACCAGGCTTGAGTTTCCTCCTGTGGAACGGCCTTAAAGCCAATCAGAAATGACACCATTGCACCCATAGGCACAGCTTGCCAGGTCAGTTGTGACTGTGGCTCCCAAAGTTGGCAGCTGTAAAACTGTTGATGATTTTTCCTTCCTCTGGTACTATGAACTCTAGTCAGCAGGAAGAAAGCTTCCGGGCCAATACCAGCTTGATTTCTCAAATTCTGTAACCAAAAGCATGTGATGTCTTCAGCAACAGGGTCTTACCATCAAGCAGGATTTAAAAAAAAAAAAAAAAAAAAAAGCAGCCTAAATACATGCTGTCACAAGAGACACTTACCAGAAACCTAATCCTGTAAGTAGGTTAAAAGTAAAACAGAAACTTATATTTGGCACAAACAGTAATTTAAAGAAAGCCAAAGTGATTACAAAGTATATGTCAGAGTCCAAAATCGTACCAGGAAGATAGAGTGACATTCAGGAAGATAAAAGATCAATTCCCCCAAGAACAGATAACAATTCTATATGTGTGCACACTGAAAAGCAGGAGCTTCCAAGTCTGTGCAGCACACCCTGAAGAACCAAGAGGAGTCCTCACTGCGCCTTCCTCAGTGATAAACCGGCGAGCTGAGACGCAGCAAAGATGTCAAAGAGCTAAAACGCACTAGCAGCCAACAGAATCTGATTGACATTTATAGAACGCGCCTCACAGCAATATCAGAATCCGATTTTCAAGTACCTATTGAACACGTACCAAGATAGACCAAATGTTGCTTCATTAAACAAATGTGGAGAAATCCAAATGAACCAAAATTAAATTAGAAACAGAAAAACTTTGGGGAAAAAAAAAGATCTCTGGAGTTTAGAAATTGAATAACAAACTTCTAAGTAACCCTTGGGTCAGAAAGGACGTCTCCAGGAGGATTAGAGACTGTATTGGCTGAATGAAGCTGAGAGCGTGTTTCAGGTGCTATGCTCTATGGTGGCTGTAGTGCCTTGAGAACCCCGCAGCAGCAGATACTCACATCAGAAAAACAAAGTGTCCCATGCCACCACCCAGCTCCCACCACAGAAGGATGACTCAGCAGTTGAGATGCGGCTGGGCTGTTGCAGAGGACCTGAGTTCAGTTCCCAGCACCCACATCAGGGGACTCACAACTGCTTGTGACTCTAATTCTGGGAGACCTCTTTTGACCTCAGGTACTGCACACACCGGCACAAACTCTTATTCACACACACACACACACACACACACACACATTTTTAAAGGTAGAAAGAAGGGCTGGGGAAATGGCTCCATTACTAAACAGCCTGCTGTACAAACAGGAGGACCTGAGTTCAGAACCCTGGCTCTAGCATCTATGTAAAACCAGGTATCTATAACTCCATCACTGGGGGCCAGGGGCCAAAACAAGCGGCTCCCTAGATCTCATGGGCCGGCCAGCCTATCAGAATCGATGAGTTCCAGGTCTAATGGAATGCTCTGTCTCAAAAAAAAAAAAAAAAAAAAAAAAAAAGGTGGAAAGCAACTAAGGAGCGATTTTTGGTCTGTACACACAGATGGAGGGGGTGGGGAATAAAAGGGAGATAAAGAGATGAGAAGAGAAATGGAAGAACAAAATTAATTCATAGAACAAACATAGCAGCCATGGTGGCCCATGCTTTTAATTGGAGCTCTGGGAAGGGAAAGGCAATCAGATCTCTGTTAGTTCAAGGCCAACCTGGTCATGTAGTGAGTCCCAGGCTTCCCAGGCATATCTAGTGAGTCCTTGTCTTCAATAAGAAGAGTAGCATAAACCAACAAATTTGAAAGCAAAACAAAACAAACAAGCAAAACATGGAGAAAAGCTGACTAGGCAGAAGGTGATTCTTGAATCAAGCAAACTGACAAACCTAGTTGAGAGAGACCCCTCGAAAAAGACACGAATTGTCTGTAACAACAAAGAAGACTACTACACAGCTCTTTGCCATTACAAGGGTCATAAGAAAGTTCTATGACCAACTGTGTCCATGTAAATTCAAGAACTCAGATGAGATGGACCAGCTATTTAATAACCACAATCAATCAGACTCGCATGGGGTAAAAGAGCCTGAAGAGTTCTCTGATACAGGGATTTGAATTTACAAATGGAAACTACAAAAGCCCAGATCCAGATGGTTTAATTGATGAATTCTGAATTCTGCCAAATATTGAAGGAAGAAATACCTCCCTCTTTATGCAGTCCTTGTGGAAAGTAAAAGAAAGGGGAAGTACATTCCAGCTGATTTTATGAGGGCAGCATTATCCTCTGAACAAACAAGAAAATAAGCTAGGGACCATGTCCCTTGTGAATGCAGATAGAACGTTCCTCAAGAAAACACTGGAGTTCGGTATGGTGGTGCACACCTCTAATCCCAACACTTAAGAGGCAGAGGCAATCAGATCTCTGTGAGTTCGAGGCTAGTCTTGTTTTTATAGTGAGTTCCAGGGAAGCTAGGGCTACAAAGAGAATCCCTGCCTCAAAAAATAGGAAACATTGGTAATCCAGTTTGTTGAGCACATACCTGGAATCTCAGCAGCTGAGAGAGGAGGGTTATGAGTGTGAGACCTACCTGGACTATGTAGTGAGACCTTGTGTGATCTTCAAACAAAACAAAGCAAATACACAACACTGGTATTTCTCCCCTGCCTGCTTTGTGGTGGGGCGGGGGGGGGGGGGGGCGCCGTGGCAAAGTCACAATCAAGTAGAATTTATCTAAGGAATGCAAGGCTATGTAGCATTTTAAAATCACTGAGTACAATCCACTGCCTAGAAACCCCACATAATAATGCAAGTGACACACACACAAAAAAGAGTGTAATGAAACTGAACAATTTTTCATGAAATATAAAGCAGTGCTTAACTCAAAATGGACCATGAATTGAAATGGGAAATACATAAAACCCTAAGAGAAAATGTTATGACCTTGGGTCTAACACCAAAAGTATAAGCCAAAGGAAAGGGAGGGGGGATAGAAGAGAGAGGGAGAGGATGAGGGAGGTGGGGAAGAGAGGAGGGAGTGAGAACAAGACAGGAGGGGAGTAGAGGGGAGGGGAGAAAGAGAGAGGAGAGGAGAGGAGAGGAGAGGAGAGGAGAGGAGAGGAGAGGAGAGGAGAGGAGGGGAGAGGAGAGGAGAGGAGAGGAGAGGAGAGGAGAGGAGAGGAGAGGAGAGGAGAGGAGAGAAGAAGAGAAATATATGGTTTGGATAAAATGTTGGCAAATCCCATATTTTCCAAATAACTTATACCCAGAATGTAACTTAGCATCAAGAAATAAGCAATGCAGATAAAAGTCAAACAGGAAATGGCTGGCAGGGTGGCTCTGGAACCTACCTACAGGAGGCAGGAAAGAACTCACCCTGAAGGGTTGTCCTTTGACCTCCACACACGCATGCGTGCACACATACATACAGCACACAGTAATGAGAAAGCAAATCCATGAGCAGTGCTTCAGCAGAGGGAGAAAAACACTGAAGAAGTGGTCCATTTGGGTAAGCGTGCTTAGTTAACTCTGCAAGCACTCTGACCTGAGTTAGGCTCCCCGGACCCCACATCAACACTCAGCATGGCTGCCAGTGCCCTGGAGGGTAGGGGTGAGGCTGGGTGAACTCCGTGGTTAGTCGGCCTAGCCAGAACAGTGGACTTCAGGCTCAGTGAGAGCCCTTGTTTCAAGATGATGAGGCAGAGAAAAATAGAAGACAGCCACTCCTGCTCTGGCTTCTGCATGCATGTTCGTGTGTGTGTGATATCATTTTGCAATATGGAAATAGAAGTGAAGACCCCAGTAAAGCAGCACTGTGCATTTCCTAGGAGAGCTGGATGTAAGAACCAGCAGCACTAAATCCCTGGAGGACAGGTAACCCCTGGCTCATTTGTATATTGCTGATGAGAAGGTAAAATGGCCACTATGGAGAAAGAGCTGACATTTGCTTAAGAAGGTAAATACACATCTTCCCTCAGGTCCAACTCTCCTGCCCCTGTATTGTTTACTTCAAAGAGCTGAAACTGTCTTGTAAGCGTTTGTGTCCAGTCTATAATCCATGACTCTCCCTGGAGACCACATGAGTGTCCTTCAGTTGGTAGATAATCCAGCTGTGTTTCTCACTCTTAGAGAAGAAAAGTCCTTGGCAGCAAGAGGATCAAGACACAGACACAACTCAGATGACTCTGAAGGGCACTGTGCCGGGCAGAAGCCAAGTTCAAAAAGTGGAAATCATTCAGCAATCATGACTGCTGGCTGCTCTTCCAGAGGCCCCACGTTCTGTTCCCAACACCCACGTTAGGCAGCTCACAACTGCCTATAATTTTAGCTCCAGATCTGAGTCCCTCTTCTGGCATCTGAAGGCGTACATACACAGAATCATACACATAAATTTTTAAAAATTAATATTTTAATTTTTGATTAAAATTTATCTATATATCTCCTTCATCTCCATGTCCTCTACCATCCTCCCTCTCAAAACCATGTTCTCCTTTTCTTTAATCATTATTATTACACACATACACACACACAATAAACACACAAATACAACCTGCTGGGTCTGTTTACTGTTTCCTGTATTATATGATTTCAGGGATGACTACTTGGTATTGAATAACTAATTAGGTAGTTTATCCCTGAGAAAGACCAGTTCTCCCTCTCTCGGCAGTTTTTACCTACCTGAGGCTCTTCATCTAGTGGTGGGGTCACATCCTTCCCCCATCTACATCGGCATGTCAACTGGTACTCTTGATTGCTCAGGTCTTGTTGAGGAGGTTGTGTGTTGAGTTTTATGGGTTTAGCTTCCCTGTCATAGCTAGAAGCCACAGTCTCACAGGAGACTTCCTGGTACTCTGTTGTCTGGGTTTCTGTCCTGTCTGGTTCCTGCAATTGTTAAGTCCCAAAGAAGTCACACAGAGGCCTACATTAATTATAAACTGATTGGTCCATTAGCTCAGGCTTCTTATTAACTCTTATAACTTATATTATTCTTGTCTATGCTCGCCATGTGGCTCAGTACCTTATTCAGTGAGGCAGTCACATCTTACTTCTTCTGTGGCTGGGTCTTGACTCCAGACCAAGCTAGGAAAATGTTGACATCCAAGCTCAAAGTCCAGTTTCTGGCGAGTGAGTATAATCTTCACACCATTGTAAGGGGAACGTCACACTGGGCCATCAGAAGTTGGGGACCATCAATGTAGGGGTAGAGAGGAGAACAGGGCTCACCAGGTTATAGAGGGTAGGGCAGATTGGGGAGTGTGGGGTCAAAATGTCCACGTTAAACACATGGTGAAGTATATGGATCTCTGCCCCCAAAGTCTCTTATTCTGTGTTACTTTCAAGATTATAATTTTGAAAGAATTCTATCATCGGAATTCCCTTACTGTAGAGATTTGAATAAAGTGGTCCCCATAGCTTCATATAGTCAAATGCTTAGTAACCAAGGCGTAGAACTCTTTGATAGGACTAGAAGGATTAGGTGTGGCATCGTTGAAGGACACAGGTCACTGGCCTTGGGCTCTGAGGTTTTAAATAGCCCACACCGGGCCTCCAGTGTTTTTCTTTTGGTCAGTGAATCAGGATGTATCTCTCCGCTCCTGCCCCAGCACCGCACTCGCCACCATGCTCCACACCGTGATGACCAAGGACGAAACCTCTGAAAACCGTCAGCGAGACCCAGCTAAATGCTTTCTTTCATAAGAGTTGCTGTGGTTGTGACGTCTCTTCACAGCAATGGAACAGTGACTAAGCCGCTTACCTCAGCAAATGAGTCTGGACAGGGGCTCCTTCATTTAGAAACCAATGGCAGGAGTTAGGGCTGACTCTGGAGAATAACCAATAGCAGTAACCCTGGAGAATAACCCTGGGGTGGTCTTTGCATGAGGCTCCCCTTAGTCCTTCTGTGTCTGCTCACCGCCACACACTTGCATCCTTCCTGCCTCTTCCTGGTGCCCTCACCAGTTTCAACACCTTGCCTCCAACTCATCCAAATGTTCTGCCAACACGGTTGGATCTCATTTTATGGCTTGGAAGATTCTCAAAGGCTGGTTCTGCACAAGAAAATAGATGAGCAAGGGACAGAGTCCAGTTTGGTCTGTCTGGTATGAGGCCAGCCTGCGAAACCTCATAAAGCTCTCTGATGGGGAGTAAGCCCAAGGTGGACCACAGATTCCTCCAGTTCTTTTGCAGGAGTCAGGGTACTGGTCCTCAGCTCATCTCACTGAGTTTTATCTGGAATGTGTCCAGGGCTCTTCTCTAAGGCCTTGGCCAGCAATTTGGCACACCTCTGGTAGAAGGGTCAGATCCTGTGGCCTTGCCACATATGACTTGAAGTATCCTTCAAAGTAAAAGGTATTCTGAATTCATAGAGTTCTGAATTCACTCAGCACCTTGGAGATGAGGAAGCTTGGATGCAGGAATACCATAAGCAGTCCTAAAGAGGCTGTACCGTGATGTTAGTGATGCTTACAGCAGTGGTATCAGACTCATTTGGGGATAATTGAGGGCGGGGCTCCGGAGGCAGAGGGCTCCAACAAGGCTGGACCACCATGGACTCTTGTTCCTTCTCCCTCTTTTTGCCTGCCAGGCTTCTGATACTCTGGAGGTGGCCTTATCAACCAAACATCGCCACTGACTGTCTCAACCCAGTGGTTGTGGGCATGTCATTAGACTTAAACTTCCATGGTACCCCGTTCCTGCTGCTTCCGTGACTGTGACATGGTCTATGTACCACTCCCTGTTCGCACGCCTCTCCACACACACCCTTTATCCTTCTGAGCCCTCTCGAATGCACTGAGTCCTCTTCCCCTACGTATCTGAGCGCTTGCCTGAAGTCTCTTGAAACTGAAGAGTTTAGACAGTAGTGGTCTACACTCAAGGGCATGGGCCAGAGTACAGTCTTGACAGAAGGATTTTCAAACCTCAGGGCCACCTCAGATGCCTGGAACAGCCTGAAGGTACTGGCCTCTAGTTGGGGTTTCAGAGCAGAAGGCTTGGGGACACTACTGGCCACCAGGGCCTTTCAGAATTGGTTGGTTGTGGTGGGAGCTTGTTTAGGATGGAATATTCTCAGAACATTCTTGGTCTCTGGCAGTAAAGGAGTTGATAGGATGCTGAGGTCTCCACTTAGGTTCTTCATTAGAGGGTCATTTCCTTTTTTTTTTTTTTTTTTTTTTTCGAGACAGGGTTTCTCTGTGGCTTTGGAGCCTGTCCTGGCACTAGCTCTTGTAGACCAGGCTGGTCTCGAACTCACAGAGATCTGCCTGCCTCTGCCTCCCGAGTGCTGGGATTAAAGGCATGCGCCACCATTGCCCGGCTTGGAGGGTCATTTCAAAAGGTAATGTCTTTATATCAGCTTGGGAGTGGATTAGTATGACCTTCAACAGCTCTTGCTCTTGGTGAGTTTTCTCCACCAGCTGCTTCTGCTTCTTTCTGTGTCTTTGGGTCCTATTAAATGTCCCCCAGGTGAGTCTTCTGCTTCTGTTCAGAAGCCCAACACTAGTCCTGTTCAAGATCATGGTTCCCTGAGCAAACCCATGTACTAGGGCAAACTCTCCTACTGAGCTCAGCTGGAAAGGGAGGGTCATCCACTTCAGACACAAATCACAGCGGAATGGTGGTCAGGGTTTCCACAGCCGCCTGGCATTTGAAACGCAGCTCACCAGATGGTGGAGGGCTGTTCCATTCAGTGGACAGGTAGCCAAACTCACCCCAGAACCTGATGGCTCCATTCTGGGTGATAGTAAGAGCCTTCCCATGATATGCCAGGCTTTCCCCCATTGCCTGAAGCAGGTGCCCAACTCTTCTTGGCATCCGCAAAAACCTGCTTATGTGTATGCTGTGGGACCAGATGGTGCCCATCGGAGACCTAAACTACTCAGTCACGTGCCATACTTCCCTCCAGCCATGGGCTAGCTTTCTTGCCCATCTTGATGAAGTGGCTACAGCTGTAAAAGATAAATGGTCCACCTAGGGTTGGGTATTCAATGTTCTCCCCCATAACAAAAATCAGCTCCTTGTGGTTTCTGAGGGCTCACCACTTGGCATCCTTGATGCCGGCACAGGGTAATAGCTATATTCTGAGCCTGACACAGAATCACCCTGGAGTCCTGTGTGAGGTCTCCCACACAGAGAAGCTTCTAATTCTTGAGCTTTTGCTCACTGCCTCCTGGGTCTTTTCTTTAGCAACCTGTGACAGTATTTACACTGCTTTCTTCTATTCCAATCAGTCCTGGTTTTGAGATGGCCTAACATGAACTTGTACAAAGTAGACTAGTCAAGGAGGGGCTCTTGGTCTTTACCTTATATCCATGGGTGAGTTTCCTATCTGGGGATAGGTATCAGACCTGGCAGGATGTGTACAGGAAGGCTAATCTGGCTTAGCGCCCTCTGTAAAGGTCTTGGCTATCTGGATATCTGGTTGGATGTTATGTTCTGTAACCTCCATATGCTTGAGATGAAAGATATCAACAGTGCTCTCTGTAACAGGAATCTTTCTTCCTGTCAGCCAGCCCTGTATTACTGCCACCCCGCTGGTGGTCCGGGAACCCCTAGATTCTCTTTCTGTGCAATCAAAGGCGAATCACGGCTGTTCTCAGGAAGCTCCCATATGGGGTCATCACTTCCTCTACAGTGCAGAAGGCAGAATATTTAAAAATGAACTTGGCCTCAATGGCAAAATCCTCCAACAGGTTCCTGTGTCCAAACATTCCAGGTAGACAATAGGCCTGGTTTCATCAATGCCTTCTTCCTCATCAACGGAGATGGAAAGAAGCTAGTCATAGTGTTTTCCTTCTCGGTGAAGAGGGCAAAATCCTTCCCAATGTACACTGAATCTCATTTTAAACCCACTCCTATACTGCCCAAGCTGGGTAGACTTGGGTATCCGTCTGGCTGGTTTCCCAAACTGGATCACACTGGCAACACTCCCCAAGACATTCCTGCTCCAATCTAAAAAGGAAAGTATAAATCTTTCTTGGAGTCACATGTCAAGACTTGTTTATCTTTTTGCCTCTTCCTCGTTACGTGATGGAATGATATTATTTCCTGTTCCTAATTGTAAGATCTGAGGGAGCCTTATATCGCTCACGTCAGAATCCTAGGATGAGTCTCAGTGCATTTTGCCTTGTTGTAACAAAATGCCTACATTAGAGTCTTCAAGAAAAGAGGTTCTTTTGGCTTACGTTCCCTGAAGTCTGATAACATGATGTTAGCATTAGCTTCTGGTGAGGACTTCATGGTGGGTAACTGAGCTTGTGTGAGGGTGGGGGCGGTGTAGCATGAATAATAAAAACCTAGAGACAGATATTGGGGTTCAACCTGAAGATCAGAAAAGCAAATCAGCCAAGCTACTAGAGAGCTCTTACCTCTGTGAAATCGTCAGACTGAAAGAGAACGAGTTCCTGTCTCATCCCATTTTATATGCCCCTCTAGTGCTGGGATTAAAGGCATGCACCACCACTGCCCGGCCTCTATGGCTAACTAGTGTAGCTGCTGGGATTAAAGGTGTGTGCCACCACTGCCCGGCCTGTATGGCTGACTAGTGTGGCTGCTTTGCACTGACCTTCAGGCAAGCTTTATTTATTAAAATACAAATAAAATATCACTACAGTGAGGGACAAGAGTAAATTAAGAAAACAAACTTGCTGCATAGCAACCAACCCATGTGGTAGCTAATTCACTCACTCCCATCAGAAGAAATCTTAATTTTCTTCTCAGGGTGATGTCCTAATACTCTCCCATTAGCCCCTACCTCCTAAGGATGCCACCACCTCTCCATACTACCCTACCAAGATTCTTGCTACTAAGTGTCCTCCTTTGGGGGCTCAGGATGAGAGAAGTGTCAACTGCCTTGTTGCCAAAGCAGGAAGCGGCAGTTCTGAATGGACATTCGAGTCTCTAACTGGGAACAGACCCCCTGTTATTTGTATCTACATTTCAGTGTCCAAGAGTCAGAGCATGACCGACTTCCAGGGCAGAGAAAGACAAGCCTAAGTCTGTCTAAAAGTAACATGGAAATATTATAGTTTAACAGCAATGCACTTGCCCACAGGTGACCTCAGCCATGGAAAGGCTACTCCTTAAGGAGCTGGGACTGGAGTCACACTCTGCTCTGTTTTCTGTAATATCCAGTCCTGAAGGGGAACACAGACTGTCTGCAAGGCTGTCTTCTGTAGGGCGTGTGTTTCATTCCTGTGCTATGAATGAACCACAAGCTATCAGCATTAGTCACCCTCCGCTCTGGGCTCCCGGAACACGGGGTATGTGGCTTCTTAGCAGATGATGCCACATGGCCAAGGGGAGCTGCAGAGGGAGGCAGGGGTGTGTTGGGCTTCATGCATTGATGCCTACGCCAGCCTGCATTGCCACTGACCCCACTGTGTGACGGTGACAAGTTACACAGTCTCTCGGTGCTTTGGCTTCTTCAATGGGAAGATGAATAAAATAGCACCTACCTAATAGGATCATTGTGAGCCTGAAAGCCTCAGCATGGCCGTGTGCCTCTTACTGACAGAAATAGGCTCTGAGAAATGAATCATATGGTGATTTTGTCATCTCTGCAGGCATCATAGACTATACCATGTACAAACTCAGACGGCATGTACTTCTGCACACCTAGGCTGTTGATATAGATACAGATAGAGATGTAGAGATAGAAATATAGAAATATCTATGTCATATATATATATGACACATATATGTATGGCATATATACCTATGTGCATGCCATACCCTACTGCTCTTAGGACTACAATAAATAAAATGCTATGGGGTTGAATCAAGCACAAGAGAAAATGATGCCTGCAAGAAACCTGATAAGCAGATGTATGACATTGTTGCTCCTGGTGGAACTTGTGCCCTGTTTTTTGTCAACATGTTTTCAGAAGTAAGCATATATACCTCTATGACAATTTAAAATGCAGCTAATACACAAACCGGTAACACGACTATTTTTTTCATAAATATTAGTTCCTACACATGGTTGTTCATGCTGGACTTTTAGGCGCCTGAGGGCACAGTAGGTTTGTGTACACCAGTGCTGTCAGAATCGCACGAGCAACGTATTGAACTGTGATGCTGTGAGATCAATGGGCAACTACAATTGTTCTGCTCTGTGAAACTCTTATGTGCCTGGCATCATGTGTGTGATCTTTTGTTAATGGAAACATTATGCGGCTTGCAACTGTATGTCAAGAACCATAAAGCACCTCTTACGTCATAAGTATCCAACAAATGAGGCCTGTGGAACCAAACTCAAGCTCCTCAAGATGTTCAAATGGTGGACATTTCACAAAAGGTATCCTGGGACCTTCATTCCAAAGCCAAAGACAGGTTCCTGAGGGTATGTGTCAACACAGAGGCATCTCCCTTATCCTCCAGTCTGCTGTCTCTGTCATCTCTGTGTCTCTGTCCCCCCCCATAAGACAACACAGTTGCTTATAAAGGCATAACTGAATAATTCTTCCTAAAGAAGACATATTAACGGCCATAAAGCATACAAAGAGATTTTCGGTGTCGCCACTCCATTAGGAAAAGGCAGCTCCAACCCACAATAAAACCACACTGCAGTGGTAAAAATTGACAGTCCCAAGTGTCGGCAAAGATGGTCGCAAGTGGGAATCTCATTTGCTCCCAATAGAAACGAAGCCCTGCTATAGCCAACTTCAGGTAACAATATTGTGGTGTCTCAGCTAAGCCCCTATTTGTCAAATGACCCGACAGTTTTATGCCTCTGCATTTGCCCAAGAGAATGAATCCCTACAGCTGCTTGAAGGCATGTAGAGACGAATGTTCAGAGTGCATTGTTTAGATTTTGTTATTGTTCCTGTTGCATTGGGATGGGGAGTTGGGGCATGTATGTGTGTATGCATGTTTGCAAGTGTGCACATCCTTATGGAGGCCAGAGGTTGATATTAGGTGCCTTCCTTGATTACTCTTCACCCTATTATTGAGTCAGAATCTCTCACTTGAACTCAGAGCCTGTCAATAGGCTACTCCACTAGCCCTCTTGTTCCAAGGATCCCCTGTCTCCACCTCCTGAGTCTGGGCTTATAGAGACACTGTCAAGCCTTCCAGGTCTGATGCGGAGCTGGGGATTCAACCCCAGTCCTCACACTTGTATAGCCAGTTCTTTGCCCACTAAGCCGTCTCTCCAGTCCTGTTTGTTCGTTTAGGGTTAATTCGTTTTGTTTGGTGTTTTGAGATAGCTTCTTGCTATGAACCCCAGGCCAGCCTGAAACTCATGGTCGTCTAATTCCAGCGTCCTGAGTACTGGGATTATAGGTGCGTACTACTATGCCTGCCTAGTTTTCTTTTATTATTGTTGCTACGTTTATTTTTATATCACTGCTGGTGGGAGTGCAAACTTGTATAGCCACTTTGGATTCAGTATGGCAATTTCTCAGAAAACTGGGAATCAATCTACCTCAAGACCCAACAATACCACTCTTGGGCATATACCCAAATGATGCTCAATCATACCACAAGAATACTTGCTCAACTATGTTCATAGCAGTGTTATTCAAAATAACCAGAACCTGGAAATAACATAGACGCCCCTCAACCAAAGAACGGATAAAGAAAATATGGTACATTTACACAACGGAGTATTACTCAGCAGCTAAAAAAAAAAGCAAAGCAATGACAGCATCTTTTTTTATGGTGTATGTATTGGGTATGCACATGTGTGGAGGTCAGGGGACAACTTTTAGGAGTCACCTCTCCCATTTTACCATGTGGGTCCTGAGGATCAAACTCAGGTAACCGGGCTTGGCAGCAAGTGTCTTTCCCTCACAGAGCTACCTTCACACTCCCAGTTCATGATACCCCGCCAAGCATGGCATATCTACACAAAGCAATACTAGAGAGTAGAAATAGAGCTGTCGGTCTGTGCAGCCATGTGCAGGAGTCCCAAAAGGTATGCTAAACGAAGGCCCAAGACTTAGGATTCCATTAACACAAAATGCAAAACTAAGCGGCTGCAGTTGGGGAAAAACAAAAAGAAGAAGCTGGGGGGAAAATCCCTTGAGAAGAAGCGGTTGTCTCTCTCGTGTTGGTGGCAGTCAGCAATTACAAAGACTCATTAAACCGCGTGCTTTACATGGACGCATTTCGTGGCATGCAGATAATGTTTTCAAAAATCCCAGAGGCCAAGTGTCCCAGTGTCATCCAACCTGTTGTCCCAGATCCTCAGTCTAAGCAGTGCTCATTACTGGAAACAAGGTCATCCCAGGGCTCTTGGCTTCCTCTTGCCTCCGAGCTGCAGATCCAGCTGACATTGACCGATTTCCAGGGTGCACCGCGGTGCATCCCAGGCGGAGGCCAAGGGAAACAAGCTTGTGCCCCTGTCACTAACGATAAGAGCCTCCATCGGATTCTCCGCCAGGCCGTGTTCGCCGTCATTACGCCCATTGAAGATGAGAGCGGAGCAGTAATGAGCTGGGTGTTATCAGCTCACAAATAATTTATAACGGGCAAACTAGGACAAGAGCAGAGCTTTTTTTGGCTGAGGAGGTTGAGTGTCACTCTTTAAAATCTAGGCTAAAAATGATTTATAATACATATTCACTCAGCAAGTGAAAGCGTCTCTTTCTTCTGTCTCGTGCATTTGAACACTGGGCCTTTTACCCTGAGCAATGAAGAGCCTCCGCTGGCCACTGATCTGTGACAAGAGGACAGTGGCTTGGTCAGAAATGAGACCTTTGCAGAAATCCCTTAATCCCCAAACCAAGACCAGGCAAGAAGGAAGGAAACATCAGAGGAAGAAAGAACCCCTTAGAAAAGCCTGGAGATCACGCACTTGAGTTGAGCTTTGGAGAGTTGCTAAGATGTGGTCAGGAAATAGCCCCGCCTGAGACAGAATCAGGGGAACCGGACTGTGTCTGTGTTTTTGAAATGATGTGGATGTTTGAGGCAAACAAAGTGGCTAAACTATGGTGGCATCCGGGGAAAGGGTATTTGAGGTGTGTTCTTATGTTTCGGTGGGCTCTTTGGTACTAATACCTGTAGGTGTTAATACCTGCCCCAAGAGAGGGAAGCCACTACCCACCAAAATTTTCTGTCCTAACCATAATTCGCCAATAGCCTCCTGATAACAGGATTAACTCCCCTAGGAACTGTGACCCTCAGATCCTGAAGTACATGGACCAGTAGGCAGACCACATGTAGGGGTTTCCATTTCCATCAGTGAGCTGGCTCTCTGTTAAAATTTCATCTTGGGTATACTTGGGAGGGGTAGGGCAGCTTTCCCAGCCGTGGATTACCTCAGAATCAGTTAAATTCTTTTATTTATTCATTTTTAGTGTGCATGGCCTTTTGTGTGCATATATATCTGTGTACTACTTTTGTGCCTGGTGCCCACAGAGGCCAGGAGAGGATATCAGATCTCCTGAAACTGGAGGTGTTACAGCTGGTTGTGAGTTACCATATAGGTGCTGGGAATCAAACCTGGATCCTTTGGAAGAAAAAAAAAAACCAGCGCTCTGAATTGCTGAGCCGTCTCTCTAGTGCCATAAGCTGATTGTGTGTCATTGAGGCTCAAGACTCCACTATAGGGGCTGCTTCCTAAGCTTTGAGGGGAGGGAGTCCCTCTACCACGTGTTCCTTATTCCTCTTGTTAGGACAGCCCCAAGCCCAGATTCCCTGTTCTAAATCCCTCAAAGCCTGGGGTTCCTCAGAGGCCCTCAGCCTGGGTAGCCTTGCTTTCATCTCTTCTACAGACACCCAGTGTAGAATGTCCTTTTGAAAGCAGACTTCATCTTGTAGACCAACAACCACAGAAGAAAATGGATAGGAAGGATAGAGGTTTCTTATATAGTCCTTGTCCTACATCCACATGAATTTCCTTGCTGTCCACGCCCTCCGGATGAGTGGTAGGCGTACCTGTCACAGTTGGTGACACCCCTTGGCATGCCTCTATCTCCTATGGTTTACACTAGGGGTCCTTCTTGGTGCTGCATGTTCTAGTATGTTTGCAGAAGTATGGTGCCATATGCCTGCCGTGGTGGTATCAGACACAGCTGTGTCACTGCCCCCCAAACCCTCTGTGCTGTGCCCAGACATCCCTCACCGTGAGCCTTGGTGAGCCAGGGTTACTCTACCACCTCTGGCATTTCACCTTTTCCAGAAGTTCGTACAGTTGGAGTCATACAGTATCTGGCTTTAGCATCCCAGTTTCTTTGACTTAGGAACATCCGTCTGAGCTTCTTCCATAGCAGGCTGAAGAGCGAGTGTTCTATTTTCCACGGCTCACCAACCACTTGACAAACAGGACCGCAGTGTCTGTCATACATCACCCTGGATCTGCATGGCTCACAGGCTGTGCCGAGACAGCTTTACCCCTCCAACAGGATGGTGGTTCTTGGGGCACGGGCCAGGACATGTGCATGAGTGGTACAGCCAGAAAACCCAGCCACACCTCATGACTTGGCATGACGCTGGGTGCTCTGGGCTAGAGGAAATAGGATTGGAGCCTCACCAGGGGCTCTCGGAGTTGATCCTGGTAAACAGCATGCAATTTGCTTCCTGGAGCTTAAAGCTCTATGAAGTTGGGAGGCTGTATCTATCTGTCAGTGGAGCTAAGCCATGTAAGGTTTTGTATGTGAGTCAGAACTTGCTTATTATTAATGCCGTCTCTCTTTGTGGCCAAAAGTCTAGCAAAACATGTTTCTGGCCCCATTACTCAGCTCTGAGCTGTGGCCAACATCACCTCCATGGGAGTCTTTTCAGTCGGGTGCTCTCTGCAGAACGCGCTCTGAGAGAGGAGGCACCCGTTAGCAGAACAGAGCCTTCGTGGAGTGGAACGTTCTAGTTACCTGTGTTTTGTGCATTTCCAGAGCCTCTAGAAACAAGTCTGAGAAGAAGCGCCGGGACCAATTCAATGTTCTCATCAAAGAGCTCAGCTCCATGCTCCCGGGCAACACGCGGAAAATGGACAAGACGACCGTGCTGGAGAAGGTCATCGGATTCTTGCAGAAACACAACGGTAAAGGTCGCACTTCTTGCTATATCTATTCCCCCTTGCCCTTCCCACGGGTGATGAGTGTGTCAGGCAGGGCAGCCCTCTTCCTGTTATCACAGGGTCATCACCCCTGAGCTCCCCTCCAAAGGCTCTGGACTCGCCAAAAAAAAAAAAAGTTCTATGTCCAGTTGGGGAGAAGACAGTCACACTACAAAAGACTTTATCATCCTGAGGGGAGACTTGAGAGCAGCCTCACAGGTGGCCCACAGCCTGCACAGGTGGCATTCACCATGTGTCTGCCTTTTTGTCATAAACCCTTGAAACTCCCCCAGTACCTGCCCCTAATGGGACATCTTTCCCCACGTGTGACATTTGTTCTGCCTCCACACTTGAAGCCATTTTTGCCCTTTTGGGATCTTAGTTGGAATCACAAAGTCCATTCATACTCCCCTCCCCCTGTCATTGGCAGAGACTGTCCTGTCACGTGATGTTACCACGCGATGCCATCCTGGAACACGTGTCTCTCTCAGATCATCCTCCCTCGGTGCTCTTACCCCTTTATGCTTGATCGCACCAATTCTGCCACTCACTTTGAACGGTATCCAAAGCCACAATGATGAAAATAAATAAGAAAAAGGTCAGAGAATAGTTGAGAGGAATCAGGAGCCACTCACAAGCCTGGAAATAAAAAACATCTTTTGGCCTGTGATACCAAACAAAATAAAATCAGGGAAAGTCCAAATCACAGACGACATGATTACATCCTGAGCTTCACATCTGCCCCTGCTTTCCTCTGGACGTGTCTTAGACAAGATGGGATCACCGCAGGAAGTAGTGCTGGGACATGGGAGAGTGTCCTTTACATGTCATTCTCTCATTATTTCCTTGGGAATTGTGTATTCTTGTTACCATCGTTGACAGCCGTGACAGGCTGCCCTTTATCTTGGAGTTGCTGTAAGAGAGAGTAAAGAATGTGTTAATTACTTTTGTTCAAAGTCGGGGGAAGACCACACAAGCTGAATGGGAACAGTTTTATCACCCTGATAGTTTCATCAGAATACTTCTATTTCCTAAGTAACATTGTAGCCAAGTGAAATAGCAGGTTGGCTTGATTGCCAAGATATTTTGTACAAATTACTTGAACTAGGTCAGTGCCACGGAGAAGCAGGACAGCTGTTAAATAGGACAGCTGGGATCAAGTTCATCGGCGTGACATTTATGCCGCTCTCTGTCCACTGCAGAGTTACCAGATTCCCTCCTCTGGACCCCAGACAGGCCAGATCAGCAGCGGTGAGCTTCCTGACACCAGGAGAGCCTCTCCAGGCTCACCTTTTCGTGAGGCAAGACCTGTCTGCAGGACTATCTGTGTGCAGTCAAGAGTTATGCAGAATCACATGTTTCTGAGATTCCCCATTCAGAATAAGGGGAGGGAGATCCATGGTAAATTTCACACGGAAATGGGGTGCTTGCACCAGACTGTGGCTTAAGGTGAAAAGGCAATACAGTCACTTTCCATGTACACATGATCTCCACAGGTCCAGGCGACAGTGGAATGGTGGCTTTCCTTCTGTGTTAACTCAGGGCTCCCAGAGAGCCAGTTTCCCTTCAGTGCCTCTAAACTTTACAACCGTACTTTATGCAAAGTCTCGTGGCAAAGGAGAAGCCATTGATGTATAAGAGGTTAACTTCCCTGAGTCAGACAGCCAGGAAGATGCGGTCTTTAAACCCAGCAGCCTGCCTTACAGAGCCCTGTCCTTAAGTCCCCTTCTACTGTTCTCTACAAGGTGTAATGCCCAGGGCTCCTGGAGAATCGTCCATCATAGCTGCACTGTAGTCGTGTGTGTTAGTATACCCTCTCGGATAATTGCTTCTCAACCTTGGCTGCCCATGAGAATCACCCAAGGAACTTTGAGAAAAATCCACTCCATGGATAAGATAACCAGAACCTTGGGGTAGCTCCCCAGCAGTATGCTTGGAGCCTGCTGGTGCCAGTTCAAGGAAAGAGTGCTAATTTGTCCATGTATGCACTTGTGCATATGATGCATATGTGTGCAGGTAGATGCACATATGTGTGTGTGTGCATCATGTAGATACCAAAGGACAATCTTGAGTCTCGTTATTCAGGTGCTTTCCACCTTTTTTTGGATACAGGGTTCCTCACTGGTCTGAAGTAAGCTAGGAAGGCTAACCAACAAGCCCTGAGGATCTGCCTATGCCTGACCCTTCCACCTCAGGGCTGAGCTCACAAATACACACCACCATGCTCAAATGTTTTTGTGAATTTTGAGGATAAAACTCAGGTATCTGTGCTTGCAAGGCAAGAACCCTACCGAATGCCTTAGTTAGAGTTTCTATTGCTGAGATGAAACACCATGACCAAAAAGCAAGTTGGGGAGGAAAGGGTTTATTTGGCTTACACTTCCATATCAACTGTTCATCACTGAAGGAAGTCAGGACAGGAACTCAAAGCAGGAACCTGGAGGCAGGAACTGATGTAGAGGCCATGAAGGGTTGCTACTTGCTGGTTTGCTCCTTACAGCATGCTCAATCTGCCTTTTCTGAGGGATTAGGCTATAGCAATGATTTGTGTCAAGCCCTGGAAGTTCTGCCTCACTCCGTTGCATCAACTTGACAGTCCCAAGATGACCTCCTAGCCTAGCTTTGTGTAGCACCCTCTCTCTGCTTCCCAGAGTGCATTTCGCTATGTGTATCGTGCAGCCTAGCACTGTGGGGCAGCCCTTGGCGTGGATGTGAATGGACGGCCTCACAGCCCACATGGTCTCTTCCAGATCTCCTCCTGTGCTCAGTTAACAAAGTCTCTTTGAAGTCCTTCTGCAAGCTCTTAAGACCTCTGTGCTGACTAGTCTTATGTCAACTTGCCTAAGCTAGAGTTATCTCAAAGGAGAAAACTCAATTGAGAAAACACCTCCCTAAAATCTGATTGGAGGCATTTTCTTTTATTTTTTTGTTTGTTTGTTTGTTTTTGTTTTTCGAGACAGGGTTTCTCTGTGGCTTTGGAGCCTGTCCTGGAACTAGCTCTGTAGAGCAGGCTGGTCTCGAACTCACAGAGATCCTCCTGCCTCTGCCTCCCGAGTGCTGGGATTAAAGGCGTGTGCCACCACCGCCCGGCTGGAGGCATTTTCTTAATTGGTGACTGGTGGGGAAGACTCAACTCATGGAGTTGTCCCTGCACTGGTCCTGGGTTCTATAAGAAAGCAGACTGAGCAAGCCATGGGAATCAAGACAGTAAGCAGCGCCCCTCCATGGCTTCTGCCTAAGTTCCTGCCTCCAGGTGCCTGCTCTGCTTGAGTTCCTGTCCTGAGTTCCTTCAGTAACGGACAGTAATATGGACGTGTAAGCCAAATAAGCCCTTTCCTCCCAACTTGCTTTTTGGTCATGGTGTTTCATTGCAGCAACAGAAATCCTAAGACAGCGATACATGAAGGACAGCCCAAGTTTGTCTAACAACGACAGCAACATGTTCTTGCAGGCATTTAAGGAGGGAGAAAACTTCCCAGGAGACCTTGCTTCTCACAGGGACACTGGGGATGGGCGGAATGAGTCAAGGTCTAGTCTCATTCGCAACTTGGCACTTCCCACCCTCTTTCTCCATGAGTAACTAGTGAATCCATTGAGACTCATTCAGAGAGAGGCCTCAACTCCCTCTCCATGGGGGAGAGATTGCCAAGATCATGGGTGCAGGTGTTGGGTGTTGCTCATCGGCATGTGTGCCTGGCATGTGTGAGGTTCTGGATTTAGCGCTCAGCACGTAAAGGGTGCTAAGGAAAACAACCGTGAAATCTTCCCTGTGTACAACGGGCGGGTTCTCTGCCTGCACAATCCGCTTTCTGCAGGAAGTCATCCCACGGGTTAGTTTTATTCCCCGCGCGGGGTAAGCGGTATTGTTTTACATTTGCATTGGTCTTGACGTGAGTGGTGGAAATGTTGGTTTAAGATAGAGGATAAATAAGGAAAGCCAAATAGTTTATAGTGTCCGTGGTAATATCGAGGTTAATTTAATAATAGAACAAAATTTAAGTGTAGAAAAAGCTAGGGTGTTTAAAGTGTCCTACCTGGGCCAGTGAGAATCCAATTGACAAGTTTGAACCAGGCCACCAGGTCACCATCGTGACAGAGAATAGATTAGAGTAATAACAACAAAAAGAGTTTTGAGAACCTTAAACTCAGATCCTGAAAGCAGCTCCGTGGGCGGAGGCCAGGAGCTGTGAGTCAGGTGCCTCCCTAGCACGCGTGAGGCCTGCACCCCACAGAGGCCCAGCTGATAATGAGTGTCTCTCTAACGAACTGTTGCTCAGTAATGATGGAGAGGGTGAGAAATGAGTTCTGTCCTACGTGATACAGTGGGCTTATTTACTGTAAGCCTGTGGTGTTTCTGGAATTTGTTTTTAAGTGCTGGGAACAGAATCCAGGACCACACACACGTGGGAAGCACACTCTCTAGCCGGTGAGCTCTACCCCTGGCCCTTGGATTTTGATAATCCTAGATTTCAGAAGTGTTTATTCTCTGCTTTGACCATGGATAAGTAACTTGACAAGATACCACCACGTCAGTCTTTGTTCCTTCCCTTGAGGGGGCCGGCTGCCTAATCCTAGCTGCTCCAGCTTTGTCACAGAAGAGTCAAGGTCATGGCGGTGGCGGGCGCTCTGTGCTCTACCTGTGCTCACAATGGGATATTCTCTCCTCCATGGTGTCGTTAAAGGCTGTGACACCATCAGAAGTGTTTTTCAGCCCGTTATATCCACAGTCCTCAGAGTTTGGAAACCAAGGCTAGCATCTGCCCATGGCTTTCTTTAATTAAAAATTTACACAAAATAACATAGGAGAGACATGTGCTTTGTTTATTAATTCGGAATTCGAGGTGCCTTGAATGTGAAGGCTTATGTATGCATTTCTTTTCTTGATTTTTTTTGTTTTAGAAGTCTCAGCCCAAACGGAAATCTGTGACGTTCAGCAAGACTGGAAGCCTTCGTTCCTCAGTAACGAAGAATTCACCCAGCTGATGTTGGAGGTAAAGTGTACTTTCAAGTCAGCTTACTAAAGGTGGGGGTAGAATGGGGAATGAATTGGGGGACACTTACAGAATGGACACAAAGTTTTGTGGTGGCACACGCCTTTTATCTCAGCACTCTAGAGGCGGAGGCTGAAGAGTCAGAAGTTCGAGGCCATACTCTGTTTCTTTGCAAGTTTGAGACCAACCTGAGATACACATACCCGAAGCCTTTGTCAGAAAACAGTAACGATAACCACCACCACAGCAAAAACAAATGAGCAAAGAAACAAAAAGCAAGGAAATAGCTCAGTCAGTAAAGCTCTTGCCTCATAGGCACGAGGACTTGATTTTGGTCCTCAGAAGCCACGTTTTTAAAAATGCATACATTCTGATTCCAGCATTTGAGAGGTGGAGACAGGCAGATCTGTAGGACTGGCTGCCTAGCCAGCCAACCTAGTCTACATGGTGAGCCCCAGGACAAAAGAGAAACCCTGTCTCAATCAAAAGAATCAAAGCGAAAGGCCCCTGAAGAATGATGCCCAAGGCTAATCTCTGCTGTGCACGTATATTCACATACATGCACACGCACTCACACACATGTAATATGCACTCACACATATATGAATCTATATTCATACACATGCACATGAATATGTATTCACATATATGTACTCACCCGAGCTCTCACACGCATGTGCTTGCCCATACATATACCGTCACATACAGACATTCATATATATTCACATATACATGTCCTTGATAGGTTAAAGAGTTTAGTAAGTTAGAAATTAAAATGCAGCTGCTGATTCCTGTTAGTTCTTAGGCCTGAAGAAATGCCGGCTCAAGGCCTTGGAAATAAGCTTTGGAAGAGATACTGCCGGGACTCTGCCTGCTATTGTTTATGCTTTGGCTACTGAGTTGGGCCACCTAAGCAAGCGTTCCCAAACTGGAAGTGGTGGGGTGCTACCTGTGGCCTCACTGACTGTAGGGCAGGCCCTCTTTGTTGTCTCCAAAAAAGGGGCATAGAGCATGAACCAGGAGTGAGCAGCGGAAGAAGACAGCGTGAAGAGGAATAGAAGATCGTGACAGACAGAAGCCCCTCTGCAGAATGACAAGGTTGTAATTTCCTCCTTAGTGGACACACACATTGGCAAACAAGTCTTTGAAAAGTATGTTTTAAGCCTGGGCTCATAGTACATCAACATTTATGTGGATGTCAATCGCGGTGACCTGTGCCTCCCACCCAAACCATGAGCTCTTTATATAACATGACTATGCTCCTTCGTCTGGTCCAGTCACTGAGTGTCCCAAGTTGAGGCTGATGGCCTGCTGCTGCTGAAGTAATAACCTCCAACAGCTTCCTTGAAATCGTCACGTAAGGCTTAAAGTCCTCAGGACTGATCACGCCTCTACAAAGCACCGGCAGATACTGACTTCTGACTTGGGGACCTTGGAGGTGCATGCCAAAGGCCATCAGACGGACAGAACCAGATGGGACTTGACTGAGACGTGGGACAGAAAAGTCCAGCAGAGGGAAGTTCCACCTAGGCCCAATGACCGTGAATGGCTCCCAGCTGAGGCTTCGGAGGGTGGCTTGTTAGGATAAGTCCGTCTCTAGCTCCTCCCTGTGCCTATATAACACTGATGTAAACTTCAATTTCCATAGATTATCTATGCGGAAAACAGAAAGTACCGGAATAAGAAAATGCCAGAATAAAGATGTCCAAATATTATGAAACATAAATGCATTAATGAACATTTGCAGCAAATGAAAGCTACTTAACTCTGCATGGGAACTATATTTAAAGAAAATACAGAACTTTCCGCAGAAGCAATGTATTTTAAGTATGTTAAATTTAAAGCAGCTTGTGAAATAGAATGTTAATGTGATGCATCATTATGCCGCTTTACAGGAATTGATTTATCTCTTAATTCCTACGGAAAAGAAGTTAAAAAACATATAGCCCTCCGGAATCAGCCACTTTTTAAGAGCCCGTTAACACAACCTTTTTGTTTTATCCAGTGAGTTTCAAAGTGTCCAAAGAAGTTCACAGAACAAAGCTTCTGTGAAGTTTTAAAATTGTTGATAAATTCATGTCGGGAAGGAAGGTCTAACCATCAGAACTAGCATTTCTAGAAAAAGATTTTGGATTAATGTGGATAATATTAATGCCCTTATGCAGCTGCTCTCAGATGAGAGTCCTTGAAGCAGATAGAGAGGAAGACTAGATGCATGACTTGGGTCTGCATTCATCCCTGCCCGCCCTGGTCCATGGAGAAGGCAGCTCTGAGTTGAATGTTACCCAGCCCTGGTCCATGGAGAAGGCAGCTTTGAGTTGAATGTTACCCAGCCCTGGTCCACGGAAGGCAGTTCTGAGTTAGATGTCTCCCCAGCCCTGGTCTGCAGAAGGCAGATCTGAGTTAGATGTCTACCACCTAGTGCAGGTGTCTAGCTAAGTTGAGCTTCTTTTCCAGCCTGTTGCCCTTCAGTAGACACAGATCTGGGACTGACTCAGCAGAACCATCTGATTTCTCCTCCCTGATGGTCCGAACGCCGTAATGTGCCCCTTCAGGTGATTCATGAGTTTCCACGGAACAACTTTTTCCTAGGGTTTGTCCCATCCCTATGGCACATCCCCCTCTTTCAGAGAGCATGTCTTTCCTAGCCAGGAGATTCTGTCTACTTCCATGGGGACCCAACCTGGCTGGGAACACATATGCCCCTAGGGAATCTCTAGTGTCTCCAAGCATGAATCTTTCTGTTGAAATAAGAGCGGCAGGGCTACGTCCCCAACACCCTGGCCGCTTGCTAGCTTATGCCCGAAATAACAACACACAAACTGTATTCATTTAAACACCTCTTGGCCCCATGAACTCTAGCCCTTACATGCTAAATCTCGCACCTGGACTAGCCCATTTCTAATGATGTGTGTAAGCACCCCAAGGTGTGCTTACTGGGAAGATTCTAACCTATGTCCATGTTGGGTCGGAGCTTCATCACGTGTGCCTCAGAGAGCAGAGCTATCGGGAGAGCAGAGCATGGCGTCTCTGCTCCAGAGAGCAGAGCTGTCGAGTCTACCCAGGAGAGCTGAGCATGGCGTCTCTGCTCCAGAGAGCAGAGCTGTCGAGTCTCTCAGGGAGCAGAGCAGAGTTTGACCTCACTTCCTCTTCCGCCCAGAATTCTATTCTGTTTACTCCTCCCACCAATGCTTTAACCTATGAGGCCAGCCAAGCAGTTTCTTTATTGCTCAATGACCTTCCTCCATCATCTTTCTTTCTTCCTACCATCTGTCAAAGGGGCATAGTACCAGATTTCAAGACTCACACTGTTGTGAAGTACAAAAGAACAAAAAATGGCCCAGTTAGAGCCCAGCATCTCTGGTAGAGTGTAAGAATGTGGCCAAAGCACTCGGAGAAATGATTCAAAAAGATGGAAATTTCCTTTTTTTTTTTCTTTTCTGTCTTTCTTTCCCACCCCTTTTGGATATATCTCTTTTATTTTTATGTGTGTAAGTTTTTGACCTACATGTTTGTATAGACATAGCATGGGTGCCTGGTGTTCAGAGATGTCAGAAAAGGACCCTGGATACCTTAGAACTGGGGTTACGGGCTGTCTCAAAGCCACCATCTAAGTGCTGGGCACCAAGCCCATGTCCTCTGCAAAAACAAGTGCTTTACCTACTGAGACATCTCTCAAGCCTGTAAAGGAGAGAATTTCTTGCTGGCCAAGGTTTGGAGAATTCAAGGTTTTTCAGGAAAGTTTTAGCAGTTCTTTCTCTTAGCCCATGCACTGCCCCAGAGAATGCAAAGACTGTTCTACCAGAATCAGGAGTCTGTAGATAATTTTATCTCTCTGTAATATGCGGAGTGGCTAAGCCTCCAGGACCTGTGGAAATCCCCCTTCCATGAATAGGGGCACGTTGTGGTTCTGTTGTACCACACCAAGTGTGGCTGTGGGATTTCCAGAGCCATGGCAAATGGCAAGAATTGTTCACATAGAGACTCAATGTGGGTCTTACATACTTTGTGTATAAGGCCAGTGAGCTGGTGGTCATCTCACATCTGTGAGTACACTCAGCTTTGTAATGCCCATGTGCCCGACAGGCCCAAGAAGGACAGGGGCTCACTGTACAAAAAAATAAATAGAAAAAAAAATTACTTGTTCAACTACTTTCCCCAGGCTTCCCATCTATTTCCAGAAAGGTCCAGTTGACAAGAATGCCCCCATACCTTAGAAACCTTCACCTACAGACCACAGAGAGCCTGGAGAAAAATGGGGTCTAACATAGGCTGGAGAGACGAGGGGTGTGGGATGAGACAAGACTAACGAATAGGCTCTGATTTACAGTCAGCTCGAAACAAGAAGTTCTGGGGTACTGTAGCACTACAGGGCAGCTGTAAGTACAATAGTGTGTTGTGACTTACAGAAGGTAGATGAAACTATTTTAAATGTCTTCACCATGAAGAGATGGTCAAGATTTTAGAGGCAGATACCTCTTAAACTGACTTAAACATACTATCTACACACATAACAAATATCCCATGGCACCCCATGGGTAGGTCCAACTTTATTTATTTATTTATTTATTTATTTATATTTTATATATCAATTTGAATAAATCTAATTAAGGGCTGGAACTGAATCTCAGTGATAGAGCTTACCTCCCACACCTGACACTCTAGGTCCAACCTCAAAGCACCACCCCCAAAAGAAACCACTGAGTTGAACTTGCATTGATGAAACAAATTTGAATTTGAAAGGAAAAACCATTTAGGAGAATAATGGAGGAGAGGTTAAAGTTACTTGGCTTTGCTTTTTCTCACCATCACTCCCAAGTCTAACCCAGAGGGTCTTGGCTTCCATGTGACTGGTGTTTTGTGCCTGATTATTCTTTGATGCCCTGTGTATTATGGGATGTTTTACATCACCCCCTGCCTCTCTATGCTAGAGACTGCTGTCAACCTCCAGTAACAACAACCCCAAACATGGCCAGACACCTCAAGGTAGAGGTCCACGGATGTATCCAAAGGATGCAGCTCCTTTAAGAGTTGTGTGTTACAAAAATCAACTCAAAATGGATCAAGAACCTTCTCATAAGACCCAAAATGCTGAAACTGCTTCACAAAAGAGGCAGAGGAAAGAATTCCTGAAAAAAGAAAAAAAAAAACCCAACCTCAAGAATTGATAAGACAATGAACCAGCATGAAATTAAAAAGCTTCTATACAACCAAAGAAGCTATCAGCAAAGTAAACAAAAAACTTACAGGGTAGGGGGAAAATCTTGCACAAGGTATCCCCTAGACAGGGGGTTAACATTTAGAATATGTAAAGAACTACAAAAATCAAACACCAAAGAAAAAATAAATAAATAAATTCCATCAATAAAATGGGCCAGTGAACGCAACAGTTTTCAAAAGAAGAAACATAACTGGTAGATAAATATTCGCAAAGGTCTTCAACATCCTTAGCCATCAGGAAATGTAAATTAAAATTAAGGTTCTGCCTCTCCCTACTCAGAATGGCTAGCATCAAGAAAACAAATGAGGGGCTGAAGATGTGGTCACATGACTCACATCCTGCATGCCAGCCCAGCCCCCTGTGTTCACCTGACTTCATCCCACTTACACCATATCCAGCCTCAGGGCCGTTCCGCTATGGCCACATCAGACCCGCAATCAACAAAAGAAATTAGCATACTCAGGTCTCATTACAGAAACACAAACAATATGACAGATCAAGACAGTGTGCACCACCCCAAACCCACTAGTCCTATGCTACCTGGGTGGTAACTCAGGACAGGACAGAGAACATGAAAGATCATTCATAAGCGTCATCGGAGAATTCAAGATGTTTAAAGACACACACACAGAGGGGAAAAAAATAAAAACAGTTCAGTCAACTTAGAATAACCCAAGCAATGCCCATGAAAACCCAAACTCAAGGCTGAATTTCGGAATGATGAAGACAATCCAGGATTTTAAAATGGAATTCAATAAAGAGAAACATGGGAGAGAGCTAAGGCAGAAATCAAGATGGAATTGGAAAACTCAGTAAGAAACTCATGGGAAAGCCTTCCAAGTAGAACAGATCAAAGAGAAGATGGAATATCAGAACTTGAAGATAGGGGAATTAGAACACACAAGCAAACAACAGGGAAGGAAGTTAAAACATAGGAGGAGGAACACACTGGAAACGTGGGACACCTTGAAAAACCAAACCTTTGAATTATAGGCATAGATAAGGGAGAAGTCAATGATAGACTAGATCTTCAACAAGATCATAAAAGAAAACTTTCCCAAACTAAGAGAAGACACACCCATGCAGATACAAGAAGTCCACAGAGCCCCAAATTTAAAAAAAATAAATAAATAAGACCAAGAAAGAAATTCCCAGGGCGTATCGTACTTAAAACACTAAGTACAAAATGAAGGAAGAGTTCTGAAAGCTACAAAGGAAACCACAAACCACGTCCACAGTTAGTGCCCTTCTCTGTTCCTTGCTCTCGCACACTCAGGCACACCCTCCTGACTTCACAATCCTTTTCATGGGGCTAGGTTCCCAGCGGCACTCTAGGAGGATCTAGGGAAAGGCATCCAGAATGTTCCCAACTCCTTCTAAGGAAACATTCCGCCTCCTCCCACAAAGCAAAAACGTTCCCAGATTTGGAGAAGACAGTATTTCAAAGACATGGCTGGTGTACCAGCAGTGGCAGGCTTCCCGTGGATGTCCACCTGAGCCTGTGTGCCATTCCCTCAAAGACTGACTCTCTGGTGAAGTGGGCCTTGTTTTCATTCGCTCTGGCTGTTGGTTCACCAGGTTCCCCAGATAGCCAGATGCCAGCGTGACCCCTTCTTTGCTGAATTGCATAGATTGAGTCTTAGAAATTAAATTGACTTTGTGTCTTATGAAAGCATTATAAATATTCATGGTCAGATTTTAATAAATCTAAAACACTCAATCTCAAGAGACTGGCCCTACCCTGTGAAAGAGCACAGTTCATGTTCATTTTCTAATGGCCAAAACAAGGTGCCTAGCAGACGGTATAGACGCTTCTACGTACATGGAATTTTTAGATATTTGGAAATACTTATGTCCAGATGAGTTAGTTATATAGTCTGCACTCCCACCCAGCCTGGTGGAACAAGGTGATTCCTTTTGAAGTCAGTAGGGATTAAAAACAAGTTTCACTATCCTCCTGCCTCAGCCACTCAAGTGCTAGGATTACGGCCGACCGCCATCACAATGTTCTTCCTTCGGTGGCTACTTCTGTGGCCATGGATGCTGATGGAGGTCTGCCGTACCCAGCACGGCTCCAGGGATGGACTTGACCGGGGCTGCAAGGGAATGAAAAAGACACACAGATAGACAGGTGGACAGAAAAACTGGGACTGGGTGGACTGGGCTGCCTGACGTAGAATTTGCAGCCCCAGAAGCTCAGTGTTGTGCAGTTGAACAGGGAGGCAGGGTTATTGCATATAGCTGAACAAAGAGGCGGGTTTGGCTAATCTTGGTAGGAGCAGTCTCTGGTGGGGAGCAGTCTTCAGGCCTTAAACATCCATTGAGGGTGGGGGCCAGGGCCACATTGGACATTTTCTACACACACTATCGATGTTTTCACTTGGATAGGAAAGGAAGACTTTGCCATTTTCCTGTAGTCCTGAGGCACTAGGGTCCTTGACATGGCGGGCTTATGTCAACCACACAAGTTTGCACAGGCCTTCACAAATTCATTCCTCAGTTTCCCACAGAGACCTGTTTGGCCTGCCGGCACACGTTTCTGTTTGTGAGGTGTCTTTCTCCATATCTTGCAGGAAATGTTCATTTGCTCCTGAGCACTCAATGACTTTAGGGGCAGGGCCTGGGGACTGTGGCCTGTTGCTGATGCCGTGAAGTGGTAACACGATATTCTGATTCAGCTCAGTAACGTGCCTGCCATGAAACCAGCTGAAGCAGTTTCCACGGCTGCGTTTCGTTTTGTGATACCAAGAGGTGAACTTTTTCACCGAACCTGCAGTGCTTTTGCAAGCACTTTGCCTGAGCTGGACAAACGGTGTGCAAAACCATCCTGTGTGTAAGGCGGTAAAGTGCTGTGAGGTCCTTCACAGAAACGGTCTGAGGATTGATTGAGAAACAAAGCCAGCGTCATAAAAGGTGGACCCTTCGCTTCAGTATCATGTTCTTCCATAAAAGCATCTCTAAGAAGCTTTCAAATGTTGCATTTTCCCCCCAGGCATTAGATGGCTTCATCATCGCAGTGACAACAGACGGCAGCATTATCTATGTCTCCGACAGTATCACGCCTCTCCTTGGGCACTTACCGGTGAGTTTCTGCTCTGGCGGCCTTGGCCCGTGCACCTTTTTATGTTTCTCTGAAGAAGCAATCAGATCTATGATCAGAAGTGGCACGGGTAGAGGGAAGCTCTGTGTGAGAAGGAGGTGTGTGGAGAGTTCAAGAGTGTCCGAGCTCTGCCGAACCAAACCAGGCTGAGCCCAACATCCTGGGGCAGGTGATGGGCAGGAGAAGGCATGTATCAGCCTGAAACTTAGGCACGGAACCAGTATCTCATCAGGCCCCGGGCTGCCATCGGGATGGGACTGACGTGATTGTATCTCGGTGCTGCTAGCGGAGCCCAGAGGACAGCAGATGTCCCTGGTCAACGGAGAGCTGATTAAGGAAGGGAGACAGATGGCTCCTGTGGGATATGTGGTTTGGAGCTCTGGAGACACGTATGAGATTGCAAGTAGGCTGTAACTCCCATCACACCGAGTCTTCACTGCAGCAATGTTTCCTGGGAACGGAAATCCTCTAACAAGATGCCGTAGGACCAGTGTTGTGGGGGAGGCCTTGGGAGGAGAGGACAGCTCTGCAGCCGTGGATGGATGGATGATAGAGGCTTCTCTGTGAGGCGGCTGCAGGCCCTTCTGTTCCTTCTCCCCCCCTTCATCTTCCTTCCTTTCTCCTGGTTTCTTCCTCCCTCCTCTTGATGGCTCCTTGATAACAACAGCCCGACACGAAGTCACTTGCAGATCTGCACCGAACTAGAAGAGGATCCACCCTTGAGGAAGCCTCAAGCCTTTTCCCAGCGTCCCATTTCTTGCCTTGCCATTATTGATGGCCACAGAACGTGGCCTGAGACGTCAGCTCCACTGGGAGCGACGCATGTGGGTGAGGGATGAACATCCCCTCTTCTTGGTCCTAACCAGGCTGGCAGAACCCGCCACCCCACTCCTAACCCTCGCATTCAGAAGTAAGGCCTCCAGTTTATGTGACAAGCAGGGTAGTAGCTTGCCCTGGATTAAAGGAAATTCCAGACCTGCAGGATACTAGGAAAGTATGGTCCCCCTCTTCCTGGTCATGCCAGATCAGGAGGCAGCATGACTTTGCTTCATGAGCAACTTCTGTCTGTCTTGTAATGATAAGCTCCTCTCTGGTGGGAGCTCAGGGTTCCTTCTACATTGTCCCGGCCTATTGGTTCCTCAGAAGTCATTCTCCCAACCCATCATTTGTGCAGATGGTTTTGTTCGCCTACAGAACTATCACTGGCATTCTCCCGTTATCCCTGTCTCTTAGGTCTGGAAGGTACTTTTGATCTCTCTGGGTGAGGACCTATGCCGTGGCATCAAAGGTATCTGGATGCCTTTCCCATGGCATCAGAGATATCAGCAGTGTTTCCTGATGCCAGAGGGGGATGGGCAGACGGGGTGTCCTCTTTGGGGACAGCTGCTGAAAGAGGATCCTTTTGGTCTTGAAGGATGTCGAAGAGCATCCACGCCTTGACTTTTGTCTCAGTAAGGAGGGTGGTGATGGATGGGGAGTGACCTCCACTTTTTTCAGCATGGTTTTTTGGTGCTTATCCGAGGATGGCTGGGTAAAGAGGAGAAGATGAGGTGCCTTTCTTGGGGGAACCTTCTATTCTGCTTTGAATGGCAAAGCTAACACAGTGATGGCCCCGACTGAAAACAGTCAAGTGTGACCTGCTTTCTGGCTGGGAAGGCAGGCCAGAGCCCAGAGCTGTTTGGGTAAACAGGGCTGCTCTTTTCTGCTTTATGCCTTCACGATTATCTGATGACCCAGTTGCTATATGTGGCAAAGGGAACTTAGTAATTTTTCTGGCTTGAAATTTCACTGGGGTCTTTCTTTGCAAGTGGGGTAGGCAAGGGCTTTAAAGGACAGACATGTCCCTCGTTCCAACAGCATTCAACTATTTCTTCTGTGAGCCACTCCTCTATTGCTTCCAGCTTCCAGCTGAGGAAGCCCAGGGACCCAGCCACTGAGGGCAGAGCAGGGGCTGAGACAGGTGCCGCTATGGTGAGACCAAGCTGGTTGCCATTTCGCTCTGGTGTCTTCCTGGGGCCAGGAATTTGGATTGCAGCTTGGGAATTCATCTGGGTCTTATTTTCTGGCATGAAACCAGGACCCGTCTATAGAGTATTGAATATTTGCAGAAGCCATGTGAGGGTGACTTTCCTTCATGATTTCAATCAGAGAACTTCCGCCTTTTCCGCTATTCGGAACACTCATTGAGCACTTGCTGTCCACCAAGTTCCTGTGTATTAATATCTGTAGAGCATCTGGAACCTTCTCTCACTCTCTTTACTGATCCTTACAGTAACTCCATGACAGTCATTAACCCCCGTGCACAGATAGGAAAACATGGCAGTACAGAGGAGTCCAGGAATTGGCCCACAGTCCTGCAGTCAGTCCGGGGTGTGGCTGTGGTGTGAACTGGGGCAACGGCTTCAGAGCTTCATCGTTACTCAGATCTCTCCAGAGGACATTTAAAAAAGGTGCCAGTTCCCCAGATTGTAGTGAGAGTGGTGAGGAACTGGAAGGCAATCATTCTATAGGAGAGGTGGCCATTGGGAAAAGATATGGCTGGCTGGGGACAATCAGGACGAGGGGCAGGAGACCACAGTTCCTGACAGCAGAGCCCAGCCATGTTGCTTAGCACAGGCTGGCATGCCAAGGTCCAACCCCACCATCTTCTGGGTGACTGGGATGAGAGGGTCGTCCACGATAGAGAAAAGCCCACCAGAATTCTTCCCACGAGTAAGCTTGCTTCAAGGCTGTTTTCTTTCATCTTCATGTGATAATATGTTCCTGATAGATTCTCAGACAGTGGTTTTCTGATGAAACATCATTCTCAGTTTGGCAGAGGAAAAAAAAAAAGAGAAAGAATGAAACAAAGCAAAGAGCAAAAACATGCCCAAAATAGAAAGTGATTTTTAAGATAAAAGCAATTTTTTTTCCAGTGCTGTTAGCATCAACAGTTGGCCTTTCTCAGTGTCTAGAATGAGCACAGGCAACCAAAGCAGAAATGGTGTGTGTGTGTGTGTGTGTGTGTACACCTGTCTGTGTGTGTGTATGTACCTGTCTGGGCCTCTGTGTGTGTGCTCACGTGCACGTGCGTGCGTGTGTGTGTGTGTGTGTGTGTGTGTGTGTGTGTACACCTGTCTGTGGGTGTATGTACCTGTCTGGGCCTGTGTCTGTGTATGTGTGTGTGTATGTGTGTGTGTGTGCCTGACTGTGCCTGTGAGTGTGTGTGTGTGCATGAACACATTTCCGAAAGCCCAGGGCTAAAGGGAGCTTTTGAGATGTCAGACTTTGATAGAAAATGCTGGGGAAGCAGACTGCATGCAAAGGGCACAATTGGGAAACAGTCTGGCTATGGCAGAACCACAGTAGGCATGATCTGGGGTTCCTGTTTAGACTTATTTCATTTTTTTTTTTTAAGCTTCCATTCTGGTTCCTATTTCTGGTTTGTTTGCAAACGTGGTGCTTGCCTGAAGCACTAGGTCATTGTGCTCTCTGAAGACAGAAGTCATGTCCCCACCCCTGAGCATGGTATATGTATCTGAGTGTTTATGAAAAAAACACCAGCTTCCTGAATAGGCCTGCCGTATGGGAGCAACTGCCTGCACATAGTTCCTCAAGGTGGGCGTGTCCCAGAAGAAAGGCAAACCTGCAGATATCTCAAAGAAATCAGATAAGATTAAGGAAGTCTAGAGGCTGGAAAGTACTTTCGTATGGGTTAGTTCTGCAGGCAAAAGCTCCACTGAGAACCACATACATGATTATCACGAATATGTGCGCAAGTTCCCACGAGGTTCACAGGAGGGAAGTCAGTCACAGGAAAGGAAAGGCTCAGCCTCTGGCTTGTGTTGCTGTGAAACACAGCAGCTAGATCAAGGCCAACAGCAGACCCACTTTCCCGGAAACAACCCCCACCCCCACCGGCAGGAAATGCCTACTCCAGGCCAGCATTAGAGGGCTCCAAGGCAGGGAGCCCAACAAATGTGATTGCGACTTGAAGTTGATCATGTATTGCAAGTCCAAACTTGCATGTGTGCGTGGGTGCATGTGTGTGTGTATGTATGCATGTGTGTGTGATATCTCTAGAATTTAAACTAATGACTGAGTATGAACAGGCAGGTAAAACATCGGTCGCCAAGATTAAGAACTAGAATAGATCTGAGACCATTGAGGGCCCATCTCCTGCCTTCTCACCATGTCTCACCTCTGCCTAGAGACAACTGTCTTCCTAAGTTTCAACCTAACTCCTTGCTTGTTTTCTTTGCAGTCTTATTAATGCCGAATTGTTTGCTGAGCTGTAATTTAGTCGAGGCTAAGAATTTCATACCCCAGTGGGGCAGTAGTGGCGCACGCCTTTAATCCCAGCACTCCGGAGGCAGAAGCAGGCGGGTCTCTGTGAGTTGGAGGCAGCCTGGTCTACAAAGCAAGTTCCAGGAGAGCCAGGGCTGTTACACAGAGAAACCCTGTCTCAGGGAAAAAAAAAAAGAAAAGAAGAAAAGAAAGAAAGAAAGAAAGAAAGAAAGAAAGAAAGAAAGAAAGAAAGAAAGAAAGAATTTCATACCCCAAATGTTTTTGGAACAAGAAATGTTTCAGTATGGGACATTGCCCTTCCTTCTGCTAAGATTTTTGTTTATTTGCATAAATTTTCGTATGCCTCTATATTTATATAATGAACTATCTTGAGAATGGTCCCAAATCTAAACAAACAAAACACATCTATGCTTTACCTGACATTCGTAGCCTGAGGAAAGTTTTAGGAAGTATTTAAAATCATGTCATGCACTAGGCAACATTTCATGGTGTAGAATTTTTCTAAAAGTTTCAGATTTGGGGGTGGAGATCTGGCTCAGCAGTCAAGAGTACTGGCTGCTCTCTCAGAGAACCTGGACTCAGTTCCCAGGACCCACATGGCAGCTCACAACCTCTGTGATTCCAGTTCTAGGGGGATCAAACGCCCTCTTCTGGCCTCTGTGGGCATTGCACACATGCAGGCAAAATACCCACACACGAAATAATATTTTTGAATCCCAAGAAAATCGAAAAGTTTCAGATTTGGGGCTTTTGGATCAGAGGTGCTCAAGCTCCGCTCCTTTGTCTTTCTTCGTGTAAGAGGGGTCATAAGAGCAAACCCAGCAAGTCAAAGTGCTTGCCACACAAGCTCGATGACCTAAGGCAGAGCCCTGGAACCTGGGGGCAGAGAAGGCATCTCTTTGCCCAGAGGATCCAAGTTCAATACCCAGCATCCACGTTTGGTGGGCAACTCAAAATCTCCCATAACTTCAGTTCCAAAGAATCTTAAGCCTATGGCCTCTCCTCCACTACACACACACACGTACACACACACGCACACACAAATGCACGCACATCATTTTTAAAAGCAAGATTTCCCTTGTAAAGGTTAAAAGAAAGTATCATTTCCCATAAGTTATCTTCTGACCACTGTAGGCCACTATGGCACACACTCCCCACCACACACATACACACACACACACACACTAATAATAATAAAGTTGAAGGAGTTTTAGAATCAAGCAATAATAATAACAAGACTTCTCAGTCTTATTTGTAAGCTCCAGAGCAGCCATTGGTTTCTGTTACAGGGCAGGACCCCTTGTAAGAATGGACTCCAGTTCTTCCTTGTGTGCCTCTTTCTCGCGCTTCCTGGTGAGCATGAGCAAACAGCCCTAGAGAAGTAACCCTGTGTAGGATGTTGGTTTGCAGGATGGATACTGTGCTTTCACCCTCGCTAGATGACGTTTGTCTGCCCCCAAAGCTGTGTCAGTTTGCCTCTGCCAGCAGGGGGCAGCATTCTGGAAACTCCGAGTCATCAGAATTTGGTGTTTGTCAGGGTACTTAGCCTTTGGCAATCTCATGTGTGAGAAGATACCCCATGAAGATGTCGTTTGCTTTTTTCTCCTTGTTACTAATCTGTTTTGTTACGCGCTTATTGGCCAGGTAGATGCTCTCTTGTGTGAAGCATGTATTCAAGGATAGTTGGAGGTTCCTTGTGATGCCTGCATTAGTAGCTGCTTGTCCTTGTGCAAACATAGTGTGTGCTTGTGGTTGCCATACACCTAGGCTGTGTGATGGATTCCCCTATTGCTGCTGGACTGGAGCCCATACAGCATGTTTTTGTGCTGGATACTGTAGCAGCTGTGACAGTATATAAGTGTTTGTGTATCTGAGCAGAAAGGGTACAGTAAACAGTGCATTGTAACCTCATGGGACAACCATGATAGGACATTATCCATCACCACCCATCACTAACCACATTATCCATATGCAGCATGTGTCTTGTATTTCGGCACTGTGCTATTGGACTTTGACTTTCTCCGTAGCATGTGGCAGGCATTCTCATCACAGTCTGGACACTGATTCTCAGGGAGGATTGCTTCAGTCACCTCTTAGGCCCCATCCTGCTGGAGATGTCCGAACACAGCAGATGATACCTGACACTAGATAGAAGAGATTGACTGCAGAACATGAGTTACCCGTGTCCAGAACCCAGGGGACGAGAACACTGTGCATCCAAAAGGGCCATGGCAGCTTTTGCATAGATGAAGGAGGGGGTCAGAGAGAGAGAGACTGACTTTGTAATAACAAGATGGGAGTATGCACCCAGATCCTAGTTAGCTTCTTTGAGTCATTCTACCTGCAGGGTTTGGCACCAAATCCTCCATCCTGGAATGAGCAAGAGGTATGCCTGGTCTCTTGACAATAGGAGCTTTCAGTTAGGACATCCAGGCTTCCAGATGCCAAGAGTATATACCACATAACACTGAGCCTCAGTCTGGAGCCTTTTACTGTAGACAGCTAACCTGTAAACACTGCCTCTTTGTGTGGCTCACCGCTTCCCTCTCTTTAAGATATATTGGTGAACAGAGATGTTTTTCCTTTGTGTTTGCGTCTTTTGTATTTAGATGCTCTTTCATGGAATCACAGTCAGAGGGATTTCTGTACTGTCTTCTGGGAGCTTGAATGTCTGGCCAGGACTTTGACTTGAGACTTAGATAAATCTAAGTATCTCAAGCGTGTTTCTAGTTGGCTGTTTCCTTTGCCTGAGTCAAGGCCTTTAGGATTCCCCTGAGCCTATGGGCGTGTCTTCTCACTGGGAACCAACCTTGGGACCTCTCAAATGGTCCTTTTTAGCTGTAGCCAATACAGAGCTTCAGCTAGAACTGCCACAGCCTTGCAGGGACATTCGAGAGCTGAATGTTCACCCAGCCTACTTGCAGAACTGCAGCCATCTTGAAGTTGCTTTTGGTACAGGCTCACTACTACACGTTGCTGGGTGCAACTGAACGGCCATTACCTGTTCAAGCCTGAGATGTTTCCTGGGTTCACAGCAGTCTCCGCTCATCCCGAGACTCCTAAGGTTTGGCAAGGAGAGACCTGAGAACAACACAGTGTGGATTTCAGGGGAGGCCTTCCCAAGGAAGTCCCAAGTGGGACTAACTCCTAGATCAGTCAGCCCAGGGTCTATCAACAAGTGGGAGAGAGCCCCTACTGCCTCCCACCTCCCACAGATAAGTGACGCTCCTGGAGATGAATCGGGTGGGAAGATGTCCGTAGATAGTGTGGTCCCTCCTTCCTCTCTGAAATTGCTATTACTTTAATCAACAGAGCTCGGCTCATTGAAGAAACAGTTCAGCTGCAGAGGCAATGTACCCTTCCCTCGGCACTAGGGTTTACATTTTCTAATTATCACCGTTTGTAGCAGTTTTTATCATCTGAAAATGGCACCATAGTAAAATAAGCAGCAAATACACGTAAGATCTAAGAGCAGCACTGAGCCCTTGCTTAAATATCAGCCGACCAAAACCTCACAACCTCCCATATACCCACGTGCCCTACCCCTATCCATTTGTCTTCATTCTAAATAGTCATTCATCCTTGTGCCCCACAGCCCTCCAGCCTAACATTGCTCTCCCACATTAAGGCCCTAGGCCAAAAGGTCTCTCACTTCATTCTGCCACACCCACCCTAGGGGAAGGATTTAGATGGAACCCTCAGAGAAAAGACTATGGAGGGGCTTCGGGCTTGCAAGAGTCTGAAATATCTTTAAGAAGACAGGCTACTGTCATCTGGATGAGCATTAGTCATATGCTAAAAATGCTAGAGGGAATTGGCTTAAAATAAAATCCCGAGTGCCGGAAGGGAGGTGGTGAGAGCCAAACGGAGGAAGGATAAAGAGTGACCGCAGGGTGTGTTGACGGAGGTACGAACTCGTGTCTCCAGTGTAAGCTGCCTGGATACTTCCTTTCCTCGCTCCCAGTCAGCCAACCCCCCTTGTCCCTGGTCCTCACACCTCCTTAAATGCTGGCTCCAGGATGGGAGGGATTTACCTGCTCCGTGATGCTTTCTCGGACTCCCAAAATGGAGCCTGACACCCAGGACCCCTCAGTACTGCTTGCTGGAGTTTAGCAGTGAATTTAGTCTTGTGAACCCTGTCCCTGCTCCCTGTTCCCTTCCTGGTTCCTGTTCCACACTCGGAGCATCTCCAACCCAGCTTTGGGTGTCCCACCCTTCAGACTATAAACGTGAGACCTCTTTGCTTTGCAAGACGCTCTTCACACTTGTAACAGGGTGGTGTCCTGAAGAGCCCATCTGCAAGCTGTGATCATCATTAAGTCGGAAATGCATGACATGGACCCGGGTTTGTGCCTTGGCTTTGCATCCCGGGACATGCTGGAGCTTCCGTCGTGATTGTGAAGCTGACCCGGGGAAGTCACTTCCCGCCACTGCCCAGGTCCCCACAGAGGAGTGGACCCCGTATATCTAGCCCAGGAAGAGATAAAAAGTTCAAAATTCTAAGTGCAATTTCTGCAGACTGTGAGTCCACTTGGGGCCATTGGCAAGTCAGAAAATTGTAAGCCAGGGACTGTCCATCCTATGCCCACCACCGGCTCTCACAGTCTCGGTGCCCTCCTGGTGCACTAATTCCTCCAGCCAGGACTCTGCAACCTGGGTCGGCATTCTCTTTGCAACCTCCTCTTCCATAGCTACCTGCCCCGCCCCCTGCTCCCATCCTCTGACTGCCGTGTGCTGGGTGTGTGTACTGACTTCTGGCTGGAGTTCCTTTCCACTCTGACCGTCTCCCAAACTCCATCCTACTCTTGGATCCCACGCAAGAAGTCCCCTTTCTGGAATTGTTTCCTTGTAGACCTCCTAGCCTGTCATGTGAAATCAGCACCCATACTTGGGGTTCTCTGGGCACTTATTAAAACCTTCTCTCATGGGGCTGGCTGTCCAGCTAGTCCACATGACATGCTGGGGATCAGGGACATAGCACCGAACCAGCTCTGGGGCTCCTGTGGGTGACAAGGGAAGCAGAGGACACCAGTCTGCAGGTGAATGAGCAAGCAACCATCACTGCAGTGTGGCTGCATCTATACGCATTCCCCGAGTGTTTGCTCAGCATACCTAGCATTGATGGAGTGTTTGCTGTATACTATTTGGTCAGCAGCATTTCCATCTCATTTAATCTTTACCCCTCCTTTTTCTTGCATTTGAGGAAAGCGCAGAGCCAATGTTTAAAGCCCTTCTGGGACTTCTGTGGGCTTTGCTGTGACATGAAGGCATGCTGATAATCCAGCCGAGGGGCTGTCCTCACAGGTCCATAGGCCACAGCAACAATATGACATAAGAGCGCATCGGAAGAGGGGCCCGGGGTGAGTAGCTAGGGAGAGCGTGCTCAGGAAGGAAGCCGCAAGCTCCTTCAGAAGATGTGTCTTCAAAGCTCAACAGCTCGCTGAGCACAAAGGTGTGGGATGGTCCAGCTGGATGAAGGCCCAAGAACCTGAACTATGGAAGAATGGGAAGCTGGTAAAGCGGGCGGTGCTAGGGATAGAGGGCAGGCAAAGGGCACAGAGCTTAAAAACTGGGGTGAGCTGAGCCTCTGTTCTTAGGACGGGGGAAATCCAGGGACGGTGGTAATCAGGTGATGACTAGGACCTCTTCTGGCTGCTAGGGAGGTCACATTGGACAAGGACCAGCACTGGGGTGCGAAGCCCATTTTGTCCATGTCATGACTCAGGTAAGAGACAAAGGTGATCCACATAGGTAGGAACCACAGAAGGAGTGGAGTAGAGAGAATTACAGGGCACGACACCAAGCAGCCCCAAGGACACTGTCCTGGTTGGTTGTTTTGGTGGTGTTTGTTTGCTTGTTTTGACAACTTGACACAGCTAGAGTTCTCGGGGAAGCAAAACCTCAATTGAGGAAACACCTCCATCAGACTGACTAGTGATTTATGTAAGAGAGCTCAGGTCGGGGCGGGAGGAGTGCCACACCTGGGCAGGTAGGTGGTCAGAGGTTACATAAGAAAACTGGCTAGCTGGGTGGGGGCTGGCACATGTCTCTAATCCCAGCAGCACTCAAGAGGCAAAAGCAGGTGGACCTCTGTGAGTGCGTGGCCAGCCTGATCTACGAATTAAGTTCCAAGACAGATAGAGCTGCTACACAGAGCAATCTTGCCCTGAAAAGCAAAGCAAAGCAAAACCAAACAAAAGCAGGCTGAGCAAACCATAGGGAGCAAGCCAGTAAGCAGCACCCCTGGCTTCTGCTTCAGCTCCAGTCTCCAGGTTCCTGCCTTGACTTCTTACCCTGACCTCCTGCAGCGAGATACTGTTACCTGCAAGTCTAAAATAAAATAAACCCTGCCCTGTTTGAGTTCCCGTCCTGACTTCCTTCAGTGATGAACAGTGATGTAGAAGTATAAGCCAAATAAACCCTTTCCTCCTCAACTTACTTTTGGTCACGGTGTTTCATTGCAGTGATGGAGACCCCAGCAAGGACTAGTTGGTACGAGCTTAGTGTAGCATTGCTGCGGCAGACCTGACCATGACTTGGGGAGGCTTGTGGAAGAACTTGGAAATTTTGAACTAGAAAAGCCACTGAGTATTGAGAGCTCAGTGGGATGTTTTGTAGGAGCCTGTGAGATAAGAATATTGAGAGCAGTTCAGAAGATGGAGGCCTGGTTTGTCAAGTTTCAGAGGGAAGCTTAAAGACTATCAGGGCCGTTGGCTATTTTGAATTAAGAGCTGTCTTTCCGGTCATCTGGGACCGAAGAGCCAGCCATGATTAACAAGATACTGGCACCACTGAAGTTAAACCTTTGTGTTACTGGGACAATTGGCGCTGGTTAGGTGGAGCTAAGAAATTAGTAGAGGTTAGGTAGAGACCAGCATCACTGATGTGAAATATTCTGGGCTGTGTTTCTCCAGAGTCAGCACGCTGAAGCTGTGTTCCAGAAGTGACCGAGGCTGTCACTTGTGCCAGCAGGCGAACTTAGTAGTGTAAGAGTCATCTAGCTGGTACTGGTTTTGAAGGCAGGAAGGGGTTATGGGAAGAAGCTGAGGCTTGGCACTGTGAAAGGGCAGGAGAAGCCATTGGTAAACGTGCAGCCTCAGTGGCAGTTGAAGGCCCAGGCTGAAGGAATCATGAGGCTTAGCACCACAAAGAGAGCCTATGGGAGGCTATTGGGGAAAGGTCATTGGCCCGGTTACAGCAGATGACCCCAGCAGTTTTGGAATGCCAGTACCGTGGGAAGACCACCAAGAACAGCAACGGCAGTGTAGTGGGGCTGGCTGGAGCCTAGAAGACAAGCTGTGTGTTCTGCAGAGGGTGGAGCCAGAGAACTGGCCCAAGCCCTTTGGAGGAGCCCAGGAGATCATGAGTGGGCCCTGGATGCTGGAAATTCCTTTATTAACACTATTGGGAGTTTGGCTTTGCTCTGTTCAGATTGTAACTGTGCCCTGGTTCTTCACTCTTGAAGTAAGAAAGTATTTAATTTTTGATTTTTAAGAGATGCCCACAGTTGAGAGACTAAACGAGAGAGAGAGAAAGAGAAAGGAGAGAGAGAGAGAGAGAGAGAGAGAGAGAGAGAGAGAGAGAGAGAGAGAGAGAGAGATTTGGGGGTTTATAGTGAACTTGAATTTAAGTTTAGAGAAAATGTCTTATATTGTGATGTCTTTGTTAATGTGTGATATTGGGGATGACCAAGAAAAGAAAAAGTTGTGACTTAACAGCGAAATGTTTAGGTGTCAAGTTGAGAAGAGATCGGTTGTGCTGGCCAGCTCTTTGTCAACTTGATACAAACTATAGCCATCCAAGAGGAGGAAACCTCCACTGAGAAAATGCCTCCATAAGATCAGGCTGTGTGCCAGCCTGGAGAGTATTTTCTTGATTAGCCATTGATGGGGGCGAGCCTATTCCACTGTGGACCTGGGTTCTATAAGAAAGCAGGCTGAGCAAGTCCTGTGAGCAAGCCAGTGAACAGCACCCTTCCACGGCCTATGCATCAGCCCCTGCCTCCAGGTTCCTACCCTGTTTGGGTTCTTGTCCTGACTTCAGTGATAAAGTACAATGTGGAAGTGTAAATCGTATAAACTCTTTCCTCCCCAGCTTGCTTTTAGTCATAACGTTTCATCGCAGTAATAGAAACCCTAGCTAAGCCAGGCAAACGTGGTGCATACCTTTAATCTCAGCACTTGGGAGGCAGAGGCAGGTGGATCTCTGAGTATGAGGCCAGGCTGGTCTATAGAGCGAGTTCCAGAACAGCCAAAGCTTTATAGAGAAACTCTGTCTTGAAAAAAAGAAAGAGAGAGAGAGAGAGAGAGAGAGAGAGAGAGAGAGAGAGAGAGAGAAGAAAGAGAAAAAACCCTGGCTCAGACCTTCCCCAAATTGCTTTTGGTCATGGTGTTTCATCATAGGAATAAAAACTATAAGATAGAACTATCTGGGTGTGGCAATGAAGGTGTAAGGGTATCTGAACGCCTCTTTCATGGGTGATGTACCAGGTGACCTGGTGACCAATTAGTAGTACCATCTGTAGAGATGAGAACCCTAGATGCAGAGAGAACAGGGAAGAATTAAGATGACATGGATTACCTATGACTCTTTGGTCCTGGGGAATCTGAGTGATTGATGGAAGGTTGGGTCTGTGTGCTTGAAGCTGGTGAAGATTCGAGCCGAGCCCCATACAGGTGGCATTAAAGCTACATGACTGGGCGTTATCTACTAGGGGAAAATGAGGAGGAGGGTGAGCCATGCGGGTCTCCTCTCTTCACTGTGAGCTCCTCGTCACACACCTCTAGTCAAACCATTGTACCTCAGTCACACTGGCCACCTCCCAAGGATTCAGCATCTGTGTGGGCTGGTGCCTTCTGTCACAGCTCAAGACCATATCCACTTCCGTTCACTCCACTGGCAGTTCTGGAGGACAGAGTTGGACCTGGACCGTATGCAGTATTCATTTTGTATTCCCACTATCTGAGCCCTCAGGGGAACAAATTCCAACTCCATGAAATAGGGGCCTACGAGAAATAGACAGTAGCTTTCAGCTGAGCTAAAGTTCCAGGGAACTCCGCGTTCGCTTTATGGTTGTTTAAATGAGTGATTGACCTCTCTCCAGGGCTCCTTATGGTCCTCACCGACTCCAGCCAGAAGTCAGGAGTCTAGGCAAACAGGGTTCTCCAAGGCAGGAAGGGTCATGGTTCTCTGTACAGGGGTCAGACTTGACACTTGGTTTCTCCCTAAGCCACAGACAGCAGCATATATGAATGTGAGCGAGTGTGCACATATCCGTGTGAGCAAGTGCACACACAGGCTTGTGAGCGAGTGCAGAATCCTCCTGGCCAACAGACCGAACCAGCTGCAGGTTGGAAACCCTTGAGACAAAACTGCCCTCCCTGACCATACGCAGACCCCTTTTCCGTGTTGTTAGTCTCTAAAGGATACAACTCCGAGCAGGGCATTCACGTTGCCTCAGGCACTGTGAGGCTGTTAGAGATGACAGCAGCCCAGGTTCTGTGAAAACGCTATACCAACGCTTCAATAATCTCCCGAGGGCACTGGAGAGCATCTAAAAAAGCCTTTAATGCTTTTGTTCTTTGACAACTTCATACATAATGTGTTATAATCATTCTCACCTCTCATCACCCTCCTCTCTCATCTCCCTCCCACTCCCCTCGGGCCCCCTCTTCTAACCAATGTGCCCCCTTCCTACTCTCAAGACTTTGTTTTGCTTTGGTACGACCCAGTGTGTTTATGGAGCGTTGCCTACACGAACATGGGGTGGGGGTGTTATTTACAAGATCATGGGCAAGTTGCTGTGGCTACTTAGATGACTCCCCCTTCCCCAGAAACCATTAATTGCCAATAGCTCAAGAACCCCTGCCCCTGACTCTGCATTCTGTGATGGAATGGTGATGGGGGCTAGTATCTTGTACAGGTGTTGGGAAGATGCCCACAGCCATTGTGAGTTCACGAGCCCAGCAGCCGTACGTGTCCAAAAGATAGCCCCCCCATCCTCTGGCTCTTCCGTTCCTTCCACCCCCTCTTCTACAAAGTCCCCTGAGATACGGAGAGAGTCATAAATAGATGTCCCTAAAACTTTTACCTTGTAATCTATATATTTGCAGCTAAGTCCTCATGTTCTCTAAGCAAGAGCTCTCTCGTCGAGCTGTGGTCCCAACCCCTGTAAAAGCTTTCACGTGGCAGTTCCCCAGAAAAGAGGATGGGTGGTTCATGGAGAGTCTTCACAGACCATGTGGCCCCCAAGTTTTCATCTCTACATCAGTGCTGAGCTTCCGAGAACTCTGGGGCTCTGCCCCCTCTGGAGTTCATTAGGTCGAGCGTATGCCTTTTCTCTTTATTTTCTCTTGCAGTCGGATGTCATGGATCAGAACTTGTTAAATTTCCTTCCAGAACAAGAACATTCTGAAGTTTATAAAATGCTTTCCTCCCATATGCTTGTGACGGATTCCCCCTCCCCAGAATTCCTAAAATGTAAGTTCACCTTCCTGGTGCTGTTATTGAATCTCAAGACAAGAATTAGCTCTAGCTCGTGAAAGGAGGTCAGAATGAATTAAGAGGGGAGGACTAATTTTAAGAATAATTTTCCTCGTGACTCAGAACATCTCCAAGATCCCTTGAGGTATATTTTAAGGGAAAGCTAAAACTGGAACTTGGAGAATGTAAGACATTTTAGCTTTTATGTGGAAAAGTTGCAAGTACGGCCTCATAAGGATAACATGTTTTGCGTGTATGACAGGAGATGCCTTTTCACATGGGGGTAATAAATAGGGCAAAAGTCAGCGAGCAGCCTGCTGCTTTTAGGGAATACTAAAAGGTAAAGTTTCTGTGGTAGCGAAATAACCAACCGCTAATTGAATAATCAGGCCGGAAATCCATAGTCTGTCCTCCTGGGGCTGTCATCTGGTTATTTATATACATGTGCAATTTCATGGGAGTTTGAGATTTATATCAAAATATTTGGCAACCCAGCTAGAAGGCGGGCCTCGGTGCCTGCTTACCACGCTCCGCTTAACGAAGCATACGCAATTGCAGGCGGTAGCAAAGATGCTTGCATTTGCTCAGGCCCCAGTCCATTTCCGTGCATAATTGGTCCCGTCGTACATCTGATTTCCCTTCAAAGCAAAGCAAGGAAAGATTAAATTAAAGAGAGTGGCTCTATACGAGCAGCTTTATTTTAGTACGGCATGTGAAAACAACCAGAACTAATCGATGCCGACACAACCAACCACAGACATCTGTGAGCAAATTGACTAATTGGGTCCAAGTATAGAATACGGAATATGGATGAGCTATGGAGAGACAGGCCTGTAGCTTCCAGGGTTAGAAGCCAGATCCGACAGTCCGTTCGTTATAGGAAGAAATCCACTCAGGCCATGCGTGGCGTAGATCATGAAGGCACGACTTGTTTAGGTTGGCGTCTGTGTAACCTCTCCTCTCCCTTTCTCTCTCCTCCCTTTAACGGCCCAGCTGACAACGATTTAGAGTTTTATTGCCACCTTCTCAGAGGCAGCTTGAACCCAAAGGAATTTCCAACTTATGAATACATAAAATTTGTAGGAAATTTTCGCTCTTACAACAATGGTAAGCTTTAATTGTCCTATCCTTTCGACGGTGTCTTTTATCATGCAAAACATGCACAGGAGGTCCTAAGAATTATTTCATGTCTGCATTTGGGTTTTCCTGTCCCCAGGACCGTGTGTGTGTGTGTGTGTGTGTGTGTGTGTGTGTGTGTGTGTGTGTATGTGTGTGTATTCATCTGTGTTCTCTCCCATTCAAGAACACATACACACACCAGTTTGTGCCGGTGTGCGCATGCACCCTCAACTACATGAGTTCTGTTTATTTGTTTTCCGGCTGGTGGGATAATTTTGTGCAGTGAGAAATAGTTTACAGTTAATAAAGAACAGACCCAGCCTACTTAGTCTACTAAGCAAGCCTGAATTGTGACACCCGGATTTGCCTCTTGCTCCCTGTATGTTTATCTCTCCCATACAATCCCACTGTGAGCCCAGTTTAATAGATCTGGCTCAAGGTCACTCGCTAAGGCCCTTGTGCACAATAAAGGGCCTCTTTTACCTTGAGTCAGGAATCTACAACGGATCAACTAGCCGGCAGAAATCAGTCTTATTTCCAGAAACTACCCAGACAGACAACTGCCCAGCCTCTAGCGGCAGAGACACAAACTCTAAACCAGACCTGAACATTCATTTTGACTTGTTAGCTATGCAAAATGGAAACGCAGGTCTAATGCCAGAAATTTCAAACCCAGGTCCTATTCTGGGCAGAGCACAGAGGGCCTGCTTCTTTAGTTGCTGTGGCCCTCAGACTCAACACAAAACAGATAGCGTTGGGAAAATCTAATATTTTATAAAGAAAAATAGGAGACGGCATTGATGGGAAGTGGGGGAGGAGGAGAGAAGAGGAGAAGGGAAGGAAGCCAGAGGGAAAGAGAGTAGGATGCTGAGCTGCAGAGCTGAGGAGGAGGGCCTGGGGGAGGCACGGGGAGCACATGAGAACAGCTCTAACTGCTGCTGCTTGGGTTACTACTCTTTGACTCGGGACCCACTTGAGGCTGCTGCCCCAGCCAGATTAGTCCCTGGTTCCAATGGGACAAGCCAAAGTCCTGGCACCGCACTCTAATGCTGAGGCTAACCAGGATTTTTTTTTCCCTTCCACCCTAAATGATCCTTGGCCGCGTGGTATTTCAGTAGACACGCATGCTTCATTTAAAAGATGGCTAAGTAGAGGGAAAAAAACAGAGTGATTTTCAGGTCCTCGTTCAGGATCTTTTGCCTGGAGAGTGGCCTCCATGGCTGACTTGGCCCTTCAGAGGACCAATCTATCCAGCGATCCATGTGACTATGATGGTAAGTGATGGGGAGGGGCGATTCGGTCTCCTATGTGGGCCCCTAAGTCTACACAAAGCCAAGGCCTGACCGTGTCTGATCTGGCTGATCAGAAAGGCGTGGGTAAGCTTCATGAGGTAGCCTTAGGAGCCATCCCATAGAAGTAAGTGGTTGCTTGCAGGCTGCCTGACTGAAGACCCCTGGTAGAAAAGCCAGTGTTGTGCCAGGCCCAGAGCGGTGATTCCTTGAATGAGGCAGCTTGTCAAAATGCAAATTCTTAGGCCACGTTCAAAAATGCTAGACCAGGGGACCCACAGCCTAGGGTCATGCAGTTGGAGAGGGCTGGAAAGATCCTGGCTCCAGGAGTCCTGGACTTCATGAGTTCATTATCGGATCATTCCCTAGAGACAAATAGTGCTCCTTCCCGTCAGCTTTATCATTGAATGTAAGTGGACATTTAGAATAGGCTTAAAGTGTGGGTGCTGATTTGCTCAACCCCAAACTGAACTACGACACGATCCAGTCACCCCACTTCTTATTACATAGCCAAAAGAAGTAACAGCAAGTGCTTGAAGAGGTATTTGTGCATCTGTGCCAATAGAAACATTAAGTGTCATTGCCAAAAGGTAGAAGCAGTCCAATTGTTCATCCGTAGGTGAAAGGATTTAAAAAAAAAAGTGTGCAGTATCCCTACAACAGATTATTACTCCGCCTGAAAAAGAAGGCAATGTTGATGCATGCGGCAATATAGAAGAGCTTTGCAAAAAAGCATGATGCTAAGCAAAATAAACCCGTTGTCGAAGGGCAGACATTGTGGGATCCCATGCATATGAGGTTCCTGGTATAACTAAATCCACAAGGATAAAGTAAAGGGTATCTGCCCAAGGCTGGGGGAGGGGCTAGTGGAGAGTTGCTGAGTGGGTGTGCAGGGTGTGCACCTTCCATTTCCTAAGGTACCGTTCTAGAGATGGATGGTGGTGGTGGTGCACAGAGATGCTTAGCTGTATATCTAAATGCAGGGTGGGCCTGGAATGTGGCTCGGTGGCATGCTCAGTCCCCAGCGCCAACAAGAAAAAGGCTAGTGTTAAACTGATACTGTAGTGATTTATCACACTATCTGAAACAGGTGTCCCTGTTGGCTGTCATGGCAACTGCCACCGCTGAAGACTATCCTAAATGGCCGAATGCACAGAGGGAAAAGGCACGGCACTCAGACTGAGCACTCTGGGATGCTGCTCCTACATGGCCCTGTGCCAACAGTACCCATGCTCAGGTCAAAGGGTCACTCGTGGCTGGCTGGTGAGCCGCCATCCTGCACCCCGTGAATTTATGTTTCCCTTCCTAAAAAAAAAAAAAAAAAAAAAAAAATTCCAAATAGCGTTTCAAATCATCCTGTCACGCATCACATCTGAGAAGGCTTCAAGAAAATAGGCTTCCTTCTGAGTACCTAAGCTGTGTTTTCATCTTTTATCTTTTAAGTAGCAAGGCTTTATTTTCACTTCAAGCTGAGACAGTGTTTGTTTGCTTGAAAGAATGTGTGGAAATTATGTGTGACTTTTTTCTTTTTAACTGTTGCTGCTAGAAACACGCGGCATCAAAAGCAGAAATGTTGACGCCAAGAACGTCATCTCTCTCCAGACCTTCTTGGGTAGGCTGATGTGACAAAGGTTTGGTTGGCGCAAGAGTCCCCAAGTGTAAATGGAGACCTTGGCACAAATGCAAAAGAGCTCAAGTGAAATGTGTAGGCTGGCCACAGTCAGACTAGAGACATAAATTCTTCTTAGTTTTTTATTCTTCTTTACATACCAATCTCAGTTCCCCCTCCCTCCTCTCTTCCCGCTCTCCCCTTCCCCCACCTACCCTTCATGCACCCCTCAGCTCCTCAGAGAGGGTGAAGCCTCCCCTGGGGAGTCAACTAAGTCTGTCCCATCACCTCACTGAGGCAGGACCAAGGCCCTCCCCCCAACCCACCCCACCCCACCACCAACAACAACCCCGCCCCTATGCTAAGCACTCCAAAGAGAGTGGGCTCCACACAGTCAGTTCATACATTAGAGTTAGATCCTGGTCCCACTGCCAGGGACCCCACATACTGTTTAAGCCACGCCATTACCAGCTGCATTCAGAAGACCTCGTTCGGTCGTAATTCAAACATAATTAGACATAAATTCTAATGCCCTTTTCTACCGCGGTAGGGTGACTAGGGATAGCCATACTATTTCACTCATTTAAAACTTTAGAAGAAAGGACCTTGGTGTTTGTCACCAAAAAAGAAGTGGCCAGTGTTTGAGGAGGAACCGCTGCTTACCATGACTTGAACATTGTATAACATACATGAAGCATCATTTGGTTCCTCCTTAGCATGTACAGTTGTTAGGTATCAACTTAAAACACAAGGACTAGTGTAGAACTGGGTGATGGAGGTGGCAGGCATGGGACCCTGGGTTCCATCTGAGCAAGAGCAGGGGAGGGACAGGATGATTCTGAGCCAATGAGAGCTTTTGGAGACCCTCACAGTGCATACATGAGGCTCCTGTCTGCTTTCTTGTTGACCCTGGATAACACTTTGATTTTCCTCCAGTTTCCTGACCTTGGCCAAGGGAAGGGAGAGAGGGAAGGAAGGAGGGAGGAAGGGAGCAAGGGAGCAAGAGAAACATAGAAGGAAGAGAGGGGAGTACCGTTGTCCCCACTGGTGAGATTATGCTTTCTCATGGGAGTTTTGGGACCACCCATTCATCTCTGTCCATCACCCAAGTTTGTTGCATAAACAGCAGAATTGCCCAAAGGCTTAAGCAAAGTGTCATATTGTATATTTGTTGGGCACCCCTCAGGAAATGATCATTGGCCCCAATGCTCTAGGAAGAAGGTATCAAACATAAGACTTTTTAACATGTGAAGAAATATATGTTGGGAAATGAAACAAGAAATGAGTCTTTTTAGAAGTATTCACTTGAGGACAGTTTCCGACCTGCCTGGCAAAAGGCTCCTGAAGAATACAGACTGGGCTAGGTGACCGCAAGTCCCATCCTTTCCCAGGAATATCCTGGCTGGTGGAGAGCATGGGGTAGCCTCTGAATGCAGGAGTCCTGCCTTCCTCTGCCCTGAGTGTTGACGATTTCTAGAGCTTCGCGAAAATAAAAAGCCTGTTTTTGAACTTTGGCTGTCCTGTCCAGATGTTCTCTCCAAAGAGAGACAAGGAGAGACACTTTTGAACAAACACACTGCTTTTTCTCACTCTTCTAACTAAATACAGGGGTCAAGAGGACCTTCCTAAACTCCATGTACCCAAGTGTCATATCCCTTACCCTACCGCTACAAGAGCGTGGAGGAAGCAGCTAGAGACACATCAAGAATACAATGAACATCTTTGCTTTCAGGGGTCGTAAGAAGCGGACTCTACTCCTGATAGGTCATTTCATGGCAAAAAAGAAAGCCTTTATTGGGTCCTCTCCCAGCCTTGGACTTAAATGTGCATCTGACTGAAATCCAGAACACAGTATTTCAAAAGTTGCTGGTATGGTTCCAAATAGGTCACCCTCAGCAAACATTCCACCCTGGGCTTTCCAGAAACCACACACCAGAGTATAAAAGTTTCCCTGCCCTCATTCTACCTAGTTGCCTCTAACCACAGCACCAGATTGAAGTGCTGGCAAAAACCGGGGCCTTTCAGCTTCTAACACTTGGTTCCATGTGTTCCCTGGGGTTTCTGTAGGTTGCCTGGCTTTGAGGTTGCTGCTTCTGTGTTTTGTTTCTTCCCTGTGCTGAATTAATTAAGATGTCTTGGTTTAAGAGATCAAGGCAGAGACACTCCAGATCTCCCTGGATACAGAGGCAGGGGATTGGAAACCTCTTATTTGGTGTTTTGATGTGAGCATCACTGGCCCCTCAGCACTAGAAGGGAAACAAGCTCTTCACTCAGCCACGCCGCACTGAGTCCTCCCCCAGTGGAGGTCAGCTTTCAGATTAGGCATCAGTAGGTTTCAGGTCATGGTCAATAACAAGCCATGATCCTGCACAGTCATCTCAAGTCCATATTACAATGGAGCAGTAAGGATTGGGCAGACATTCATCATCAGCTGCGTCTTTCCATTTGCTCTCATCTGAGAGTGACTTCGTGTGCAAGACGGTCTATAATTCTAACTGAAAATACGCCAAAAATATGCAGACAGGATGAGGAGCTCAAGAAGTTGCTCAGTTTCCTCAATACATGAAGAATTTACCGCTACCCACACCACCCCTCAGGGGATGACTTAGTTCCATCACCAAGGTCCTCTGGTCCCCTGAAAATACTCAGTGAATGGCAGGAAGTAGAAGAGACTGGAGTGAGACATACAGTTGCCCTTTGGAGCAATGTTCTTTCTTCAGCTCAGCAAACTGCAAACCCAGCCTTCTCATGGCTCTCTTACTTCTCACCACACAGACCTGGCAGAAACAAAATAGCCAAGCATGATGTGAACCAGGTAGGTGGTGCTCAGGCCAGGAAGTAGCAGTGTGCGTTACTGTCGCCCAAGAACATTTTTTATTTGGCTGCTCAGAACATACCCAATAAAGCATGCTGGGAACCAATATCTGGCTGTTCTGAACATACCCAATTAACCATGTTGCAAAGTAAAAAACAAAAATCTGAAATCGGCTTTTATTTGTGTGAGACGATGCCCCATAATGGACTGAAGAGTATTTTCCTCCTGATGGTCCAAAAACCCAGAAATATGTAGGATATCTGTCAAACTTGGGGGGTTGGAAAACTCCTCCTTCTGCTGAGCGAATCTGCTAAGCCATGTCTTCCCAAATACCATTAGCTTGATCCTCATTTGTTTCAAGAAACGCCCAGAAAGCTCCCTTTACTCTCTGTGTGGACTAGTGTATGCTTTCCCGGAGACTCTGCAAGTAGTTAATCAGCAGCCTATCTGGGGAGAGTAGACTGAGCTATGAGCTGCGTGGAGCAGGATCAGGGCATCTTTTTCCTCCCCTTTGCTGCTAGCTAACATCTGCTGCTAGTGCTGACCCTTCCCGCCCCACCCCCACCCCCGGTGTTGTCCTAAACCCCTTGAGACAAGTTTTCCTGCCATCTGAAGTCTCCCAGCCTTGTGTCCTTATCATGACTGATCTGGGAGGTCAGCTTTGCCATGGGACATACTTGGGAGCCAACCTCAGGTATGTTCCAAGGAAGTTAGACAATCTAAATACCCAAAGAACCTTGGGAGTTTAATTTTAAGACTCCCGAGAATGCCAACCCAAGGCAACTCGTTCAAGGTATTTAAGATAGAGATGCTATTGGATAGCTCAGAGCCTGAGAACCTTTGGAGCAAACATTTTAGTTTGAAGGTCCATAGCAATGTCACCATGCATCTCTCCAGATAAACTCTTCAGTCCTCTGTTAGGCACTGCCGCTGTTTGTCAACCTTTGATGGCCATTGTGTCATGTAATTCCCAGACACTATCTTGCCCAGGCCTCCTTTGGACCAGTGTTTATCCATCAGCCGGGTAGTGAGCTAGCCTGAATACCAGTGACTTCTAGAACCCTCCTACAGTGCCAGAGTAGAGGAACTCCGAAGGAGAAGCCACCCCAGGGTTCCCAAGTCTGTGTGCTAGTTACTGGCAAAGATCAGAACGTTCCTTCCTGGACTGAGCCCTAAGCTCAGTTTGAGCATCAAGTGGAAGTCGTCCTTGAGACATTCTCCAGAAAACCTGTGCTGAGAACTAGCTCAGCGCTGGAAATAGGAAGTAAAGCTTGGCTCCCACATGGGAAAGGCCCGCTTTTGGCAAGGGTAGCATCAATTTTAAGTAAGCAGACTCTAGAAAGAAAATGGAGCAAGAGAGAAACACTCCTCTATATCACGAGTTTGGGAGACCAGAGGAAGAAAGGCTGTACAGACAGTAGGTGGCAAATCCTCCTGAGACATAAGAAAGCCAGTTGTAATTAGATGTATTCTTTCTATTATTTAAATTGAAATAGGTAATTGAATCCTTAATTAATGGCTTTAAACTGCCTTGGGATCTGAAGTGCCCGAAAGTTAATTCAGATGCTAAGTACGCTGCGAAGGCCGGGTGTACGGTATGCATGTGTGTTGCCTCTGGAACACGTGAGGGGCCTTGTGCTTCAAAAAAAAAAGTCATTTCACACTTAACCAGCGCTGTGTAAGAGAGTGTCCTTCCCTAACTTCCTCTGCAAGGCCTTCCTCTTGGCCTTGACTAGAACATTCACCCCAGTTTGCTGTCTATCACCCTGGATCAGGCTCTCAGGTATTTAAGATTTTCGGTGGGAAAGCTGGTTGAAAAAAAAAATGCAATTTGGGGCCCGTCTGTAGAATATGCATCTAAATGCAGGCTACCAGTAATAATGGAACTTCCCTAAACAAGGATGGGGGCAGAGCTGGGGATTTTCACCTTTGAAGCCTTTGAAGTTATAAAAGAGCAGATAAAACTGGGCTGGAAGGCAGCCAGGCTGAGTGGAAAGTCTGCAAAATCCCACTAATGTCCACCACACCGGTCTCTGCTCTCCTTAGGGAAGGAGCATGCCTTAGGCAGGTGTTTCCTTCTCCAGCTTCTGTCCACTCCTCACAGGAAATCAGGGAGAAGGCTCTTGCTGGCAGCGTGTGGGTTTAGTAGCCAAAGGGTGGCTCAAGCCAGGTGCATCAGTTTCGGGGAGAAGGCGGCCTTCTTAAGTTCCTAGGGAGACCTCGGAAGCTTGTCTCCAAGGTCTCGGTATTCCAGAAAGAGCCAAGAGAATTTTATTAGGTCATTATCTGGCAGGGTAATGTCTCTTCGATTCAAGCAGAGAGTATTTCACATCTGGGAAATTTTTAATGTCTTTTTTTTTATTGCACAGATGTTCACATCTGCAGACCTTCCCTTATGTGGGATTGTTTTCCTTTCTCTTGATAAATCTCTTGGCTCACCCCACAAAACGAGTCTACAATAGTCTTAAGTCAGCTCATGACAGATGTAAACTCTCTCGAGACCACTATTTTTTATTTTACTCACTTTGTATTCGTGTTTGGAAACATTTATTAGTATTTATATGAGTGAATTCAGAGAATGTGTTGGGTAAAATGAATTTATTCATGTTAGCGGAGAGCAGACCACATTATAGATTCATTTACAAACCTGTAAGTAAAAAAAATAAATGATTGGAAAGCTAAACTATAGTCCTGCAGATCCCATTTTAAAATGAATTTGGTTTTCTGATGTTCCATTTGCTATTGGTTACATTGGAAAGCTTAATGGTGCTGAAGAATCTGTGAGTTTAGAAGGCACAGGTTATGCAGACACCCCTCAGTATCCATTGGGGATTGTTCCCGGGTACCTCAGACATACCAAAACCCGTGAGTGCTCAAGTCCCCTGTATAAAATAGTATGGTATTTTCCTATCTCCCCTCACACCCCTGATATGTTTAAAACCATCTCTAGATGGCTTTCAGTGCCTAATAAAATACAAATGCTACATGGTTTTACTGAATTGCTTAGGGAATAATGATGTTGAAAGGCTGTGTGTGTGTGTGTGTGTGTGTGTGTGTGTGTGTGTGTTCCATAGATATGTAGTGGCTTCTTTCAGATATTTTCAAATATATGGGGTCCACAGTTGGTACAGTGTACAGACTCAGAGGCCTCAGTTGTGAAGGACCATCTGTAACCAGCCACATTTTTTAAAGGAAAGGTCATGCGGCCTGCTCCTCTAGGGATCCTCAGCCCTGGCCACATCACGGCTAGTCAGTGGAGGTCTGGAAAGTACCCATGACTTAATTATGTGATCTGGGCGGAACCCAAGTTACCAAACCAGAGGACCCAGGGTAGCCAGCCACACACTGAAATTTGAGGATTCTATGGATGGGCCAAGTTGGTTATTTTCATAGTTAACCAGGTTCTCTCCTCCCCTCAAAAATTCAATCTACAGATAATAGAATTTCTCTGGCCCAAAAGGTCATGTAGTTCTTCACAGTTACCCTGAAGAAAGGTCTGGTTGTCCCCAGGAAGAACCCAGGGGGATCATAGGAGGACATTGGGAGCCTGTTTCCAACACATTGGTGGATGTGAATTTAGATCCAAATCCTTTATCCTCTGAGAACTGGACTTAGGCAAAGACCTTTGGGGCTGTCAGGTGACCTTTCCAGACCTCAGTTTCCCCATCTAAAATGGTGGCAGTCATGTCTTCTTAGACTTGTGAGGAAAACGACAGACTCATGGAGAGAGATGTCATCACATACTTGTTGATGTTTAGCAAGTTTAAAAGTTATTTTGGTTCAGGGTTTCTGAGGTTTCAGTCTATGATCCACTGTCCTGTTGCTTTGGGGCCTGTGGTGAGGAGGATGGTCACACCAGGGAGCACAGATCACAGAGCAGAACAGAGGTGCATAATTTGTGCCTGGAAAAGAGACAACATGGATGAAACCAGAGTCTCATAATCCCTTTCGAAGGCAGACCCCAGGAGTCAAGAATATCCCAAGTGTATCCCTCAAGGTTTTACCACTGCCCAATAGCATAAACTAGAAATTAAGCCTTTACCCCCCATGGAGGGCATCCCAGATCCATCCACAACCATCTAAGTTGCAAGGACAACTTCCCAGTGGTCTGGCCTCTTATCATCCCAGACTCCCTAAAATGAGACAGAGTCCTTCATGCTTGTGAAGCCACCACTTCTTCTCCTGGGACTATCAGCAATGGAAACACTGCTGGACAATGTAATTCACCCTTAAAACATCAAAGCCAGCATCCAGGCCCTTCCTTGAGAACAGTGATTCTCAACCTGTGGGCCGTGACCTCTTTGGGGGTCAAACGACCCTTTCACAGAGGTTGCATATCAGATATTTACATTACGATTCATGACAGTGGCAAAATTACAGTTATGAAATAGCAATGAAAATAATTTTATGGTTGGGGATCACCACAACGCGAGGAACTGTATTAAAGGGTCTCAGCATTAGGAAGGTTGAGAACCACTGCTGTAGAAGGAGGGCCTTTTATTGGAGAGCGGTTTCCCCAACACAAGAAGCAAATTCTGAATAGCTAGTAGAAGTGAGGGTCAGTGGGGGTCTCGTGGTTATTGCCGTGGCTTCAATTCCTAGTTCAGCCAGGAAGATGGCCTCAAACAAGTGTCTCAGTTTCCTTCTCTGTGCAGTAGGAATAACAGGCTCACCTACCTCCTCAGGGTGCGGTAAAAATGGAGCGAGGCAACATGCCTAAACTCCTGAAAGCAGGAAGTGCCAGGTAAAGGTTAGTTATTGTCGCCAGGCAGGGCTAACCTGTGCGTCTTCCTCCCACCAGTGCCTAGCCCTTCCTGTAATGGCTTTGACAACACCCTCTCGCGACCTTGCCGTGTGCCGCTAGGAAAGGAGGTCTGCTTCATCGCCACTGTGCGGCTGGCGACACCGCAGTTCTTAAAGGCAAGTTCCCAACAAGGGACATCACGATGTGGACCTATTTCAGTGACATCACATTTGGTTACATGTCATGAATGATCCTTACGGAAGGGAATAAAATCGCGATAAAGTTAGATTTAAAAATTAGTTTTCAAAACTCTAAATGTCGAGGTTCTGGTCTGCCCCTAGGGCCCATCCCAAAGCCCCAGGTTCCTGTGGGATTTTGGTTTGAAGGCAGCACCCGTTGGTGATGAATCTACAAAGATATTTGGCCAGGCTTCATATCTTTGCACCATCATTATGCATATGTGCTGAGTAGGTGGACCTCAGACTGTGAGTCAAAAAACTGAGAGCCTTTATTGTATTTTCCCTTCCGTTGTCACACTTCCTATCTCTGGTACAAATGTGGATGGAATTAAATTCTTGATTCGAATTCAGAGGAAAAGCCCTCACCTCAAGTTTTCTACATGGCCAGATAATGGGAAGGGGGTGAGTCACAGTTTGGCTTCTAGGTACTTTTCCCAGTTTGTGAAATAAATTTAGGGTCAGCTAATACAGAAATTAAGTACAGATGACGAATTTCGGTCCAGCACCGTTTGGAGATTGGCTCAGAGTCGTTTTAGCTTGGGTAACCCATCATTCAATTCCTTTTGAACCAACCAAGGGTGAGCATTTGGCACCCTGAGCAACATTCTGGTTTGTTTTCTCTCTCTCTCTCTCTCTCTCTCTCTCTCTCTCTCTCTNTCTCTCTCTCTCTCTCTCTCTCTCTCTCTCTCTCTCTCTCTCTCTCTCTCTCTCTCTCTTCCTTTTCCAACACAGGAAATGTGTGTAGCTGACGAACCTTTAGAGGAATTCACTTCGAGGCATAGCTTGGAATGGAAATTTTTATTTCTGGATCACAGGTTTGTGAGAAGAAAAACATATTTGAGTTGGGTCCTTTTCAAGAGTTGTTTGCAGGAGCCAGGCTCCGCTTGGGAGACTGAAGTCCAGCCTGGTACATAGAAGGGGAAGGACTCCTTGGTGATAGAACAGTTGTTCCCAGCTAAGGGGAAGGTCGGGATCCCATTTGTGCCCAGGTCCTACGTTCAGAGTGATGTCTCAGCCCCAAGACATCTTTGGGATGGACCCAACTTAGGCCGTTCCTACTTCCTGATTGTCAAAAGCAGATGTGGGGAGAGAAATACTCTGATTTCTTTGATCCTCCTAGGATCCTTCAGCCCAATGCTTTCGTTCCTACATAGCACGTCCTTCCCGGTTTGTGAACTAGCAACCATCCCCTCCCTGCCCTTTCATTGAGCATTGGGTTGACCCAGTTGATAGCTATTTTAAATTCTCCAATATCTATAAGTTCTTGTTAACATTTTGGGTCAAGTTATCCCAAGGAATGAAATGCCTACATGCTGGAATGAGTGAGGTTCCTTTTCAATATGGGCTCTCTGATCCTGAGCATCATTGCGATACTGCTTTCCTGCCCCTGGTTCTTGATAAACGTGGCCTCCATGGAAACCACTAAGCGTGCAAACTGCCCCTCCTCACCAAGTGTTACAAACAGCTTGTACATTGTGCAGTTTCCTCTCGTAAAGAGTTCCTCTTGCCTCCCTGCAGAGCCCCTCCGATCATAGGGTACCTGCCCTTTGAAGTACTCGGCACCTCAGGCTATGACTACTACCACATCGATGACCTGGAGCTCCTGGCCAGGTGCCACCAGCACCGTGAGTACCACTCGCCAGCCCAGCCGAGAGTTGTGTGCCTGCCGAGGGTCCAGATAGCAAGATTCTGTGCCACTGGAAGTCAGCTTGCCACAGTGGGGGCAGGCATGGTGTCCCACTCAGCAATGACGTGGGCTAATGGGTTCTTTCACATGCTTAACTCCACGGGTCCTACTTTAACTCAGAATTGGCATTGCCCTGATCCCCAGCAACATCCCACTGTCAACGAGATGAGTCACATTCTTTAATCCTAATCAAGGAATTAAGGTAGGGTTAGATTTTTTCTCCGGACTGCCCACCCAGCCAGAGTCTACTGGGAAATCCAGAAGCAGGTGAATTTGCCGGTGTGTGGCAGAGGTATGCACAGGATCTTGAGGGTGGAGGGGAATTTGGAGGGCCCCTCTACAGCTGATGGAAAAGTCAGAGAGGACTCTGTGCCACAGAAGAGGGGAACATTCCGACAAGCATTCAATATAGGCCTCATGCCATAGGACAGCAGGAATCACAAACTCTTCTCGTCCGCGTTTCACAAGAAGAATCAGAAACCGACCACTCAGAGTCATAGCTTAGTGCCAGCTCTCAGCTTTGATGAGGAACAGTTTCCCAAAAACTGAGCTGTGGACTCTGAGCTAACAGACGACAGACAGTGGCCCTCAGTAGTTGCCTTGTCTAGAATGGTTGTTAGGACTTTCTTCTCTGTACCGTCCTTGTTGACAAGGGAACACGCTGGAGTTGCTGCTAGATCTGTCAGGATGGAAAGTTCATCTTCATCTTAGCCCTTCATTTCTCAAAAATGAAGGAAGCTTAAGCAAGCTATGTAAGCACCGGGGTAGCTCCAGCTGTAGACTCTCAGGCTCCTTCCATCAGGGATCAGGAATGAGAAAATCCGTTTTCACAAGTCCCTGCGGCCGATGGCGATGCACATTCAGATCTGAGACGCGTCGCTGCTTTAAACCTCTGGCTGCCTCTGCCTCTGCCAGCATAGAGAAGCCTCTCAGGTGGCAGAGTCACACTAGGCATCTGATAGACTTGCCCTGCGACTCGGGCAAGAAGTGCTCGCTTTGTAGAGCCCACACGTCCACTCTGTCAGGCTTCTCTACTCAGATCCAAATCTGAACAGTGCGGCGAATCCTTTGCCAGCTTCGCTTCCCTAGGTAAGATTCCTCATGACTGTGTTCATTACAAGACGCTAAATCACCGGCACTCTGGTAATAAAATCCAAATTGGTCCTCTTCCTTGGATCCATAATTTATGCTTCTGCCTCACGTGAGCTAATAAACCACCGGCATGCATTCTGTCCTGTATACCCCCCAAAGGAGCCATCTGCAGATGCAACTATAGAGTCTCTAGGCAGCCATGCAGCTGCAGGGAGAGACCTGGGCTACAGGCATCCATGCCAGACTCTCTGTTCTAAAACGGTGTGGGCTGAGACTCAACTGTTGGTGACAGCTGTAGATGCCCATCAGTTGCTGGCTGGCAGGTTTATTTTGGGTCCATTTCTCTCAGTGTCTGGATGCTCCATCCTCTGTTCAGCTCTTGAAGTCCCAAAGGCATCTCACCTGCAGGAAGATGAATCCCAAGAAAATCAGGGCCTCTTTCTACTTAAATCTCCAGCTGGAAAACCTATCCTTGTGTGCCCTTACGTGAAGAGTTTTTTCAGCCTTAGTGCATTTGGGAACATGTGAAATCATTGTATTAAGAATTCTTCATTCGCCAGGCAGTGGTGGTGCATGTCTTTAATCCCAGCACTCCGGAGACAGAGGCAGGCGGATCTCCATGAGTTCGAAGCCAGCCTGGTCTACAAGAGCTAGTGCCAATACAGGCTCCAAAAGCTACACAGAGAAACCCTGTCTCAAAAAAACAAAAACAAAAACAAAATTTCTTCATGCAGGGTGGCGGTAGTTCACGCCTTTAATCCCAGCTTTCAGGGATAGATAGATCTCTGTGAGTTCAAGGCCAGCCTAGTCTACAGAGTGTCCCAGGACAGGACAGCCAAGGCTACACAGAGAAACCCTGTCTCGAAAAAGCAAAACAAACAAAAAGAAGTAATACTTTGGTTTGACTCAGTATGACCAAATCAGATCAATTACCTAGTAAGCATGAGGCCCTAAAATCAATTCTAGCACCTTACAGTCCCCCGAAAGTATCAGATTGTGTGATGATAGTCACTTAAACTACAGTGCAACTAGGGAAATAAGCATGTTTGGTGCCGTCTTCTAGAACTTCTGGATTTTAGTAGTAAGTCTTGGGAGAAGGGTCCCTTTTCAGTGAGCATTGTGACATGCAAAGTCTACTTCTTTTCCCCCTAGTGATGCAGTTTGGCAAAGGGAAGTCATGCTGTTACCGGTTTCTAACCAAAGGGCAGCAGTGGATTTGGTTACAGACCCACTACTACATCACCTACCACCAATGGAATTCCAAGCCCGAGTTCATCGTGTGCACTCACTCCGTGGTCAGGTACTGTCCAGACCGGAAGCCTGGGCCCCTGTGAATTGCCTGGGAGGGTGGGCGAGGCCACCAAGGGTGTGGGGAAGGATCAGTGACCACCTTAAGGACACCCTGTGTCAGAGGAAATGCTCTGGCTGTCGTCGGCAGCAAAATGGATGATCAGAACTCGGGCCCCTGCCCGGGTACACGCCCTCCCTCCTCCCGGCTCTGAGACGTGCTGTGAGTTTTCAGTCAAGCCCCTTTGAAAGCTGCCAGGATATTATTTAGTAAGTTCTGGCTTCACTGACCTACTTACATATTTTTCCCTTATCTCCATCCATCCCCCAACTTTTCCTTGTTGGTGTTTTTGAAAAGAACACTGTTACCTCCAAATAACTCAAACACATACTTTTTTTTTTGTTAAGGCTTCAAAAACACCTGTTGGCAGCTGAGGCATATTAGGACAACAGATGGGCTGCCTGTAGGAAAGTGGCCCTGGGGGTCCTTAGAAGCTTTGGGGAGCCCTCAGCTCAGGGTGGGTGGGCAGGAATTCAAAGGATAGCAATATGCCCAGCATGGCATGGATGTGTCCTGTGTGGGTTCCCAACTCTCAGAGTTAAAGAAAACGGGTGATTCACCCTCCAACCCAGGAGAGGCATGCCAAGAAGACAAGTCATCTAGAGGCTGGCTTAGAAGAGAGACTTTGTGCCCAGCTTAGTGTCTGGCTCCAATAATTTTAGCACAAGGGAGGCTGAGTCAGAAGGATCTCAAGTTTAAGGCCAGCCTGGGCTACAGAGTGAGACCCCCATTTCAGAAAAAAAAATCTAATAAAAATAATTAATAGTTCACCCCATATCAAGTGGACTTTGTGTTCGTATATTTTGGCTAAACACTGATGGAAGATATTTTTAAATTGCATTTATAGGAAACATATGCAAGCATGTTTATTCTCACTGTTCCCTAAAGAGCATAGTGTACCAAGTGTGCACATGGCATTTACATTGCCTTAAGTATTAGAAGGAAGTATGCAAGACTTGAAGTATGCAAGAGAATGGACACCGGTGATGTGTAAATGCTACCCCCCATTTTGTTAGGGACTTCAGCATCTGTGGGTTTTAGTATCCAAGGGGGTCCTGAGTCCGGTCCCCATGAATACTGAGGGACAACAGTACATATAAACTATATATGAAGGTGGATACACACGTATGCATATAGAACGGACTTGCTTAGTGTTTGCCGAGAACAGAGAAAACCGCTGGCCTTCCTTGGCCAATGACCTTGATCTGATTTCATTACATCTTGTGCCCCACTCTCCAATTCATCCTTTTGGATTTCCTCAGCCAGTGTCTTGTGACTTCATGGCCAGGAGTCATCCACTGCCTCTCAGGCTATGTCTTTTCCAGTGGGATGCTCAGTCCCCGGGAAGGGAAGATGGTACCCCTCCTTGATCCTCCACCTCCCAAATCATAGGAAGAAGCTAGTTCTAGGATAGCCTGGGAAGCAAACTGAGCAACTAAATAAGGGGTCAAATACTCCGGTTTCTCATCCCAGCCACCTCCTCATCCCGCAGCTCCACATGGGGGTTTGTCTACAGTGGTGACAGAATGGTTCCCTAGATTCAGCAGTGACCTGGGTCTGGCTAGTTCTGGCTTTGTTTCTTTATGTATAATTTCATACACACTGTCTTTAATGAACATGCTTGAAGCACGGTTTTTAGTCCTTTACATACAGCAGCTCATCAGCAAATAAAAATATATCTTAAATGTTACTGTATCTGGAGGTTTGGGGAAACCAAGGGAGAGAACAGTGGGGAAGGAAACAAACCATCCCAGAAACAGAGGTATCTGCAACATCTTAGAATCTGTGTAAGGCAACTTGGCGGGAATGAAACTCAGACCTCTAAGGAGGTCACAGATGGGTTCTTCTGTGCTGTATACGTCATGAGCAGGTTTTATGTAGAGGGCCCCCGTGTGCTCCGTTGGGTATTGCCCTCCTGGAATGTTCCAACACCACTGTGGTCTGTCTCTTTCCTGAGCAGTTACGCAGACGTCCGGGTAGAGAGGAGACAGGAGCTGGCTTTGGAGGACCCACCCACAGAGACCATGCATCCCTCAGCACTGAAGGTGAGCTTATGCTTCCCTATCCAGAGGATGAAAATGGACAAGGGCTAAGCAGTGACAGCCACCATGGCTTGTTTTGATCAGTTCTTGGGTAGCAAGAGCAGATTCCTCTCAGCCGAGCACTTGCTGAGTTCCCCATTACTCTCGGAGATTTGTAGGTGCCTGCTCACTTACCTTTCGTGAAGGCCCTATGGAGTGGGCACTGTGTGCTCTTTTCCCTCAGGTGAGCATGGAAGCATGGGGATCCAAGGGCACACTTGGAAAAGCTGGCTCAGAAGCAGCCTCTGGACCCAAGGGATGGCTTGGCAACTTCTCAGCCTTCCAATGATGGCTATAAAAAGCCCAGTTTGCATTTCTCCCACAGATAAAATGCTGGGGGGAGGGGGTGATTCCATAACCCACTAGAGTGTGGAACAGTTCAAGGCCTCGGTCTCTCCCTTAGACTGAGCTTTGTAGTGTTGTTTCCAGTTCTTAGCCAGTCCCTCTTGTTCCTTCTGGTTTTGATTTTTGTAGTGCTGGGAAAGGGATACACACAAAGCTACTATCCCATCCTCCATGTTGTTTCTAGTTCAGTGTCCCAGACTTTAGTTAATAGCCACGGTTATATCAGCTTTGTATAAAGAAATCTGGTGTAAAAAAGGAACTCTGATGCCAAAGAGATCTTTCAGTCTACAAAGCCTTTCTTCCTTCTCCTACCCTGAGTTCCCTGGTCCCATATGACCAGGTTTTTCCCTCTGACTAGGAACTGTGATGATCACCTACAAGCAGACCAGAGCCTCAGTCCTTCAAAAGTCATTCATAAAGCATCAGAAACATTAGAACACAAAGAGAAAAGGCAAGAAAGGAAAGAACGTTGTATTTCATTTAAACTAAGAAGCTATCAGCTTAGAAGGACCATTGTTATTTTAAGAAAGCAAAAATTCTGCCAATCAATATGAAATAATGATTTTCTTGTATCAATTATAGAATAAAACTCCTTTTTGGATATGTTGAAAGGTAGTTCGGGGGCGAGGAAGAAAGGGGAATGGAGAAAAATATATAGCTCAATAAAATCATCTTTATAAAGAATAAAGGTAGTTCTAGGGTGTCCAGCAATCTAGATTCCAGAATCTGACCAAAGGCTTTGTGGCAGCCCGCCAGCCTGTCTGTGATCACCAAAAACGTCTCTCATCCCTTGCCGATGAAACCGGGAGGAAGGAGAAATCCCCTTTAAAGATCAGAGAGCAGTGTCTGCGGCGGCCTACCTGCTGCTATTCTGCCTCCGCAAGCCATCATCTGCATCCTTACATGAGGAGGCTGCCATTGCTTAGAGAAGAGTCTGGTACCCAGCTCACCACATCACATACTGTATATCATGGCGGAGAATGGAATTCCGCTAGTATTTGACAAGTGTTCGGCACACCATACGTCACAACCAAGGAGCAGGTGTAATGTGAACCTAGCCATCAGCCAATCAGAAATTTGTCACTCAGGTTTCTGGGTGACAAGGTATCAGCTCCTTTTGAAGTGGAACTTCTGGGACATTGCTTCTCAAACTATCCATGGTGATCCTATTTGGGGGAGTTTTAATGTTCCACTGGCTGAAATGTTTGTGAAATGCTATTCCATCGCTGGATTGATATTCAGGCTTGGCAATGGCTGTGACAGCCCCTCAGTGGGTACACTCACTCCCTGGGTGATTCCTCTGCTGAAGAGGAATGTGCAGTTCACTATGGTCATGGTGCAATGACCCTGGGACCAGCCTTACCTAAGGAGATTGTCTCTAAGCAGCTATTTAGTTCCCACCACACAGACAGGCACATCCTTTTTGGCACAACAGCTTGTAGGTCTCATATCAATCACCGCAGTCCTCTTTGCAGACACACACACACACACACACACACACACACACGATGGAGGCAACCACCCTTACTGGAACCATGAGTCCAAAGACAGAACAGCACACGAAATCGCATATGTGAAATTGAATACCCAGGTCAGTGGTCATATCACAGTGGGTACTGGCAATTTCCACCTTTCCGAGTGAGAACAGGACTTAGAATAAATACTACCTTTTCTTCTTCAGCTTAAAAAAGCTATTACAACCTTTTTTACGTTTGGCCTAAGCCGTGGAGGCCACTGTAGCTGCTTTCTCTCTCATCATGCCTTCTTTGGGGTAGAGATGGCCTGGAAGCCAGGACCAGTTAAGAGTCAGAGATCTAAAGATGAGAGACCCCAGGCTCTTCACCAATGAAGGGAGCAAGCCTGAGCAACAATATGAGATGTGTCTTTTGATGGCCTCATGGTGTTGATCTCGCTGGCCGTGTTAACAGTTCAGTGCTTACAGTAACCTTATTTCTTTCTGATATCACCTCTCATCTCAGAATCCCCAAATTCCAGGTGATGAGATAATGATTTTAAAGGAAAAACAGAATGCACAGTCAGTGGGGGGGGGGGGGAAAATTCAAAATAGAAGGTGAGACGGTATAGGTAAATGCGGCTGGTAAGACATAAGCCTCCCGGCAATGCTCCATGGCACATGAGCGTCTACTCTACCCAAATGTATATACAATGTTGCCAAAAAAAAAAAATTGAGTATTTTTCTCCATTTCTTCCAAATTCTTCTAAGTACTAGAACTAAAGTCATGTTGTGTCATTTGTTCATGGAGTCTTAATGCTGAAATATGGATTTTCGTATGTGTATGTGTGCGCGTGTCTCTCTGTGTGTCTGCATGTCTGTGTGTCTATGTGTCTGTCTGTGTCTCTGTGTCTGTGTCTGTGTGTCTGCGTGTCTCTGTGTGTGTATGTCTGTGTGTCTGCGTGTCTCTGTGTGTGTATGTCTGTGTGTCTGCGTGTCTCTGTGTGTGTATGTCTGCGTGTCTCTGTGTGTGTGTCTGCATGTCTCTCTGTATGTCTGTGTTTCTGTGTCTATGTATCTGTGTGTCTGTGTTTATGTCTGTGTGTCTGTGTGTGTCTGTGTACGTGTATCTGTGTGTGTATGTCTGTGTGTCTGTGTGTCTGCATGTCTCTGTGTGTATGTCTGTGTGTCTGTGTGTGTGTGTTTGTGTGCGTGTATCTGTGTGTGTCTGTGTGTGTGTGTCTGTGTGTCCATGTGTCTGTGTCTATTTCAGGAAAAGGACTCAAGCCTGGAGCCCCAGCAGCACTTTAACGCACTTGACATGGGTGCCTCGGGTCTAACTACCAGTCCTTCGCCGTCAGCGTCCTCAAGGAGTTCCCACAAGTCCTCGCACACAGCCATGTCAGAACCCACCTGTGAGTGCCATTCCATGGATGGATAATGGATGGGAACTCCATCAGACCAGGGGCGCAGAGTTACATGAAGTTCCAGACTGAGTTGGGCCAGGCCATCTTACCCAGAAAGCCCAGTTTACACTGTATTTCACACCACACTGATGGTGTTTTCTCACACATGTTAGTTAGGGTTTCTATTGGTATGACGTAAAATACACACACACACCATGATCAAAAACCAATGAGGGGAGGGATGGGTCTGTTTCATCTGTCATCCAGGGAGCCAGCGCAGGAACTGGATGCAGGAGCTGATACAGAAGCCATGGAGGAGTGCTGCTTACTGGCTTGTTCCTCCTGGCTTGTTCAGCCTGCTTTCTTATGCCACTTAGGACCCAGGGGTGGCACCGCCTACAATCGAGAAGTTGTACTACAGGCTTGTCTATAGGCCAGTCTGGTAGGGGCATTTTCTCAGTTGATGCTCCCTCTTCTGAAATGACCCCAGCCTGTGTCGTGTTGACATAAGAACTAGCCAGCACACCGTCCCCTGTCTGTACCCTGGTTTCCTTACAGCCACACCAACCAAGCTGATGGCTGAGAACAGCAACACAGCTTTGCCAAGATCGGCCGCCCTACCCCAGGAGTTACCAGTGCCGGGACTCAGTCAGGCGGCCACAATGCCGGTATGTGTGGGATCTTCTCAGCAGGGCATTGCTGCCTTGAGATGTGGGCTGAAGAGCCACGGGAACACACGGAGGCTCTCCAGGGAACCAGTCTTACTTAGGGAATGAGGGGACAGGATGAGGTATGGTGGGCAGGGAGGGAGGCATGAAGCCGTAGATTGTTGACCTGTACACAAAGTCATCAACAGACCACATTTTGTCTTGGAGGGTGGCCCAGAGTGCTTCTGTCTCCCCCAGACGTGCAGGGGACACAGAAGAAGCCAAGTGAGCCTCTGGAGGGTGAGACAACCTCTGGCGGGCAAGCCTGCACCTGGGATCCTCCCTGGCATCATACCTTCCTGATGCCACTTCCTCCCATTGTGGTCCTGAGCGATGCTTTCTATGCAAACTGCTTCTTACAGCCCCTCGGGACTAGGCGCATTGGAGGATAACTTCAAAAGAGTCTTCTTTCTTATCTCCCGAAAACATTAAAACAGCCCGTGAAACCGGGAGTCGTAGCTCTTATGGCTACATATTATTTCCCAAGTGATCAGGAAATGACTCCATTGACGACATCCTGAGAATAAATGCACTGGAGAGAAGAGTAGCCTGGTCCTCACGGAAGGAGTCTGTCTAGCACAGGGCAGCGGAGGGAGACAGAGTGGAGCTGCCAAGGGCAGGCAGACATCAGCCGCCTTGCCTAAGACATGGTGGTGGGGAATCATATACTCTGAGAGCACCCAAAAGTAGCTCAAGAGCCACAAGTGTCTTAGATCAGCCGTGGGTCACCCTTAACTTTGTGTCCTACACCGGAACCATTGCAATCAGGAAATAGAGGCCTTAACTTTCTCTAAGTCTTCATTCTAAGACTTGCAGCTAGAAAGCCCAGCCAGCTGAGGGCTGGGCCCCTGAGCAGTTTGGAAGTGATCTTTAATAAAGCCCCCCTTTCTCGCCAGGCTCCCCTGCCTTCCCCGTCATCCTGTGACCTTGCAAAGCAGCTCCTGCCTCAGACAATCTTGCAGAGTCCACCTGCTCCCATGACACAGGTGAGTCAGAGACTGGGGACAGAGGGACGTCTTCTGAGTTTGTGAAGGTTTTCACACTACTATGTATTGTACATGCAAGCACCAACTAGGGTCTGAAGTGGGGGATTTTACCCCAAAGTGCACATGGGACCTATCTAACTATGGACTTCCCTATCAGCGCTGTCCTCAGCTGTCTCTTGTGTCTTCTCACTTCATATTCTTTTCCCCAGTGTCTGATTTTTGTCTTCACAATCATCTTTGTTCGTCACGCTGCTATTTGTCCGCATTCTTCTCATTCTATATACCTCCAAATTTTAGGGAAAGTCTGAATTAGACAAAGCATCATAGAAGATCCCGGAAGGCTCTAGAAGCTATTAATCCATTGCGATAAATATCATGTTTCTCTTAAAAGGGGGTGCATTACAGCTCTGTGGAGCAATCCCTTCCTTGTTTTGGTAACACTCGGTGAGTTCTTGCTTGGGTCAGTCTGAGAGCAAGGCGTTAGGGATGCAGGAATGCTTGTAACATGACCCTCACTCTTAGTTTGTAGAGTCAAGGGGGGGGAGGGTCAGGTAACCAGAGAAACCACCTCTTGCAGATGCTTCACAGGGCCAATTAGACATAGTCTGTCTAGGACAGCTTCCTGGAGGAGGCATCCCTTGAACTGGCCCTGAAGAATGGCTAGGAGATTGGAGATGAATAAATGGGTGACAATAGAAAAGAGAAACATTTTAGAGAAGAACTGTGTAACGCCCCACTTACCTGGCTCAGGGCAAGAGCCCCAGCATGAAGCCATCCACTCTGTGGTCACGGGGAGTATTGCACAGAATCGCTTCTGTTTCCACTGTTAAGCCCAGAGCTTAAGTTTCCTTATAGGCATTTGGCATTGTCCCAATCTCTGGTCCCAAGTTGTACCTGTGTCCCAGATGGCCATTCACCAACACCTCAGCTTCTCAGAGTTTGGCTGTCTCTCTCTGTACAGCTCCGAGATGGCTGATGGGAACACTTCGGAACATATGCCCTCGTAGAAGTGGCCTCGGATGCTTTCCTGGAATAAGAAAGACGTGTGTTAGCATATGCTTCTTGCTAGCGTCTGACTTGAGCAGTGATATCAAAGCTGTTCAGCCAGAGTCTCCTCATTAAAATAGTCCATCTTTATCCTCATTGGGGGAAAAAGAAAATCAGAATAGTGTTCTTCCTTTTCAAGTTCTTGAGATAGATATGGTATGAAATGCGTGATCTGTTCCAATCCAAAGACACAAGAAACAAGAATCCCTTTCACTTCTGGGCCTTGCGTCTCAGAAAAAAATTTCAAAAAGTGTATTGTTATAATACCTAATGGTAGATGGCCCTTTGGGAGTTCTAATTTTTTTTTCTTGAAATCTACGTATTACTAACTATTCTTGGTCTGTGGTATGCTCTATACATGATAACTACTGTATTTAAGACTTATTTTTTATTTATATTTGTGTCTCTGCATACCATGTGCATGCAAGTGCCCACAGAGGCCAGAGTATCAGTTCCCCTGGAGGCAAAATTAGAGATGGTTGTGAGCTACCATTAGGTGCTGGGAACTGAACCAACCAGGGTCTTCGGCTAGAGCAGCAAGTGTTCCTAATGCCGAACCATCTCTTCAGCCCCAACCACTGTATTCTTTAAGACAGTCTTAGGAAAAACAGACAGACTGGTTCTGAGACCTCTCCCGACAGCTCAGGTCCCGATGTTTTCATGGAGCCTGTTCACATCCTCTCACATCCGGCAGGTCCCCCTGGTGATGAGTGTCCAATCCAGTGCCAGTACCCTACCAACAGCTGCTGTCTGTAGTGTTGCAGAATAGCAGTGAAGAGGCATGCCCTTGCGCATGTCTGCGCATGTTCGGTATGCATGTTCAGGGTGCATTAAAAATGCATCTGAGGTCAGTGGCGCCACACTAGCCAACTCTCCTGACTTCTCAAGTCCTTCTCCGAGCTACTGCAAGTGAGAGAGGATGAGATGCTATGATTTCCCTTCAGTTATGTACCTACCTTCTGTTATTGTATTGTCCTGTGGTGAGGGCAGGGTGTAAAATCCATGTCTTGGGAGGTATTTGTCTGAGTAACTCGTAATTTTACCAAAAGCCTCTTTCCCTTCATACTCATAAGTTAGAGTAGATTCCCCTATCACAAAGGGGCACTGTCATGACTGTAGTTCAGTGATAGGATACCTATCTAGGCTGTGCAAGGCCTTGAATTCAAGCAAAACACACACACACACACACAGAGAGAGAGAGAGAGAGAGAGAGAGAGAGAGAGAGAGAGAGAGAGAGAGAGAGAACACTAGCTCCTGTAGTCCCTACCATGCCCAACCAGAACCACCCTACTGCCAGCTCTTCTCGAGTATACCATGAGACCCTGACATTTACAGACCTTATAGAACGCACCACAGCAGCTTTGTGTCTTTTTTTTTAATTGAATACCCAGTGTGGCTTGGTTGTTCCCTCAGTGGAATGTTCTTTTAAAACCCAGCTGCCTGCTTGGATGGGTTACATTGCAGCAGAGATTTATGTGGGGTAGGTTAGTCTACATCAGTCATGATTAAACTCCTGTGTGGCCGAGGAACCTTTTGGTGAGGAGGTCTGATGTCAAAGCCCCTCTCACTGAGGTAGGACTGAAGATGAGAGAGGAGCTTCCTGATAAAACCTCTGAGACTCAGGTCCAGTTTGTCCCTATACCCATGCAGCTCTCTGACCTCTAATAAACTTGGCATGGGTTTATGGTGAAGAAATGAAGTTTGCAGTGGAGAAGTGGGGTGTTCCTATGTCTGCTTGCCTGGGGGATGGCTGATGAGTGGGACTCTCTGCAAACAATGGCAACTACCCTTACCATTATAGGCTCTAGTTTTGGCCAGTACTAGGGACTGAACCCAGGGCCTTGCATTTGCTCGGCATATACTCTCCCACCGAGCCACACTCCCAGCCTACACTTTCTGTTGGTATGCTGTTCCAAAATGGTGCACCTTCCAGAAGATTCTATCTGCATTCTCAACTCCACTGCCCTCCTTCCTTTGCCATGTAGGAGAGGTCAAAGGCCAGAGTAGAAAAGGGACAGATTTCATGGATATTTGCAAAAAGACAGTGGACAAGCAACAGAGCAGGAAGATATAGGGGTAGAGGTTGAGGAAAAAAGAGGAAGTCACTGTTTAAAAAAAAGGAAGAAAGAGAAAGAGATGAGGAGGAGAGAGAGGAAGAAAGAAGAAAGGGAAGGAAGGAAGGAGAGAAGTGAAGAAGAAGTAAGAAAAGATAGCAGAAGGAGAAAGAGGAGACAGAGAACGGGAAACTGCAAACCTAGCAAATTTGCCTCAAAACATAGGCATCAAGCTGGGAGTGGTGACATACAATTTGTGATCTCAGTACTCAGCAGATTGGGACAGGAGGATTGCCATGAGTTCAGGCCCACCTGAGCTACACAGCAAGAGCCTGTCTCAAAATGATGGGTGAAGGGAGGAATGGGAAAGGGACGGGAAGGGGAATAAGAAAGAAAAGAGAAAGCAAGCCCAGAGCAGGGATTGTGCACCCAAGGAAGGCCACCCCTACGTCTCTCTTTTGATTTCCAGCAAGGAAAGAGCCCTTGTTGAAGGAGATGTAAAGGGGTATAGAGTTTTCCAAGGCCAATCTCAGTTTCAGGAAGGGATTCAGAGGCTTAAAGCAAATTGTTCAGGTGAAACAAACTAATGGTTCATGTTTTGGGGCCCCCCTCAGCCATGACCATCCTGGAGGCAAACATCACCTTGTCCTTGCCCATAGTTCCATCCTGTGTGACTCTGGGAGGCAATGGTGAGTATGGGGAAAGGGTGAGAAGGCCTCAGTGGAACCAGGCCCATTAGGATCAAATTGAGGACTGCAGGAGGGCTTGCTGCCATCATCAGCACAAGGAAGGTTGGCTAGAGACCCTCAGAACACCTAGCCTTGTTCTAGATTCTGCCTCCTTCAGAGCTGAGCAGTGTTTTCTTCAGAGATATTGAGGACAATGGCTGAAGAATAGGAAAGAAAACCCTGTAAGATTGATTCATCAGGATGGTGGCAAGGGTAGTCTCAGGCTGAAATAACTCTTTGATCTGATTTACCTTTTTTAAAAAAAAACAATTCCTTTTGAAGTTTTCAGCACAATTCAGCATGTTCCAGACCATTAAAGAGCAGCTGGAGCAGAGAACGCGGATCCTGCAGGCCAACATCCGGTGGCAGCAGGAGGAGCTTCACAAGATCCAGGAACAGCTCTGTCTGGTCCAGGACTCCAACGTCCAGGTGATGTGCCCCACAGGCTGGCCTCTGCTCTCCTTAGGATACACCTCTGTGCAGGCAGGACGTCCCCCCAACTCCTTGTGCACTGCGTTACGGAACCCAGCGTGCTTAGGAAGCACGTGGGAACTCCCACAGACACGTGAAACAAACTTGAAATCCACCCGGGGCCAAACTTGAAATCCTCACAGTGTCCTCTTCCTCGCCCCTCACTTCTGTGGGTGCATTTCTGTTTTCTGTCCCTCCTGAATTTCCTTTCTGGAAACCATCATCTGGTTTCCCTGCCTAGATGTCCCCTCGGTCATGGATTCCACCTCCCAGGACCTCTATAGCTAGGTTTCATAGAGCCAGGCCAGGTCACTGCAGAGAGCTCTGCTGTCTTCTCTGACAGAGCAGGAAATGAGAAGTCATGCTACCTTTTCTGTAGCCTAAGGAAGCGATAGGGACAGTTGGTCTGTCACCCTGCCACCCCACTGGTGAAAGTCAGTGGGGACACTCCATAGTCTGACTGCAGTGGCCTATGCCATAAACCCAGATTCATTGCTTGGAATTCTTCTAAGGATCATTTGTTTGTTTGGGGTTTGGGTTTGTTCGTCAGGGGCATAAATATCAGATCTACCTCAAGGATAGGTTACATGGACTCCCCCACCCTTGCGGGGAGTTGTGCATATTTTAGTTCAGGACTGCTTAACTTTATGGAATTGGGCCCAGCCTTTAACTGCCGACGTCATTGTAACTAACTTTGAGACTGTCTTGAAAGCACCAAGCATTTATAGCCACCTTAGGCAAGATACAGAGAGCAGAAAGGACAGATCAGGACAGTGGCCACAGAATTGTCCCCACTGCTTACACTTCTGTCCACACCGATGCCCCCGGGGCATCCAGCAGTGACAAGCACACCATGGTGGGTACTGAGGGGGCAAGACTTACATATGACAGTGTGGTTTCATTGGATGGTCACAGAATCCTCTCTCCGGCTATTCTGCTTCCCTAAGTACTCATCAGCTCTGCTGGGAGGTTCAGGGGATCTCGGTGGCACCTGCTGGTCCTATCCTTCCAGCCCCTGCATGGCACTCTTACCAGAAGGGACAACCTAAGATACACCTGTGCTGAAGCACACGGAAAACCTTCTGTGTTCTTGCAAGCCTTCCTCGGCGAGCTACACTCTCCCTCTGCTGCAGTGACTTCCCTGCCTGGACACGGGTAGACGCTGGAGCAGTTCCACGAAATTAAAAGTATGGTCATCAAACTGTCAAATTCATAAAAGGCCACTTGTTACTCATTCTTCCCCAAGCGCAGTATTTTTTTCTCCTGCGCAGATCCATAACCTGGTTGCTAGCCTTGAACTTGTCTCGCTTCAATTACGTTAATGGAATTTTTATACTAACAGGAAGGGGGGGGCTGAAACAGAAAGTGCTAAAAAGCAAGGTAGGCGTATGAACATCCTCCAGAGCGCCTGGAGCTTTCTGCTTCCTGCCTATGCCACATTAGAGCGAGGCTTTAAAATAATAGGCAGCAAAGCTACCACTTTTGCTCCCAGCTGTAAAGAATTAAGATGTTTCCCCACTAGGGACCCATTTTGTGAATCCCCCCCCCCTCAAAGCATAGATGTGTGCCAACACACTTATGTACCTGAGTTCTACAAGGAGCCGTGGGAACCCAGTCCCCCTGTGTGTGCCTTCCCTGTGGATATAGACTGTTCTAGTGCTCTCCAGCCTTGGAGGTGCCAGGTCCTAAAGTCCAGGACTCTCTGTGGCTATGTCCTTCAGTGTGCGCACCTCCCTACGAAAACCAACCTCTCACCTCCGTCTGCACCGTAAGCTCTCCAGTGCACACCTCCCTATCCCACATAAGCTCTCCCGTGCACACCTCCCTATCCCACATAAACTCTCCCGTGCACACCTCCCTGTGCCACATAAACTCTCCCGTGCACACCTCCCTGTGCAACATAAACTCTCCCGTGCACACCTCCCTGTGCCGCATGAGCTCTCCAGTGCACACCTCCCTTGCTGAATCTATGCCCTCCGGTGTATGCGTCCCTGTGGAGAAAAGGAACCCGAGTGTACGTCTTCCTTCTAGAAGCCAAGTCCTCAGTGGACACCTCCCCTGTGGATGCCAAGCCCTTTGGTGCACATCTTCCCAGTGGAAGCTAAGCCCTCTGCTGCCAGCCTTCTCTGCTCATCTTCACAGTGGAATTTTCCAAAAGAACATGGAGATCCACAGCTAACCAAACCAGAGAACATCTCCTCCAACAGCCTGACTTCTTGTTTTTCTGCAAGACTTAAATACATCCTGAAACTTCTACCAAAAACCTGATTCAACCATAAATATAGGCAAGTGGAAAGGGCTATAGCCTCCCCACACCTCTACCCCACATACCACCAGAGAGAGAAGACAGAAGGATGATAACATATTGGCGATCGCTGAAGCCTGGGGATGATGTCGTAGCATACAGGCCTTTTTGTACCGTTCCTATATTAATTACTTCTGGATGTCCTTTAATAATAACAATAATTTGCAACACTAGGCAGGTATGAAGAGTGGAAAATTCCACATAAGTGTGGCCTATTTGTTCTAACATACTTTTCTTACTTGGTTCGAGGAAATATTTTTCTATAAAACTGACCCCAGAACCTTTTGGAGAAGTCCACGAAATTCTTCTCTGTTGTTGACACACACACACACACACACACACACACAAAAAAAAAAAAAAAAAAAAAAAAAAAAAAAAAAAAAAACAGAGGCGTGCTCAGAGGTAAGCCAGGACCCCACTCAGTCGGAGTCCTTTACCACAGCTCAGTGGGCTCGCTTCATGGGCTCGGAACTTAAGCGTGTGCTAGTGAGTTCTTTTAAAGTTCGGCTATGAGGAGGTCCTTCGGGAGGTTTGATGTTTGCTCCCAGGTGGATGTGAGGAACACACAACAGTCGAGCTTTGCTGAGAGACCCTGGCACTCCCTCCAGCCAGGAGAAAGTGGCCTCTTGCTTTTTATTTTTTATTTTTATTATTATTTTTTTAACTGGAGCATGTGCACCCTCTGCTGGTTATTCTAATGAATGCCTAAAAGGACAGTTCCTTTAAAAAAAAAAAAAAAAACTGGAGAAATAATATGTGGGGGTTTTTTATTGTTTTTATTAAGCTTCTCCCCTCCCCTTCAACCCTCTCCCCGGTCTCCATGCTCCCAATTTACGCAGGAGATCTTGTCTTTTTCTACTTCCATGGAGATTAGATCCATGTATGTCTCTCTTAGGGTCCTCTTTGTTGTCTAGGTTCTCTGGGATTGTGATTTGTAGGCTGCTTTTCTTTGCTTTGTGTTTAAAAACCACTTATGAGTAATATGTTATTTGTCTTTCTGGGTCTGGGTTAGCTCACTCAATATGATGTTTTCTAGCTCCATACATATGCCTGCAAATTTCAAGATGTCGTTATTTTTTTTCTGCTGTGTAGTACTCCATTGTGTAAACGTACCACATTTTCCTTATCCATTCTTTGGTCAAGGGGCATTTAGGTTGTTTCCAGGTTCTGGCTATGGCAAACAATGCTGCTATGAACATAGTTGAGCATATGTCCTTATGGTACGATTGAGCATCCTTTGGATATATACCCAAAAGTGGTATTGCTAGGTCTTGAGAAAGGTTGTTGCCTAATTTTCTGAAAAATCACCACACTGACATCTAGAGGAACTGTACCAGCTTGCACTCCCACTAGCAATGCAGGAGTGTTCCCTTTACATGGAACCTCTCCAGCATAAACTGTCATCAGAATTTTTGATCTTGGCCATTCTTACAGGTGTAAGATGGAAAGTCAGAGTTGTTTTGATGGCTAAGGTTGTTGAGCATTTACTTAAGTGTCTTTTAGCCATTTTAGAGTCCTCTGTGGAGAGTTCTCTGTTTAGGTCTACACTCCATTTTTTATTGGATTATTTGTTCTTTTGATGACCAATTTTTTAAGTTCTTTGTATATTTTGGAGATCGGCCTTCTGTCCGATGTGGGTTGTAAGCTGCCATTTTGTCTTGTTGACCTTGTCCTTTGCTTTACAGAAGCTTCTCAGCTTCTGGAGGACCCATTTATTAATTGTTTCTCTCAGTGTCTGTGCTACTTGAACAACATGTTCCTTGATTGGTTCTTTGAGACATCCTTCAGTCTAGCCAAACAGCCAACCAGCTAGCTGTCCAAATATGTATACCTCACTTGGCCATATAGTGGGAGGGCGGAAGGCTAAAGAGAACAAGGGTTTTAATCCTTATGGATCAACACAGATGGGCCAGCGTAACATACCAAACTGTTAGCTCCATGACACTACCAGAGACAGTTGGAGCAAAAAGATTTGTTCCCTTATCTGTTTGGCTATGTCTTTTTCCATCCATACCTTTTCCAGGTCCCTATATGCCCAAGCAAAGGAGCAGAGATCTCTCTCTTCTATTTGAAATGCATTGTTCTTGTCTAGTATTCATTCAACACTTCCTGCATCTTAAGTGTGTACTATGCTTTGCCTTCACTAATTCTTTCTGATACTATGTGCTGCAACTGTCACTGGGCCGGCTAGTTTCCTGTCAGTTTGACCCAAGCTAAAGTCTTCTGAAAGGAGGGAACTCCCATGGAGAAAATGCCTCCATTAAGATACAGCTGTAGGCCAGCCTTTCTTAATTTGTGATTGATGGGGGAGGGTCCAATCCATTGTAGTTGGAGCCACCCTTGGGCTGATGGTGCTGGGTTCTCTAAGAAAGCAGGCTGAGCAAGCCTTGTGAGCAAGCCACAGCACCACTCTATGGCCTCCTGCCTCCTGCCTCGAGGTCCCTGCCCTGTTTGAGTTCCTGTCCTGACTTCCTTCAGTGTCTGACAGAGATGTGGTAGCACAAGCTAAATGAGCCCTTTCTTTCCCAACTTGCTTTTGGTCATGGTGTTTCAGCACAGCAATAGTAACCCGGACTAACACAGAAATTGGTACCAGGAGAGCAGGGTGTTGCTGTGATAGACCTGACCACATGTTTTTGGAAGGAGTGTGGAAAGACTTTGGAACTTTTAAAAGCGGGTTTAAAAAAAATCACTGAGAATGCAAAGCTTGGTGCGCTGTTCTGTAGGAGATAAAAGTGTGGAGAGAAATGCAGAGGATGGAGACCTGGTCTGTGAAGTCTCAGATGGAAGCAAAGACTTTCTGCCAGGCAATTTGTGTGAAGAATCTGTGGTATCTGGTCAGTTAGAGCTGAGGAATGGGCTATGATTAATGAGAGACCAGAACCACCAAAGTGAAACGTTTGCTTTGCTGAGACAATCGGGTCTGGTCAGCTGGAGCCAGGAAGATAGCAATGATTAAGAAGAGATCAGCATCAATGGGGTGAAATCTTCTGGGAAGTGTTTCCTTAGAGTCAGCACATGAAGCTGTGTACCAAGGGCAGCAAAGGTTGTGTCTTGTACTGATAGCTGAACTGGCGGAATAAGCGTCACCCAGTTGGCACTGGTTTTGAAGTCATAAAGGAGTCGTAGTGAACAGCTGAGACCTGGCACATGGGAGGCCAGAAGAAGCTGTTGGTGAAGGTGCAGCCTCTGTAGCAGTTGAAGGCCCGGGACTAAAGGGGTTATTCAGGGAAACTGAAGCTTGCTTTGGTGTTTTATCGCAGCAATAGTAACCCTAACTGATACAGTGAGTCCTATATGAATGAAGAAACCAACTCACTGAAAAAGTTATGACGATTGCCCAAGATCATTCTCAGTGGCGGGACCTTATTTGCAATTCAAGTAGGTCGTCTTTAAGGCAACACAATGCCTGCTTTATATTATAAGGTAAATACAAATCTTGCATTAACTTGACCCTTAGTCAGCAAGCAACCATTTCCTGTCAAACGGAATATAGTTATAGGACTTGAGCCTGAGGATTTGCTGAAGCTGTGAGACACTGTTCATCCCATGTGCTAGTCACAAAGCTTATGCTAAGACATAGCTGGGATATTATAAAACACTAATGCTCGAGTGTGTGGGTATTGAATCCGAGGTGATGGGTACCCAGAAATTATTCTTGCTAGGCTTGGTGCCACATACCTGCAGTCCCAGCACTTGGGAGGCAGAAGTAGGCGGATCTCTGTGTCCCTTAATCTGTGTCCAATTAGTTCACAAACTGAACAAACCACACTAACTGCCAGAGCCAATATCAATGCAATATTTCAAATATCCAAAGTTTTCAGACATCCCGTGTACTCGATACAGAAAATTTAAAAGCCTAAGGAAGAAGACCTGTTGAATCACTTAAACAGCTGTTTGAAATGAGCTTCAATTGCCCTCCAGTGTCCATGGGGTTTGATTCCAAAATCCCCAGAGATACTAAAATCCACGGGAACTCAAGACCCTTTGTGACACAGCATGGCATTCCGTAAAATAGGCCCACATCCTCCTGTGTTCTTTGGATCAAGAGCATCCCACCCACAACCCACAACTATGAGCCCACAAAGTCATAAACTTACTTAAAGCATTTTAAGTTGTTTTTTTGTGACTTGACTGAGTGGTTCTTAAACTCTGTGGATGACAACATCCTGTCCCCCGTCACACAAAACACCAGGCCACTCATTAGACGCCTTTACGGGGCCAAAGACGATTTGGTTTTGTCCAGTGCGATCCAGATAGGCTGAAAGGTTGGACACCCCTGCTTTGAATCATCCTTAGATGGGTTGTACACCTCCAGCAATCTACGTGCTCTGTAAGTGCTGGTTGTAATGCATTGTTTAGGAAATGACGCACAAAGCCATACGCAGTTGCTTCAGGACGCGTGCCCCCCTTCCGTGAGCAGTCTTGACCTCAGGCTGGATGAGTCTGGAGGTGGAAACTCACAGATAACGCGGATGACTGTGTACCGCACAAACTGCACTAAATCGGAATCCTCGTGAACACTGACGCGTTTCCTTAAACTAACAATGTATCACAGCCGTAAGTGGCTAAGGCAGCTTATGTCACAAAGCATGACTACAAAACCAGTGTAACTTTAAAAAATGCGGACCTGGCGACAACCTCTGCTCCTATTGTCCTGCCTGGAGGACTGAGTAACCCTGCTCTCTGGAAGCAGGGCTGCCCTGTCTCCTTTCAGGCCTGGGTTGAAAGTTCCCAAGAGCACTACAGGTGCAAACCCTGGTCACTGGGCAGAGATTTAAGGTGGGATATAAAACCCAGCCCTACTCTGAGGATAACATGAGCCATACCATGTGCTCTCCCACTATTAGTATATGAACCATTCTGTTCCTACAATGCCTTTCCCTTCTAACGTGACACAGATACACCTGCTTGGACCTCAGAAGTATGTTAGTTTGTGCATAGAAAACCTAGATGTGTGGGCTGGAGAGATGGCTCCGTGGTTAAGAGCACCGACTGTTCTTCCAGAGGTCCTGAGTTCAAGAACCAGAAATCACATGGAGGCTCACAACCGTTTGTAATGAGAGCTGGTGCCCTCTTCTGGCCTGTAGACATACATGCAGGCAGAACACCGTATACATTAACAAATAAATAAATCTTTGGGAAAGAAAGGAAGGAAGGAAGGAAGGAAGGAAGGAAGGAAGGAAGGAAGGAAGGAAGGAAGGAAGGAAGGAAGGAAGGGGAAGAGAAAAAGGAAAGAGATAAGCCAGGCGGTGGTGGCGTGTGCCTTTAATCCCAGGACTCAGGTGGCAGAGACTGGCGGATCTGGTCTACAAGAGCTAGAGCTCCAGGACAGGCTCCAAAAGAGAGAGAGAGAGAGAGAGAGAGAGAGAGAGAGAGAGAGAGAGAGAGAGAGAANAAAGAAAGAAAGAAAGAAAGAAAGAAAGAAAGAAAGAAAGAAAGAAAGAAAGAAAGAAAGAATCAATCTAGATACAAGCTTCTTTGGCACTATCAGATCCCAGTCACTTAACTGTGATCCTCAGGAGGGCAGGTACTCTCTCTCTCTGACCCAGACAATTCTGTTCAGTGTGTTGGTCCATGCTGGCAGCATCACAGACACACGCTATCTGCTGCCAGGGGATCATTTTGAGGTGTGTCAAGGATTCCAGGCATTTTTCCCTCTTCCCTGGGATAAGGAAGACAAGGAAGGTGGACACGTGTGAAGCCCACACAGCCCCTACTTCACAGGCATTTCTCTTCTCTTCCCAGATGTTTCTGCAGCAGCCAGCTGTGTCCCTGAGCTTCAGCAGTGCCCAGCGACCAACAAGCCAGCAGCAGCTGCAACAAAGGCCTGCAGCAGCCGCTCAGCCCCAGCTTGTGGTTGACAGTCCACTGCCAGGGCAGATCACGTCGACCCAAGTCACAAGCCAGCACCTGCTCCGAGAATCGAATGTGATATCCACCCAGGTACTGTTCCCTCCTGCGCATCCTGTCTGCATCCCTAGGGTACACTCATACAGCCAAGATGCACTTGGTTCCTGCAGCTGTGCAATTCTGGAAATCTTTGTATGAACTAGGGGAAGAGTACGCATGTGTGTTTTTATTTAATTATTATTATAAAGTCATTTTGAGGGTCCGAGCTATATTGTTTTTCTTTCTGTACTTTGCACCTGGGCTTTATGCCTCTTCCCTACCTGTCCTTTCCCATCACTGTCATGCAAATACCTGCCTCTGTTCACTGTCCCTTGCCCCCGGACCACCTACAAAACCCTTTTTTTGGTAGCCATTGCCATGCAGTACAAACCACCCGTGACCTCACAATTTGACCAGGTCACTATGGTAAGTGACACTTGTATGGAGCAGAGCAAAGTCCTGAGTCCCTTGTTCTGAGAAATCACAGCATAGATGGCAGCTCGCTGCCTCTCCTGACGCCTCCACAGCCACACAATGGACTCCAGTGTGTTGTAAGGAAAGCAGACTGTGTCCCGCCGCCTGGCTAGCTTACACCCGAAATAATCACACAGAAACTCTATTCATTTAAATACTGCCTGGCCCCTTAGCTCTAGCCTCTTATTGGCTAACTCTCACATCTTGATTAACCCATTTCTATTAATCTGTGTGTTACCACGAGGTTGTGGCTTACCGGCATGAATCTAACCAACGTCCGTCTTGGGCAGGAGAAGCATGGCATCTGCCACACTTCCCTTCTTCCCAACCTTCTGTTCTGTCTACTCCGCCCACCTAACGGCTGCCCTATCAAAAGGCCAAGGCAGCTTCTTTATTTCAACCAATGAAAGCAACACAAATGTAGAAGGACCTCCTACACCACCAGTGTGTATCTGTTCCCTAGGGAGCAGCAATAAAAGAGGGGTGTTGTAGACCTCAAGGTGTTCCTCATCCGGTAGAGAATTTGGAAACGGACAGTGGACAGTGCAGGATGGATAATAAAGCCATCCCTCCAGATCCATAGTGGATGGTATGAAATTATTCATGGATGCCAAAACTTGAGGAGACCCAAGTCCCTAATATCAAGTGATAAAGTGTTTACACAAGATATGCATGCATCCTCCTATATAATTTATTTACTTATTTATTGATTCTGGGGCTCAGGCTCTGGTCTTCTTAGATGCCGTGGAAACACTGGACCAGTGTGCTGCATTCCAGACCCCTTCATGTTTTAACTCATTTCAGATGTTTGTTTAATTCTATGTCTATGGGTGTCCGCATGTATGTCTGTGCTCTACGTGCCTGGTACCCATAGATGACACAAGAAGGGATCAAATCCCCTGGACATGGATTTGCACCTGGTTGTGAGCTACCATGTGAATGCTGGGAAAAGAACCTGGGTTCTCTGGAAGAACAGACAGTGCTCTTCACTGCTGAACCATTGTTCCAGTCTCATGTATGGTTTATAATGACCAATATAACACCAGAGCTATAGGAATATTTGTTATCTAGGGATGATGAGGACAGCTGTGCATGGTCAGTACAGATGTGATGTTTTCCAAGTACTTTTTTCAGGGATTGGAATCAAATCTACACACAGAAGGGAGCTTAGTTAACCCTTAAACAAATTAAGAGTTTTGCCTAAAAACACAGCCTTTTAACTTGAAAGAGTCATCAAAACAAAACAGAAAACTAATAGGTGAGAATGACCAAGGGGATTTTGGAAAAGCAAAGACTGAGGAAAAGTTTACACAGATACTAGAAGATTATTGTAAAAGCTAAAATCTAAAGCCTTAGGGTGTCACCATAGGAAAGGTCAGTCAGTATCACAGACAGAAAAGAAAAATCAGGGCAAGGCCACCCCCTCGTTCACTTATTATCTGAGGCAGTAGATGTTTATTGAAGCTCACTGCACTGAGAGAACCATGAAGCTCCAATGGGCAGAACAGCAACAAATGGGTACACAGCACAGTGTGTCAGAGGGTGGCATAGGAATGCCAGGCAGGAGACGGGTTGTAGATTTAAAGAGATGGTCAGAAGAGGCCTCCCTAGGAGGACTATGTGTCAGCAAAGCTGGTGGGGGGTGGTGAGAGTCAGCTGTATCAGCATCCAGGTGAAGAACCTTTTGTCAAGATAAATCATCCTGTGCAAAGGCCCTGGGGCAGGCATAGGACCAGTGAGGTAGACAAACAGCAAAGAGCTCTTTGTTACAGGAAGCAAAATGTGTAGGGAAAAAGAAAACTCGCAGTTCAGTGGTTCAGTTCTGCTGAGAGCCTGGAACACAAGACGAGATTTTCAGAATCTTCAAGGTGCTTACAATCCGGTGGGGAAGATGCTCAAAATAAAAACCGTTTGCTGCACTGTTGCTAGCCCTACCTTAGAGGCAAGGCAAGATGGAAGTTGTGTGAGCTTTCCTAGAGAGATGGTCTGGGCCGAGTCTGAACTTTCCCTCTTGTTAACCGATGCTCCAGGGTCCAAAGGCCATGAGAAGCTCACAGCTGCTGCCCGCCAACAGCCGGTCAGTGAGCAGCCTGCCAGCCCAATTCAGCAGCGCGGCTGCCGTGCTTCCGCCAGGCCTGAGCCTCACCACGGCTGCTCCCACCTCTCAGGATGCCAGCCAGTGCCAGCCCAGCCCTGACTTCGGCCATGATCGGCAGCTCAGGTACGAAACCACCCTGTTGAGAGGCAGGAAAACTTCCAAGGCTTCCCCAGTTGGTCTCAGTTAAGGCGACAGCAAGGAAGACCTTGGGGTCCTGAAGGTCAGGGACAATGACCCGTTGTGTGACTCATAATACTGCCATCAGGGGGCCACAGTTTGGGTACTGTTCTAGTTCATTTCTGTTTCTGTAATTTAAAAACAAACAAACAAACAAAAACCACTCCACCATAAAGGAACTTGGGTGAGAATGGAGTTTTCTTACAATTCCAGGTTACAGTCCATTACTGTGGGAAAGTTAAGACAGGAACTTGAAACACCAAGTCCCATCGCATCCACGGTCAAAAGCAGAGAGAAATGAGCGCTTGCTTGTGCTCAACTTGATCGCTCCACTCTTACACGTTTCAAGAGCCCTGTCTAGGGAATGGTGCTGCCTGCAGTGAGCTGGCCACAGCAATTAATTTAAGACAGTCTCTCCCAAGACATGCTCACAGGCCAACACAGTATAGACAGTCCCTCAAGACTCTCTTCCCAGGTTACTCTAGATTGTATCAAGGTGACAGTTGGAAAACTGACCATCGCAAGTGTTCACTATACTGTCCCTTTTCTCTTTCTCCTTTGAAAGGCTGTTGCTGAGCCAGCCCATCCAGCCTATGATGCCCGGGTCCTGTGATGCCAGGCAGCCCTCAGAAGTCAGCAGGACTGGACGGCAAGTCAAGTAGGTTGGATTTTTTTCCTTAAAAGGATGCTCCAGGACATGATATTCCTGGCAGTGGTACTCCAGGCTGTTTTTTAAGATTTATTTATTTAAATCTTTAATAAATAAATAAAAAAGATTTATTTATTTATTATGTATACAACATACTGCCTCTATGTATGCCTGCACACCAGAAAAGAGCACCAGATCTCATTACAGATGGTTGTGAGCCACCATGTAGTTGCTAGGAATCGAACTCAGGACCTCTGGAAGAGCAGCCAGTGCTCTTAACCACTGAGCCATCTCTCCAGCCCCCGTACTCCAGGCTTTCACAGGTCTGGTCAGGTGCACTGTGGATGGATGTGTCCTATAATGTGTGCTCCTTCAGTGACTTTTTCCCAGAGCTTTCCTTCCACAGCGCTCATGTAAACAGATAAAACCTGGTACCCAGTCTCATGCTCCAAACGAGAACATCTCACAGGTTACAGCTATCTTTGGACTTAAAAAAAAAAATGATACAGATCTCACAGCCTTCATCCTAGCTGACATCCTGAATGAACAACAGCTCTTTCCCCTTCCTAAGGCTTCTCTCCAACTTCCATGGGTACTTTACAACCACACTAAGCTTCCCTGCCTCATGCTTCCAGCACTGGTACCCAGGACCAGGGGATGCTACACATACGAGCTCCCTTACCCTTTCAGAGATACAGCCTCCCTTCCATCTCAGGGCATTGTCTACTATTCTAGCCAAGTGTCACAGGCATGGTAATCTATGAGAGTTTTATATGCCTCCTGATTCTAGATAACGGAAGTCCAGGCAGGTGCGGACACTTGTTCAGCATCTGGTGAGGAGCTTCTTGCAACATTATTACACGGGAGAAGAGCATTCCCGGGAGAGAGTCAGTGTGCCAGCTGAGTTCTCTTGTTCTTCTTATAAAGCCATTAATGTCATCATGGCGGCACCACCCTAATGACCTCATCCAGCCTTGATTGCTTCCAAGGGCCCCACCTAAAATGACCATAAACACAACAGAGTTTAGGAATCAGGTTTCCTTCCAACACATGGACTTTGGGGAACACACTCGGGCCAGAGCAGCCCCCTTTTTCACTTATCACTGCTGAGGAGCAGATTTGCACAGCTGTTGAATTAGCAGTGACCAGGGATGCCGGAGACAGAGGACGAGTCATTCACATGGTACTGGAAAACAGGCTTTAAAAAAAATCGCCTCTAGGTTTTGATTTCCCTCCTCTTTCACAACAGGATTCTCCCACCTTGGCCTGAGAATGCTGGGGTTACAGGTGTGTTCCTCCATGCCCAGTCTTTAGAAGGGAGGCTGTCACGTGACCCTTATTTGTATAAACACTGTTTGAATTTGAGTTCGAAGTTTATCAGGACAGTGCTAGCTATTGAAGCATGGTCCTCTCAAGTGGCCCCCAGGACTGTCCCTAAGATTTCCTTCTCTGCCTTCTGCAACCCATAATAGCAAAACTGAGCAGCTCTGGAGCTTGGGGGGTGTTAGGCTATTCCTGTTTATCCTATGGCTTAAGGATGCTTTCAATTCCTTTCAATTCCTTCCATCAGTGGAGATCCTGAGTTTTACAAGGATGTATCTGGAAGGCCACACATCACCTACGTGACTCCAGAGCACTAAGTCCCTTGGCTTTGAATCTTCAAGATAACCTTGTTGGCCCTGTCTTGGGTCTCCCTTCAGCATATGGAAAGCTTTCTGTGTCATCTGTGCCCCTTAATACTTGACCTCCCTCCCTCTGCCCATGTAATCAGAGCAGGCACGGGCAAACACCCTGTGGGAAGCCATCTTTAAAATTCACAGCTTCTGGTCTCAATTAGGCAGGTGGGTTTGGATTTTGGTTTTGTGTTGTTTGTTCTTCCAAAATGTTCCAAGTAAGTGGAAAGAAAGACGCTTGGTACCTCACTTTCCAGAGAGGCTCAATTCCGCTGTGAATGAGGCAAACCCCAGAGTGTTTTCCCAGCTATAACTGCCATTTTTGGTCAAACCAATCATTCCTACCCAACTGTCTCTTCCAGACATGACCTAACAGTTCTGTTCTCCAGGGGGTGCCCAGCTCTGCCTCTCATATATACACAGAAGTCTCTGCAGGGGAAGTCTGGGAGTCCCAAAGCCTGTAACAGATGACCTCATACAGAGAAATGACTTCTTCAAAAGTCAAACACAGAGGGGAATTCCTTGTATTGTCTTCAAACACTGTCCTGTTCTTCCAGCCCTTCCCATAAAGGCCACTCATGGGTCCATATGACCAACATCTTCTTATGTTGTTATTGTTAGTGTGATAAAGTGCACATAATGGAACATTTGCCATCGACACGTATTACAGCATCTGCCATTGTAACAATTAACGTAAATAGTTCAATGGTATCAAGTGCATGTGCACTTTGCACAGCCATTCCCCACCATCCATTGCCAGAACTTTTCCTCTCCCTAGACGGAATCTCTGTGTAACAGCTCCAGTCCCCCTCTCCCCCAGAACCCCTGACAATCACCATCCTTTTCTCTGCCTTTCTGGGATTTTGACTTTTGGGGGACAAACCCTTTGGTAACAGACAATTTTCAGTTAGCATAATGTTCTCAAGTTTCCGTCCTGTCGTAGCCTGTGTCAGTACTAAGGTGTTGCGTTCCCATGTGTGGACATATTCATCGGTCAGTGGACATGACACCATTCTGCCTTCTGGCTATTGTTGTGAATGATATTTCTACGGGCACACAAATATCTATTTAAGTGTGTACATTTACTTCTTTTGAATATATAACCAGAAACAGACTTTCTGGGTAATATGGTAATTCTATTTTTATTTTTCTTGACTTTTAGTTAACAAATGAATTAATGGAATTTGTTATGAAATTTTCTGACATATGTGTGTTCTTATCAACTCCCCTCCCCATTTCTCTTGCCTGTCCTCCAATCCCACCCTCTTGCTGGCTTCTGTCCTCCCCCACAAGTAGTTTCTGTATAGAAGTTTTTTTTTTTTTTTTTAATGATCATGCAATCCTATTTGCCAATTCTTGGAATTATTTCCTGTGGGCCTATAAAGAATGTCCTTGCTTGTGCGTGTCTCTAGAAATGTTTTTTTTCTTTAGCAGCCAGAGTTCCGGTGCTAATTATGGTCTTTGAACAATTTTGAATTGATTTTGCTTAAGGTGAAGGATATGGATCTTGTTTTCTTCTTCTACTTGTGAGAAATCAAGTTTTTCCAGAGGTATTTTTTGAAAATACTGTCTTTTTTTTTTTTTTTTGCAGTGTATCTATTTCTGATACATTTGTTGATGGTTTAGTTGGTTTGGTTGTATGGGCTTATTTCTGTCTCCTTCATTCTATTCCTTTACTCCACTCACTTCTGTCCCAGCGGCTTGTCACTATGGTACTACAGTGTGATTTGAGGTCAGGGTTTGTGATGCCTCCAAGATGGCTCTTTCTGAAACGGACTGCTTTGACTATTTGGGGTCTTTTGTATTTCATTTTCATTTTTGGACTTTTTTTTCTATTTCTGTGAAGGGGAACACTGGAATCTTCATGGTGACTGTGTTGACACCAGAGATCTGTTTTGGTAATGGAGCCTTTTCACAGTATTGCCTTTTCCAATGACCCCATGAGTGTGGGACGTTTTTCTGCCTTCTAGAGCCTGCTCAACAACTTTCTTCAGTGTTTTAAATTTCCACTGTCGATGTCTCTCATTCCTTTGGTTAGGTTTATTACCGGTCATTTTCAATGATGTAAGATTTTTTTTTTTGCAAATGCATATAGAAAAGTCGCTCAAATTTCTCTGATGGCTAAGGATGTTTAGCATTTCCTTAAGTGTCTTTCAGTCATTTTAGATTCCTCTGTTGATAGTTCTCTGTTTAGGTCTGTACTCCTTTTTTTTTTTAATTGGATTGTGTGATCTTTTAGTGTCCAGTTTCTTGAGTTCTTTGTATATTTTGGAGATCAGACCTCAGTCTGATGTGGGGGTTAGTGAAGATCTTTTCTTATTCTGTAGGCTGTCGTTTTGTCTTGTTGACTTTGTCCTTTGCTTTACAGAAGCTTTTCAGTTTCAGGAGGTCCCATTTACTGTTTCTCTCAGTGTCTGTGCTGCTGGGGTTCTATTTAGGAAGTGGTCTCCTGTGCCAATGCGTTCAAGTGTACTTCCCACTTTCTCTTTTATGAGGTTCAGTGTGGCTGGCTTTATGCTAAGGTCTTTGATCCATTTGGACTTGAGTTTTGTGCATGGCGATAGATATGGACCTATTTTCATTTCTCTACACATTAATATCCAGTTATGTCAGCACCATTTGTTAAATATGCTTTTTTTCATTTGATTTTTTTTTGCTTCTTTGTCAAAAATCAGGTGTTTGTAGGTGTGTGGATTAACCAAAAGGCAGAGAGAGAATATCCAAATTAACAAAATCAGAAATGAAAAGGGGGACATAACAACAGACACAGAGGAAATCTAGAAAATCATCAGTTCATATTTTGAAAACCTGTACTCCAGAAAATTAGAAAATTTAAAGGAAATGGACAACTTTCTGGATAAATGTCACTTACAAAAATTAAATCAAGATCAGATAAGCAAATTAAACAGACCTATAACTGCTAAAGAAATAGAAACAGGGGGCTGGAGAGATGGCTCAGCGGTTAAGAGCACTGACTGCTCTTCCAGAGGTCCTGAGTTCAATTCCCAGCAACCAAATGGTGGCTCACAACCACCTATAATGAGATCTAGTGCCCTCTTCTGGCCTACAGGCAGGATACCATATAAATAAATAAATAAATAAATATCTAAAAAAAATAGCATGGCATTAGAACAAAAGCAGACATGTAGATTAGCAGAATTGATTAGGAGAGCCAGATAAAACTCCATATAACTACAGCCATCTGATTTTTGTGTGTATCGTCAACTTTACAGGATCTGCAATCACCTGGGAGCCAAGCTTCACAGGTGAGGAATTCTCTAGCCTCTAAGATGTCCCTGAAGAACTATGTTGGTTAGGTTACTTGAGATGGAAAGACCCACACTAGAATTGGGCAGTGCCATTCCCAGTTCTGAATAGGAAGCAGTGAGTTAGCAGAACACACGCATTTATTGCTCTCTGCTTTCTGCAGGTGCATACAATGTGACCTGCCGCCTTGCCTTCCCTGCCATCATGGACTATACACCCTTGAACTGTAAGCTGCAATAGACTCCTTCTGTTTTATGGCTTTCATTGGGNAATAAATAAAAATAAATCTGATTCCTAATTCTTTAAAAAAAAAAAAAGAAAGAAAGAAAGAAAGAAAGAAAGAAAGAAAGAAAGAAAAAAGAAAAAGAAGAAGAAATAGAAACCGTCATCAAAAGTCTCCCAACCAAGAAAGGCCCAGAACCAGATGGTTTCAGCTCAGAATTCACAAGATTTTCAAGAACTAATACCAATAATCCTCAAATTGTTCCACACAATAGAAACAGAAGGAACACTGTCAAACTCTTTTTATGAGGCTGAAATTACCTAAGAAGTAAAGACATTACAAGAAAGATAATTACAGACCAATCTTACTCATGAACATTGACACAAAAAATACTAAATAAAATACAGGCAAATCAAATCCAAGAACACATCAGAACCATCATCTGCCATGATCAAATCAGCTTCATCTCAGAGATGCAAGGATGGTTCAACATACAAAAATCTGTCAACGTAATCCACTATATAAGTAAACTGAAAAAATAAAAAGCACATGATCATCTCATTAGATGCTGAAAAAGCTTTTGACAAAATACAACATCCCTTCATAATAAAGGTCTTGGAGAGAGCAGGGATACAAGGAACATATGTAAACATAATAAAGGCAATATAAAGCAAGCCAACAGCCAACATCAAACTAAGTGGAGAGAATCTCCCCGTGATCCCACTGAAACAAGACAAGGTTGTCCACTCCCTCCATATCTATTCAATATAGTTCTTGAGGTCCTAGCTAGAGCAATAAGACAACAAAAGGAGATCAAGGGGACACAAATGGGAAAAGACGAAGTCAAACTCTCACTATTTGCTGATGAGATGATAGTTTGCATAAGTGATCCCGAAAATTCTACCAAGGAACTTCTACAACTCATAAACACTTTCAGCAATGTAGCAGGATACAAGATTAACTTAAAAAAATCAGTAGCTCTCCTGTACACAGATGATAAATGGGCTGAGAAAGAAATCAGAGAAACATCACCTTTCACAATAGCCACAAATAGTATAAAATATTTCAGAGTAACTCTAACCAAACAAGTGGAAGACTTGTATGGCAAGAACTTTAAATCTTTGAAGAAAGAAATTGAAGACGACACCAGAAAGTGGAAAGGTCTCCTTTACTCTTGGGTAGGCAGAATTAATATAGTAAAAATGGCAATCTTACCAAAAGCAATCTACAAACTCAATGCAATGCCCATCAAAACCCCTTCATATTTTTATGAAATCGTTTGAAGAACATTGACATCAGCTCTTCTTGGAAGACTTGTACAAGTCAGCAGCAAATACATCTGGTTTCGGGATTTTCTTTGTTAATATGCTTTTAATTCCTGTTTCATTCTTGTTGACTTCTGTGGATCTGTCTATCTTGTTTATATATGCTTGATTTAATTTGAGTAGGTCATATGCTTGAAGGAATCTGTCCATTTCCTCGAGATTTTCCCAGCATTCTTTGTCTGTACTCTAAGCCTTCCAAGTATTCCCTATGATCCTCTGGATTTAATTGAAACTGATTTTAACATTTCTTTTTCATCTCTAACTACATTAATTTGGGTTCTCTCTCTCTCTTTCTCTCTTTCATCAATCTTGCTTATCATTTCATTTGATTAATTCTATATTCTTTTAGCTTCCATTCCATAAAGTTCTGTCCTAATCTTGATTATCTCTTGCCACCTACTGCTTTGGGGCTTGGCTTATTCTTGTTTTTCTAAGACATTGAGGTACATCATTAACAAATGTATTTGAAATCTCTGGATTTTTAATGCCATCCCTCATAGCTATAAACTCTTCTCTTAGAATGACTTTACCTGTACCCCAAAGATTGATAAGTTGTGTTTTTATCTTCATTTGATCCTAGAATTTTTCCCTCTCCTTTCTTCATCAACCCAGCGATCATTCATGAATATTTTATTCAGTCTCCAAGTATCTGTAATTCCTAGAGATTCTGCTATTGCTACTGATTGCTAGTTTTATTCTATTATGGTCTTTTAAATACAAGAAATTGTTCAAATTATTTTGTATTCCTAAGACTTACTTCATGGCCTAGAATATGTTCTATTTTAAAGAAAGTTCCATAAGCTGGTGGGAAAAATATGAATACCACACATGCTGAATGAAATATTCCATAGATATCTACTAAATCCATTTAGTCTATAATATGGTGTTTGGGGCATACAACATATGCTGGATAAAATATTCCATAGATGTCTACTAAATCCATTTAGTCTATGATACGGTGTTTGGGCCTTTGTGGGTTTATTTGTTTTGGGCTAGGTCCCACTAGGTAACTCTGGCTGTCCCAGAGCTCCTGGAAATCTACCTGCCTCTGCCTCCCAAGTGCTGTGATGATTGTTCCTCCATAACCAGCTCAAGATGTGGTTTCTAAGATTTAAAAAAAAACATATTTATGAGTCTATGTATTTATCAGTGAGAGTACATACCACCTGTGCACAGTGTTTGCAGAACCCAGAAGAAGGCACAAGATTCCCTAGAGCTGAAGTTGCAGACAGTTGTGAGGTACTCATGGGTGCTGGGAACATAACTACAGTCCTCTGGAATAGCAACAAGTGCTGTTAACTTCTGGTCTATCTCTCCAGCCTGTGTGGTGTCATTTCATGGTAGAGCTTCTTCATTAGTTTGTAGTTTAAATGACCTATCAGAAGAGAAAAGTGAAATATTGAAGTCACCCACTCTTACTGCATGAGAACATACCCCATGACTTTTAATGTCCACTAGTGTTTGTTTTATGAAATTGGGAGTCCCAACATTTGGTGAATATATTTATGATGACTATATCTTCTTAATATATTGTTTTCTTTGTTAATATATGTGGGTTTTTTTTATTTCTTCTAATTTTGGTTGGACGACTACCCACTATCAGAATAGCGACAGCATCTTCTTCCCCACTTTTACACACTCACTAGATTCGTTACCACCCTTCTACACCCAATCTGTGCATGTGTTGGCTAGAAAGATGTATTGCTTGGAAGCAACACCAAGCTGGATCTTAACAGCAAGCTGTTTTCTTAACCCAGCCAGCAAATCCATATCTCTTTATTCGCGGTGAGCTGAGGTAATTTACATTTAAGGTTATGGTTGAGAGATGGTTACTAATTCCTGGAGTTCTGCTGATTGTTTCTGCTTGTTTGAATTGTTTGTTCTTTCCTTTAGAATTAAGTTTTGCTGATTTGCTTTGTTGAACATGATGGCGTTCTTAACCATTTCTTTATTCATCTGCTTCTCTCATAAAATTTATTCTTTCATTTGCTGTTGTGATTAAGACTTTCTTCCTCCCATGTACATAGTGTTCCTTTAGTGTCTTTTGTAGTTAGTGGTGGCCGGGAGTTTTGATGGTTGGCTTTGATTATCTACTTGATGCAACCTAGAATAACCTCAGGAAATTGTCTCAACGAGGAATTGTCGACTTTGGGTTGGCTTGTGGCCATGTCTGTAGAAGACTGTCTTAATTAAATTAATTGATGCAAGAAACCCCAGCCCACTATGGGTCTTCTTAAGAAGGGAATCCTGAACTATGTGAGAGTGGAAAAGTCCAGTTAGGCACAGAGAGCACACAACTAAACACACATGCATTTAGTTCCTTGTGCTCTTGACTATGGGTGGGATGCGACCAGCTGCTCCCAGCCACTGTGACCTCCCTTGTGTGATGGACTGTAACCTGAGATTGTCAACTAAATACATCCTTTCTCCTCTTTGTTGCTTTGGTTCAGGGTGTTTTATCACAACAACAGAATCCAAAACCAGTCCAATAGTCATGAATTATCTTTGTTTGTGACTATCTTGAAATGCCCTTAATTATTAATCAATGCAAAAAGATAGATTCACTAAATTTAGGAATGTTGGTTGAAAGTTATTTAGTTTCAGGGCTTGAAATAGATTGTCCTAAGCTCTCCTGGCATGGAAGATCCTGATGGGAGGTTAGATATTCTGATGTAAGTTGGCACTTTTCCCTTTCAACTTTTAATATGGCTTCTTTGCCTTTTATGTTAACAACTTGACTATATTATCTTGCAGAAAGATTCTTTTCTACTCATTTCTATTTGTGGTTCCTGGTGGCCCTCGTGGGAACTTTTCCACTCTAATCCCATGAACTAGATTCTCCATATCTGTGATTTTTATCGTGGTCTCCTGCCCTGGGTTCATGGACCCGGTCTTATCATCACTCCCCAGAGCTCTGGGCATCGTGGCCACACTTGTTCTGCTTTATTTTTCTTTACTGACGTTTGAATCAGTATTTTCCCAACCGTGTCCTCCACCCCTGTGCTTCTTCCCCTTGGTCCAGCGCCTTGGCGACACGTCTCTCCACACTTCTCCTTTGATTTATACATTTCTAGCTTTCTTCAAAATCTCCATTTCCCTGTTAAGTTGCTCTTCCCACACAGCTGAGTTAATCTTCTGCTTTACTGACTCTTCTGTGTGGCTGGTTTTCCTCCCCAGATCCTAAATCGAATTCATCTGTTTGTTTGTTTGTAGTTTCTTTGGGATTTTTTTTTATTTATTTATTTTCATTTTTTGCTGGGCAACTTCTGAACGCTTCATTTGGCATTTCACTTATTTCCCTAGCTGTGTCTTTGCGTCTTCCGAACTTTCTAAGCCGTGATGTGCCTACTGGAAGGATGGAGTGGTTGCTGTCCCGTGCACGAGTCTGCTGCTTCCTCACGCTGCTGCTCTGTGAACTTGCATCTTTAGGATTGGGCATCGCTTCTGGCTTTATTTAAATGGCTTCCTACCACACAGCAGCCTGCTCTTTTTAAAACTATTTTTATTCTTTTTCAACTTTATGTGAACGAGTGTTTTGCCTGCATGGATATCTATGCACCATGTTTATGTCTGGTGCCTGGGGAAGCCAGAAGGGGGAATCAGGTCCCCTGGGACTGGGTTGCAGATGGTTGTGAGGCACCTTGTGGGTATTGAGAATTGAGCCCAGGTCCTTTGGAAGTGCAGGCAGTGCTCTTAATCACTGACACATCTCCCAGTCTCCCTACAGTTTTTTTAAACACTTATTGTTTAGTGTGTACGTGTGCGTGTGTGTGTATGTGTATACATGTGCGTGAGCAGGTACCTATGGAGGCCAGAAGAGGTGTCACATCCTGTAGCCAGAGTTTCAGAAAGTTAAACTCCCAGATGCGGGTGTTGGGAACTGAACTTGGGTCCTCTAGAAAAAGCAGCAAGCTTTCTTAACCACTGTCTCAACTCTCTGGCCCCAGGAAGTTTACTTCTAAGGATTCAATCCTTTTACTACTTAGAGAGAAAACGCTACTGTAATAGCAACATCAACAGATTATAGAAGATATAAAACTATATTTAAGATCAGTTAATATCACTAACATATCTCCAAACATCATAAAACAGAAAAAATTTACAAAACTATGAGTGTTTTCTGAAGTTAAAATTGACTTAAGGCAAATGTGGAAATAGTAAATGAATTAGGTAGGAGACGTTCAAGGAGAAAATGGAGGACAGTGAGGGCTGAATCAGGAGACAAACCAGAAGAGAAGTGGAGGAAGGTGTTGAGAGGGGGAGAGAAATCATTTTTAAAAATAAAGGAAAAAAATAATTTTCAACAGTGAGAAAGTTTTAAGACAGAACTAAATGAATGTAAGAAGGTAACTAAGAGCCTTTAAAACAACAGTAAGATGAAGGGAAAATACTAGAAGTATAGGACAGAGAAAACCACAGAAATGGGGAGAAAGGAAAGAGAAAAAAGGGTGAAGGAAAAGACTTAGCCTAACAAAGAAAGGAATGTGTTTTTTTTTTAAACAAACAAACAACAACAACAACAAAAAAAAAGATCAGGCCGGGCAGTGGTGGTGCACGCCTTTAATCCCAGCACTCGGGAGGCAGAGGCAGGCGGATCTCTGTGAGTTAGAGGCCAGCCTGGTCTACAAGAGCTAGTTCCAGGACAGGCTCCAAAGCTACAGAGAAATCCTGTCTCGACAAACAAACAAACAGGGGCTGGAGAGATGGCTCAGTAAAGAGCACTGGCTGCTCTTCCGGAGGTCCTGAGTTCAATTCCCAGCAACCACATGGTGGCTCACAACCATCTGTAATGAGATCTGGCGCCCTCTTCTGGCATACGGGCAAACATGGAGGCAGAATGTTGTATACATAATAAATAAAACCTTTTAAAAAGAAAAGAAAAACAAACAAAAACTGGTCAGTTGGTGACACTTGCCTTTAACCCCAGCACTCAGGAGGGAGAGACAGGTGAATCTCTGTGAGTTTAAGACCAGCCTGATCTATAAAGGGAGTTCCAGGACAGATTCCAAACCTACACAGAGAAACCCTGTCTTGAAAAACAGCCAGAGACAGAGTTAGGTCAATGTATGAAGGGAAATAATAAATAAAAAAAATTCTTGGGTGTGGTGGCACACACCTTTAATCCCAGCACTCAGAAAACTGAGGCAGGTGGATCTCTGTGAGTTTGTAGCCACCTGGTCTATACAGTGGATTCCAGATCAGTCAGACCTACGTAGTGAGATCTTTCCTCAAAAATGAGTTAATTGTTTAATTAAAAGCATAAAAGATTTTTTAAGGTTAATAAAGCAAAGCTATCACTAAAAGTATAATAAAAATAAAGAAGATAAATCAAAAGGCAAAAGACAAAGGAAATAAGAGGGGAGGGGGAAGAAGAGGAGAAGGAGAAAAAGGGGAAGATCACCTGTGAAATACCTCCTTTCTAGATCCTCAAAAACTGGAAGCTACCAATTGCATGCATGGAGGCAGAGGTGTTAGAATTTGTGGGGTCTTGTCTTTTTCATGGTTTATGGCGTTGTTGAGCTCTATTGGACAAGTGTCCAGTGTCCACTGAGGCCGGCTCACTTAAGTGGTTTCTCTTAAAAATGTGGGGAGAGGGCTCTCTGCTGTTCACACTTAACTTTGTACCCTCCCAAGATTCCCAGCCTGTACCTCTCTGGGTGGGCTTCTGTTATATTGGGGAAGAATCTCCCGGGTACATTAAGAATGAGGAAAGCAGCCACAGCCCTGAGGGCTGTACACATGAAAGACCAGTCTGTCCTTTCTAATAGCCTTGTGTACTGGTCATCCAGCCGGAAGGATGTAGCGGTAGATGTCGAATAGTCCAGTAGAACCTCAGACGCAGCAGATAGGTGTCTCTAGAGACTGGTCCTTCTGGGTTCTGCTCTTCATCCCAGGGTTGTTCTCAGTAGAGAAGGTGTGCTTCTGGCCCTAGAGTCCAGGGTTGCTGTACCCGATGCTCTCACTGCCTGAGCCGAGTCTCTTGCCACCCACCCCTTCCAGCTTGTCAGCATCTAGCCTCTCTTGTTCTCTGTAACTGCCTCCCAGATCATCTCTCTGGCCCTGGGATTGCAGGAGATTAAGTCAGGTTCCCTGGTTTATGGATTGCCCCGTTTGGGGGAGCCTCCAGGATTACCTCAGTTTTAAGCAGTAAGTTAGTTCCCTCTGAAATGGGACCTGGCCACTGCTTTCTGAGACATCCAGAATGACAAGATGGAATTCTTCCCCGCTGCTGAATTGTCCTTTGGAGGAATCAGACTCGCTAAAACCTGAAACTGGACCTGGACTTGTGAGAGCTGTGGGTTTGTGCTGCAGGTAGGATTTCATGGCTGTCTACATTATCAGCTTTTTAATGAGGCTTCTGGTCTACCTCAGAGCCACACGACTGGAGCTGTTTCAACTCGGCCGCGTAGTTCTCGGTGCATCACCCATCCTGTCTCTTTCCCCACGCTTTCCAGCTCCCACTGCTTATGAACTCCCAAAGTTCTTTCTCTCCTTGGAGCAGACTACATTTTCTTGTTCTGACTCTTCTCCCTCACCAAGTAACATGGAGGTAGCTTTTAATATGCCATCTTACCCAGAAATGCCATGTTTTGATTTGATTTGATTATGGAGGCGTCTCCATAATGATTTCCAGAATGGTTGTACCATTTTACGCTCTCACCAACATTACACAGAATGTTTAGTTTTTCCACATTTTTAATAACAAGGGTTTTTTTCTGGTACATGTACATACACATAGATATAATGTCTTCAAGGTTACTCATAGTATATATCAAAATTTATACATATATGTATGTATATCTTCATCATAATGGCGTGAGTGGATAAATGGATAGCTCATTTCAGTTTTGATTGGCATCCTCCTATTGACTAATTACTATGTGTATCTTTTGCTTATTGGCCTTTGTATCCTTTTTTTAAATATTTATTTATTATGTATACAATATTCTGTCTGCGTGTATGCCTGCAGGCCAGAAGAGGGCACCAGATCTCATTACAGATGGTTGTGAGCCACCATGTGGTGGCTGGGAATTGAACTGGGGACCTTTGGAAGAGCAGGCAATGCTCTTAACCTCTGAGCCATCTCTCCAGCCCCCATGGCCTTTGTATCCTTTCATTGGATGGAAAGGACCGTCCAAGCCATTTGTCCATTACTTTGTTTGGGCTCTTTGGGTATTATTAGGATGTTATTGGTATAGCTGTGGGCATTTTTTTATATATTCTCAATATCAATCCCTTATCAGATGTATGATGGAGAGAGATTTTTCTACCATACCCTGAATTACTTTTCTGTCCATGGATAGTTCCCTTTGATGTACACATTTTCTAATGAAGTCTACTTGACCCATTTTTTTCTATTGTTGTCATTAAGGGATTTTTAAAGATTTATTATATGGGTGTTTTGCCTGCATGTTTATCTGTGCACCATATGCATGTAGTACCTGTAGAAGGTAAAAGAGGGTTCAGATACCCCAAATTGGAGTAACAGGTGATTATGAACCACCACGTGAGTGCTGAGAACCAAACCCAGGTCCTCTGGAGGAGCAACCCGTGCTCTTGACCGCTGAGCCATCTCTCCAGCCCCTCTAGTTGGTGTTTCTAGTACCGTGTCAAGTGTCTTCTCTTCCTCAGAGGATTTATTCTATCTGTCCTGCATGAAACAGGTACTCACAGAGCCAGGTCATGTTTCCAAGTCCAGACTCGCACCCCGCCAGCAGCAGTGCCTCCACCCCTGTCCTGCTGATGGGGCAGGCGGTACTCCATCCCAGCTTCCCCGCGTCCCAGCCATCACCGCTTCAGCCAGCACAGGCGCAGCAGCAGCCACCGCACTACCTGCAGGTAGGTGAGCAGCGGGGTCCAAGGGAGACCCGAGCGGCTTTAATGAGCAAAGGATGAGTTCCACATTCGACTTCTGCAGGGCTTTTTTCTTCCCTAGTAGAGAGATCAACCTCAGAGAAGTTCATATTTGGTTAATTTTAATGCTTAATGTACAGTATGGAAATTAAGAATAGGTAAACAGTACGCTTCATTCGATGGTATGCCGAAAATATCTATTTAAAGGTAATTTTTTAACAGTTTTGCATCTTGATATGCTCATATTTTCACAAAAAAAAAGTCAAAAATTAATGACTGGTTTTGCCGTACGTTTTAGTGTATTGAAGTATAAAATTAAACCACGTTCATTTAAAAACACACTTACTACTTTAGGTAAATATGTTACCGCGTGAGATAAAGATTTGCTGTGAAAACTGGGGGTACATTTCACAAATACACTATTCAGAAAGCAGAAAGCACTATCAAGCAAGCATCACGCACACCAGAGGAGGAAGGGTGGGCTGGCCTGGGGTTTCAGATAGGAGCACTGTCCCTCCTGAAGCTCTCATAGGTCTCCATCCTCCCCTCACACATGTCAAGGGTACCCTTCTAGCTCATCCTTCACCCTACCTTGTGGACTTCCCCTGATAAGGACCACCTACTTGCTCTGCTTGGCATCTTTGAGGCCAAAAGACAACATGCAGTGGCTGAGACATCTTAAGAATGGTGAGGCAGAGGTGGCGACCGCATCCTTAAAGACCTGGGATATTGCTCGGTTCCAAAGCTGTTAAAACAGCTGTGGTCTAATTTTCAAATCCCCCTGGCTGGACCCACAGTGAAAGGTGGGTGTCAACTCCGACTTCGACTTTGTGGATCTCGTCAGCTCTCAGGACAAGGACGTAATCTGGCACGCGAAACAATGAGGAAGAGAGAAAAGGGGGTGGATGCGAGAACAGGAAAGGTTAAATACCTGCTGCTTCTAGAGACAAAACAGAGAGGAAAGAGCTCCTCAGCTATCCCAGCCCCCCCCCCCCCGTGACCTGGGGATCTCAGAGCGCATGCGGGGAGGTGGGCTCGCACAGAACACTCTCAGGCTCTGATTGTACAAAGAGAGAGAGCAACCCGGTGGAGAAGCCGTCTTGGAGAAACGCTCAGAGGCATTTCTGGCAGACCCGACTAGCAAGATCACCGACAGCCCAGCCTAAGGTCAGGGAGAGGCGTGCTGGGAGGCCTCAGAGGTGGTGCTGGGGCGCTGATTATTGGAGAGGGACATTTATTTGTAGGCAAGAGCGGAAAATGAGAGCGGAACTTTCAAAGTCGGACTAACCAGCTGAAGCTTTTGCATTTCCAATCATGAAGTTTCCTTCCAGGTTCTTGAAAATGGCAGTATTTGAAATAGTCACAGGACCAGGGACCGACTTAAGGGGCATAAATTTGTCTACGCAGATTCTTCCCTTCCCACAACCTATGTGGGCTTCAGACTCCGCCATACACACACACACACACACACACACACACACACACACACAGGATGTATACAGATAGCATGTACCTCTGGTTCGGAAACCTTACCTGCAGCCTCAGCCCCAAGCCCACTGACCCAGAAGGAACCCCTCTTCTCCTCCCCACCCAGAATCGATACAAAAGTGTACTGTCAAAGAGCTTGGCTTTTCCCCATCATGCACTCCGGCAAGGACACAGGCAGGTACACATGCCTGGCCGTCTGAGGGGCGTCCCAGAATCTGATAGCATCTGCAGCAAACCCAGGGGGTACTGAAGTGGCTTGAAGAATGGAGGAACTGGCCAGCCACGCAACCCCTTTTCTCCTTTTTCCTGCTACAGGCACCAACATCTTTGCACAGTGAGCAGCCGGACTCGCTCCTTCTCTCCACCTTCTCCCAGCAGCCGGGGACCCTGGGCTACACCGCCGCAACGCAGCCCACACAGCCTCAGCCCCCACGCTCTTCCCGCAGGGTCAGTCGGCTGTCAGAGTCCTCAGGTCTCCAGCAGCCACCCCGATAGTGCCCTGACACTGGAGTCCAGATGCAACCAGCTTTACCAATGGAAGGGGGGAGGGGAATAGCCGTGGGAAACGGGAAGAAAGGTTTACGTGGCTTTGGCACACCCTGTGTACATTTCAGAACTCCCCATGGTAATGTGTCTGGAGTGTGGCACTGGCAGAATGGGGGAAAGAACAGGAATACTGGCCATGATTCCCTTGCCCCGAGGTCCTCGGGCATCCGCTACAGCCATACTAGACAGGAACCAAGTGCCCCCGTAAGGGGGTTCCTGCTCTATTTGCAGAGGTGGTACCTCTCGCTGCCTCCAGGAGAGAGCGCGCCAGGTACTCTACCGACTGACACAGGTCCCAAGCCCTAGCTGGCCTTCACTCTCTTGATGGTCTTTCCTTTATTGTCAAGGACTATGTTAGAGGTCTTTGGAGAGAGAGACAGAATAAAGAGATTCTTTTCATTATTTTTAAAAGGTTGTTTTTGTTTTAATTTGCACAGCTGCGCACAGGGGAAATAACTTAGGCACTTTCTGGCTTTTTTAAAAAATTTATTTAAATAATAAGGTCTCATGGCTTCACTGGGAGTACACAAAAAAAACAGCTCACCAATCAGATAAGCCTGTTATTAATGAAGTTGCAGAGCCACATCCCTGGCCCAAACCCTGTGGACCGTGGCTCTTCACCGCCACGCCCCACTGGTAGCCATTTTCCACCCTAAACAGAACACTGGACTATTCCTGTTGACTTCACCGATAGTAACCGTAAGGGTGGACTCGGAGCAAAGCACAACCTCACAGCTACTCCAGAATCCCCTAGAGACCTCTTAGACCGTGAGGGAAGAGAGTCCGCCAGCAGGGCAACCGGGCAGGCTGCAGTCTCCCGGGGAAACCAGTCACGTGACGGCCATCCTGGTGAGGCCGCTGCACCTTTCCACAGATCTCCCCTGACGATTCTGAAGATTGGATTTTCCTTTTCAAAATGCACTTTGCTTTTTTTTTTTTGTATGTTTTGTTATGTTGAGATGTTTCTAAAGAGAAGATTTTATGTAATTTTAAGAGGAAGTGTAGTGAATTGTACAGCTGTTGTAATAATGACCTATTTCTATAAAAGAATAAAATTGTATGGATTATGTGTAAATTATTTTGTATCTGAGACACCAGTTCCATTCCCAAATATAAAAGTATAAAGGTTTCCTTGTGTTTTTCTGTGAGTGAAGATTTTGTAATAAATTAACAAGTTTGTACAATTTCCTTTGTCCCTTGTTGTATGTACACACACACACACATTTTTTTTTTAATTTCAGGATGGTGGTGCACACCTTTAATCTCAGCACTCGGGAGGCAGAGGCAGGTAAATCTCTGAGTTCAAAAAGCCCATACTGGTCTACAAAGCAAGGACAACCAGGGCTACACAGAGAAACCCTCTTTTCCTTGAGTTTTCTGTTACTATAATGAAATAAGTGAGGTTATGAGCCTTACAGACGTGGGTTCCTGGGCTCAGAGATTTCAGCCCATGGTCCATTGGTCCTGGTGCTTTGGGCCTGTGGCAGCACAGAATATTATGGAATGAGTTCATGGCAGAGCAGACCTGCTCACCTCAAAGAAGCAAAGAAAGAAAAAGGAGGCAGGGTCCCACTAAAAGACATGCCCCCATAACCCTAATGAGCAAACTTTATTCCACTAGGCCCCACCTGCTAAAGGTTGTGCCACACCCAGTAGCTGAGGTCCAGGGTTTCAATACATGGGCCTTTGGGGGGCCGTTCAAGACCCAAACCCCAGTATGATGGAACACACAATACAATAAGTGGTACGGGGATGCAGCTTCTTGGGCTGCATCAGTCTGCCAGTATCCTAAGGTTCAAAGCTGTGACAGGAAAGCAATGTTTCACTGTAGAAATGGTAACAATGCTGGGAAAGCTCCTGGGAGCACCTCAATCTTGTGAACACTGGAAACCTGTAGAAATGATGGAGACGTTCCCCACCAAAGCACTCATTCGTTGCTCGTGATTGTACACGATCTCTCACTGCCAACATTTAGCCCAGTGATGTCAGCAAGGAAGGTGTGCCCTGGTATGTGTGAGATGTGTACACAGACACACATTGAGAAGGCAAACAGCATGTCTGAGGTCTTGCTCAGTTACAGCCACCTCATTCATGAGGTCCAGCATACTAACGTGAGGATACATTGGTGGTACTGGTGGTCTCCACTGAGTGGTTCCAGGGTCTTGTTGTCTTGTTCAAAAATTAAAAAAAAAATGAAGCACACACAAATAGCGAATTAGCCAGGGTCTTATTCGGGAGCAGAAGAAATACACAGTCTAGATACACCGCATAGAGAGAGCAGCAGTGGGGGCCAAGCAAGATTGCTCGGGGTTACTTTGTGAAGCTTCCTTTTGTAGGCCCAGGAGGACGGGAGGGAGGAGTTAGCTCTCAGGAATGAGAAGTAGGTGATTTTGTGTTTCCATTGATGGGTTTGGGTTATGTAACCCTTGTTCACTCAACATGTTCTTTCTCATGATGCATCGAATTTCTTAATCACACGCGTGCCCAATCATGCATAGGCATAGAATGGTAAATGATTTTCCCTGAGAGCTCACTCAGTGGACACAGGTTGCCTCTCTGCCTGAGCACTGAAGTTCAGCCCAGGCGGAGTTGGCTCACTGCCTGCACTCATAGGACAGGTTCCAACATGTGTGACCACAAAGGGGGAGTCCCCAGGGGTTGCTAGGATTGACTGGCCGCTTCAACTGGAGAAGGCTGTACACACAGCTCCATGCAGATGGGAGTCCCAGGTTGCTAAGCTGTCTTTGAAAACTCCAAGGGCCTTAGGAACACTCAGCATCTGGGAATCACCAAGATGGCCGCTCCCTTTCCAAACATCCTGACTGCAAGGAGCTATCTATGTTCCTTCCAACGCTCTATCAAGATAGGTCTGCACTTTCACCCTCTTCTGTAAAATGATGACGACTCCTTTTTGGTTCTCTAGCTGGGATCAAGTTTTGGATGCCGTGAAGTTGCTACACACGTGTGTCCATGATTGCTCTGTGCCTGAGGGCAGATATTGGGTAGGTAGTAAAAAACAACAACAACAAAAAATATTTTGCATATATGAAGAGGAACATTTACTTTTGCAAAGAACTTGAAGTGAACCTGTTTTTAAAACATGAAATCTGAATGGAATTCAATGACCTATTTTTTAAAAAAAAAAAAAACAAACAAACAAAACTTAACATTGTCTAAGGTTTAGAGATCTGGTTCTTCTAGAAAAAAAAATTATAGTTCGATTGTAGCCATACTTTAATTGGTGGTTAGACCCCTAAGTGGAACAAGATTGTTAATGGACACAGTGTATTCATTATCCTAGGATTGTCTAGCTGGAAGCCATTAAAGAGGGTGGAGTGTGTTACGCTCCTAATTGAATTTAGCTATGCCTGAATTTTACACGTGTTAAGAATTTGGATAAACTCAAAAAACTCCTATTGTGTAATTTTCCATCAAATGCAGGCATCCTGGGAATTGTAATCACTGAGCTCTTCATTCATTACTTTGCTCATTAAATGGCTATTTTGCAACCACATCTTTGTTCCAGAAAAACCATGACCTGAACTGTCTGGAACAGTATAAAAGTCTCTTGGTTCAAGAGTCAAGATTGAGTATGAACTTGGAACACTTAGTTTAAGATTTTACAAACTAACTAAAATTGTAGCATATTCTGTCTAAATATTGCTTTGTCCAAACAACATGGTAAGTTGTTATTGTTGTTTTTAGATGAGGTCTCACTTTGTAGCTCTGGCTGGCCTGGAACTCCCTATATAGATCAGGCTAGTCTGGAACTCTAGCCACTTGCCTCTGCCTCTGTGATTAAATGTGTATACAACCACACCCAGTTATGTCAACTAACCATTAAGTAGCTTTTTTTTTTCTTTTTCTTGTTGGTGTTTTCAAGACAAAGTTTCTCTGTGTAATCCTGGCTGGCCTGGAACTCACTCTATAGACCAGACTGGCCTCGAACTCAGAGATCTATCTGCCTGCCTCTGCCTCCTGAGTGCTGGGATTAAAGTCATGTGCTACCATGGCCCTGCTTATTAAGCAGTTGTTAGCCATGACTTTTGCACTCTTGCCAAAATATCCTGGTAAAAATTTAGTGGTACAAAATTACTTTAATTTCTGTTCATGTTGTATCCTGAAGATCTCAAAGTCAGTCATTAATATCCTGAACAAATATCTAATATGAGTCATCTAGAGAAATGTTGTTAGTTGTCAGATGAAATTCATATTATGCAGATAAAAAGCTTTGTTTTTCCTGTAGAAATACTCATTAGAAATAGGGTAGGAGGGGAAATTTTCTTTTTGAATTTTAGCTTAATCCGGGATGGGCATGTCTGGTTTATTTTTTTTTCTTTTTTTTTTTTTATATGGAACGCTTCACGAATTTGCGTGTCATCCTTGCGCAGGGGCCATGCTAATCTTCTCTGTATCGTTCCAATTTTAGTATATGTGCTGCCGAAGCGAGCACCATGTCTGGTTTATTGACTCCATAAATTACTCATATTTTTTAGTACAAAGTCATGAACTTACGGCCTTTTATAAACTCAGTTTCTAGTTGACCATTATTATCTCAATGCTCAGATCATCACCCTGACAAGAGAGAGCTAGCTCCTCTTTCGTCTCGTTAGTAAAGTCCATCCAAACCCAGCCTCCAGATTTCTCTCTTGAACATCAGAGGCATGATCTATTTACCTATGTTTTCCTCTGCCCCAAAGTATGGGATCAACTTCCTTCCTGATATTCTTTTACTTAAAAAAAAAAGGCCAATATTAAAATCTGGTGCTTAAAGTGAAACTGGGAAGTGATGTTGGGCAACAGCGCTGCTTCAGTTCCCATCATTGGCTCATTCTGTAGGGAGAGAGCTGAAAGTATATAGGGTCATGCAATGCTCAAGGACAGCTGTTACTGAATGACAGCCTGGCTGAAGAGATGTACCCTACAGCTTAGGTTTGTGATAGGCTAAAGCACATAACTGTGTACACACTGCAAAGTTTGCACAACAATGAAGACAGTGAATGGCATATCTCTGCTTATAAGAGACTCACAAAAGTCACAGAATCACATCAGTTTTGCCTAGCTAATAGATCATACATTGTGCGATATTTTGCCTTTCTGATGCGATCCTTACCTGATATTGTCTTTCTCCTAAACTGCCATCTCACAAAAAGTTACTCTTGAACTACTGGTTTTCATTTTGAATGCTGTCTGTGCCTTTCCTTTCTGGTCCACTATCTGCTGACATGCTCAAGGCTCCATCTCTGCTGTATCATAGCAACATCCTCCTCACCAGGCTCCTTCCTTTTGGAACTGTTTTCATCACCAGGCTGCTTTCCTTTTTTGTAGTGGAGGAGGGTGAGTGCCTATCAAATCCAGAGCTTGTGAATGTCAGCGAATGTTCTATCACTGAGCTACATCCCCAGATACATATTTTCATATTCGCTTCACACACACACACCTTTATTTCCTTCTCCTTCCCTCCGTCTACTCTTCCCTCCCCTTTCTCCCTTTCCTCCCTTCCTCCTTCTCCCCCCCCCCCCAACTTGGGATCAAGTCTTGTTGGGTAGCCAAGGTTGGCCTCTAGTAGCCTAGAGTAGCCTCAGGCTTAATCTGCAATCCTTCTGCTCTGCCTCCTGAGTGCTTCACTCCTGATTTCCTCTTTAAAATGTTTTGAGTGGTTCTGTTTAGGAGATTGCTTTGGAATTCCCTGGAGCTCACCCCAGAATTACTGTACCAACCGGCATTCCCATCGAGCCCGTTAGTGGTTTGCACCCCAGGAAGAACTGGAACAGAGCCTGTCCCGGTCTTTCTTTCTAGCCCCGTGAAGAAGTCTTCAGAACTGTGAGGTGTGTTTAGCCCCCAGTCAACACTCTTCCACACCCAACCCCTCAGGCAGGCCTCTCGGCTGAGGACTTGTTTTCTTCTGAGATCCGAGACGCCAAGTCCTGCCCTTGGGGAATTCGTATATACAGCATCCCTTAGCCAAATTCCGGTAAGACCGTGGAGTCTCTGCCTGCCTGTCTTTTGTCTGTGAGATCCTGAAACTTGCCGTTGCTGAAACTCCCCAATGAATAGGCTGTTCGGACTTGTTTGGATTCGGGGATTTTCCCACCGAAAAGGCTAGCATTCACGTGGACCTTTTCGACTTGGAGAAATGGGTGCTTTGGTTATGGTCTCAGGGACCTGGGACCGTCTGCCAAGCACATCACCTTATAGATTCGTGTATATATACGTGTAGAATCGAATGAATGACTGAATCCGTAAAACAGAGGAGCGTCTTCTTTCCTGGCCCTGCAGTCTGAGGGTGCGGATTTAAATCCCACCCACCACCTTCAAACACAGCAGACACGGACGCTGCTCACAGCAGTCAGAAGACTGGAGCCTCGACCCCGCCCCCGGTCCGCCCCGGCCCCGCCCCATGCCGCTCGCTCCGCCTCCGACGCGCTACCTTTACGTCGCGTCCCAGCCTTCGACCTTCCCTCGCCACACTTCCTCTCCCCCCGCCTCCCGACCCGGAAGTTATACTCGCGACGTGGCTTTTTTTCCCACAATCCCTGGCGCCCGTCCTTTCCAGCTTGGGCCCGGCAGAGTGAGTATGGCGGCGGGGTCTTGGCTCTGAAATCGAGCGCCATCCTCTCCTGGCGCGGGGCGGGCCGGCTTGGGGGATTTGTTCCGCGCTGACCGGAGTCTCGGCGATCGGCGGCGATGGCTCCCGCAAAGAAGGGTGGCGAGAAGAAGAAGGGCCGTTCTGCCATCAACGAGGTGGTGACCCGAGAATACACCATCAACATTCACAAGCGCATCCATGGCGTGTGAGTACCTCTGCCGGCCCGCGACCCACGCGAGCCCCTTCCGGCTGCCAGTCGATCCTTGCCCTAGAGAGCATGCGGGGTTTGTTTTGTTTTTTCGATCCTATCGCGTGTCGTTTAAAGGTGTGCAGGTTGTGAAGTGTACGGTTCTGGTTAGGAACTGGAAACGGGAAGTCGTGTTGGGACTTTCAGAACAGTGGAACTTGGAACGCTTGGTGGTGCTAAACCCAGAGTTTTGGTCATCTGGACGGCTCAGAGGAGAAGCTCGTGAAGGGGAACCTTGGCTAACTTCTGTGCTGCAGGAACTAGGCAGTTGTGAATTGCTGAGCCCCAATAGGTTTTTCTTGGTCCTCTGACTGATGGAGATTCGTACTAAAGCGGGTCCAGTTGTAGTACTGGAGATGCTGAGGAGAAGCGCTTGTGAATTTATCTTCAGTTATATTTACGTACATTCCGAGGCCAGCGTGTAGAGCAGGATTTCTTGGACTTGGCTGTTCAGTCTCTAGTGACAGGTTCTGTCGTGTCGAAATTGTGTCGGCGTTTCTGTGTTGTTCCATGTGAGGTCTCTGCTGCGTGTAAGTGCCACTTGCGACCAGCCTCTGGTTGGTGGCACGTTGAGCACTGTCGGGCATTGCTTTGAAGTATGCAGATAAAGACCTTGCCCTCCTAGGGTCACCAACGGGAGGGGGGAAGTAGGTGAAAAGCAGTTTGAGTTGAAGATTTTTTGCCTTTTAATTGCCCCGTGTGTTGGGTGATTCTCGGGGAAAGAGGCGCTCTTTAGAAGCCCTAAAGGAGGTATAGGGTGTGGACGGGCATGATTTTCGGGGATTTGTGCTGTTGGAAAGGCCTGTGCGAGGATCTCCAGCCTCCTTCATCCTTTGCTCATATATTGGCCCCCGTTTTCCAAACCAAACTTGCTCCCAGCTGTCTTCTGCTTTCTCTATTTCATTGTTAATTCAGCTGACTGCCATTAAGTAGTGACAGCGGCATCTTGTTTACACGCCCTGACCACAATACTGGAATTGCTCACTGCTCCATCTCTTTCCTGGTGTGTCCTATTTGTAATTATTGATACCACCTGATGGGTCGCTTGCACGAGCTGGGTCCAATAGACCAGCCCTTGTTATTCCTAACCACGTTTTTTCCAGATTAGTAAAGTGGGTTTGTTTGGACACTGCACGTGTGCTGATACTGAGTAGAGAAGGTGGGTTCCACGTTGTCTGTCTTGGAGTGACCTAGACAGACAGATGCTGAATACAACTGGGCTTTTGTAAAAGGTTGGTTGTGAACCCTGTCTCGAAAAACCAAAAAAAATAAAAATAAAAGGTTGGTTGTGGATTTTGGAGTTGAGGGCTTCCTGCCCAGCTTCCAGTGTTGTAGTTAATGGGAGCACAACCCCCATGCTCTAGAAAAGTTTGTAGGTTTTTGTTTTGTTTTTCGAGACAGGCATTCTCTGTAGCTTTGGTGCCTGTCCCGGAACTAGCTCCTGTAGACCAGGCTGGCCTTGAACTCACAGAGATCCGCCTGCCTCTGCCTCACGATTGCTGGGATTAAAGGCATGTGCCACCACCGCCCGGCTAAGTTTGTAGGTTTTGTTGTTTCGTTGGGTCTTAATCTGTATTGTGTAGCTCTGGTTGTCCTGAAACTAGCTATGTGACCGGGCTGGCCCTAAACACAAAAAGATCCACCTGCCTTTGCCTCCCAGATGCTAGGATTAAAGGAACACTACACCACATCCAATTAGTTTTAGGGTTTTGTGCTCATTTGGCTGAAAGCCTAAAATATAGGTAAATGGCTGCCTTGGTTTCACAGAGTGTTCTTGTCCTCTGTACATAGTTTGCTTGCATGTTTGTATGTGCATCGCATGGATGCTGAGAAGCAAACCTGAATCCTCTGAAAGAGCTAGTGTTCTTAAGCCCTGGGCCATCTCTGCAGTCCCTGGCACTTCAGGACTGTGGGAGTGTGTTGTAGGAGTGGTTTCTGGATACTAAGTTGGGAAAGCATGGCATCTTGTGCCAGAATTGTAGAATACTTCGTATTTATTTCATCCTCTTGTTCAAAGTACTGATGCTGGTTTTTAGAATGTTTCTGACTAGTTTTGATTTATGAGAGCAAGATGTTTATTCTGTGTAATTTGATTTTACATTCTTGTGTTTTGAACCTCAGGGGCTTTAAGAAGCGTGCTCCTAGGGCACTCAAAGAAATCCGGAAATTTGCCATGAAGGAGATGGGGACTCCAGATGTGCGGATTGATACCAGGCTCAATAAAGCCGTCTGGGCCAAAGGAATAAGGTACCGAAGTTATTTGTTAACAATGCACCAGCTATTCCTTCTGCATAGTCTTTTGTGACAGATTTGGTAGTTTGGTTACCGGATGCGGAGTATAGATACTGGGACCACAGCTCTAAGCTAGTGTCCTTTACTGTAAGGGAGAGAGCAGCGTTAGAGCTTGGTGAGATCTGGGAGAGATTGGGACTTTTGAAGAGCTCCATCCTGAGCATGAGACACTCAGAAAAAGCAGTGTTTCTAAGCCTGAGAAAGAAATCTTGCTGCCCAGAAAGGTTGATTTGTACCGTGTCCTATAACATGAAAGGGTTCTCAGTTTTACCCAACCTGAATGTAAATTAATTCCAAGTTTGGGAAGTCCCCGTTAAAGGGGAGTACAAGATGGAAGGGGGTACTGCTGCAGAAAGTATTTAATCTTGGGACCCTCTATATAGAAAATTGTGCAAAAGAAACTACAGTGTCTACCTTAAGGTAAGGGGTGGTGTCACAGGGCATGGAGAAGCCTTGTTTGTAGGAGTCTGGGGCCTAAGAAAACCTAGCATGTCCTGAGATGAGGAAAGGAGATGAATCAGCTATTCCCTTTCTGAAAGGGGAGGGGATTGTGCCTTTTGTTTGGATTAATGAGTATTTCTGTTGATGACAGCCATCTTCTGCCTAAGAACAATCGGTTGTCGTGGTGGCTGCCTTGGTGAATCCTAACAAGCATGTCATCTTAAGATAGCAGCTTGATGCTCATTCACCTGGGAATTATTTTCATGGTCAGATAAGTTTTTCAGAGCATTAAGAAGCAGGAATAGGTGTGAATGCCACTGCTTTCTGAAAGGAAGCATTGACCTTAGCAGCACATTTATGTTTTATTAGGAATGTTCCATATCGTATCCGGGTACGTTTGTCCAGAAAACGTAATGAGGATGAGGACTCACCAAACAAACTCTACACGTTGGTAACTTACGTGCCTGTTACCACATTCAAAAGTAAGTTTCATGCTGTTCTCAAAGCTGTTGAAATTATAGGAGGGACAAAGCTGTTGAAATTATAGGAGGGAATTATTAGCACCTTTCAACCCTAAATTTGTTCATCGAATCTTGGTGACTATTTTCAGTGAGATGAGTGGTGGGCAAAATTATCAGACCTTTAAGACTGTCTTAATGTGGGGGAGATAATGGAGTTCGTACAGGTGCTCTAAAAGACGGGACAGGTATGAGTGCTGATTGGCTGTCTCTTCTGCATTTCAGATCTACAGACAGTCAATGTGGATGAGAACTAACCTACTGAATCTCAAATAAAGTTGGAGAACAGCCTTCAGGTTTTGGTTTTTCTTTTTGTTGTTTGCCCCACTGGGGGAATTTTTGGTAGTGTTTAGAATAGGATCTAAAGAGTATTGTTGGGAGTTATTTAATTGCTGCTTTGGGTACTTGGGAAATCGGGATTATGTGACGTGTTTTCATAAAAATCAATTGTGGTTTTGATTTTTTTCAAGATACATTCTCTACATTCTCTGTAGTCCTGGAACTTAATCTGTAGGCCAGGCTGGCCTCAACATCACAAGGGCGGGAATTAAAGGCATCACCCGCCATGCCTAGCTTGTCTGTGTTTTAGCAAAGAAGCTACAGTATTAGGTCTTACATACTCCCAGGTGTGTAAAGATTAAGGCTTGAGGTTGTAACTTGTACATGATACTGAAACTTTGTGTTGTCAGTCTTCTAGCCATCTTTGCCAACCAGTCCAGTTCATTCCCTGGAATATGCTATATATTCTTAAGAGTATAACTATAGGCTCTTTTTTGTTTTCTCCCCCCACCCCCAAAAGACAGGGTTTTCTGTAGCAGCCCTGGCTGTCCTGTAACTCGATTTGTAGACCAGGGTGGCCTCAAACTCAGATCTGCATGCTTCCTTAGTGCTGTTTTTGTTTTTACAAAAAAAAGATTTTTTTATTAAAAACCTTGGGGGCCAACATTGAAAGCATGGTTTTGCACATGTTTTTGGAAGGACATACAAAGTGAATACAACGAAATATATTAAAATGGTTTCAATTACCAGCATTGAAACAAAATTAGTGCAAAAAAAGCCAAATACAATTGTGCAGACGATGGTTCTGGGATCTTGGTGAGCTTATTTCTTGACCAATCCCATAACCAGTGGAAAGCGAGCCTGGAGTTGATGTCTCTTGGTTACCATGACATCTTTTTGTCCATCAAAGGGTAAATGCAAAACCAGGATCACAGCAGAAACACTAGTTTCAGTTTCAGCAAAGTTGATAGTCACAGTGTAAAAGGCATTCCACCTGTCTGTCCTCTTAATAAATAGACTGGGAGTTGCCGCAATTCCTTGGCTGTCGGTCTGAGGTTCGTTGCCCACATACTCAGCTTGTCGAGTTCCCTGTTTAGACTGAAATGTGGACAGTGACTACAGTCCAGTCCATGCTTTGGTGTGGTGGGCTCCAGCAAACTCCTGGCTACAGGTTATTCAGCTTCAGTTCAGGCTGTGGTGGATGGCTCATTTCCAAAGCTTTGAGACTGTACTGGTTGAGCTTGGCATTTTCAAGTTTGGATTTAATGTTGAGTGGCTTTTCAAAAAAGTTTACCAGTGATTGCTCAGTGAGAAGTGAGGCCAGGATATGTTCCAGCGAGACAGTCCAGTCCCCTTCCCCTGCCTCCGGAAAGGCCCGAGGGTCTTGGGGAGGCTTCCCAGTCTCAACAAAAACTGAGTCCTGTTCAGGAGAAGGAGCCGAAGCCTGCAGCTCCTCACTACATTCCTGGGAGCAGCTTCCTGAGCTGCTGCTTCGCTGGCCCACTTCCCCTATCTGTAGTAGCAGAGTGGTTACTGTGGCGATGGCTTGGTACAGTTCGTTCTCCTCTGGATCTTCATGGAACATACTGTACAAAGTTTTACAGAACTGGATAAATTCTCTCTAGAATAAAAAAAAGCCAATAAAACAGCATGAGGATAGAAAGTATAATTTTTCCATTATCAGAAAAGCGTGTAGCATTTAAGACTGTCCTGCAACCTGTGATCTTCCTGCCTTACCAGCAGGTGCTTACTGCTAGTTCCTGGTCCCACGTGCAGAAAATAAGAAAGGCTTTAGGGTTTGTGTTGTGTTGATTATCTCTGAGAAAATATATGTCGCAACAAAATTGCTACATTTGCTTCTTAGTGGAAAGGGGGCATGTGGCACATACTTTTAAATCCAGCGCTTAGGAGATAAGCAGGTGGGGATCAAAGCAAAATGATGCGGACAGCTCTGGGTGGCTTAACCATCACATATATAAGAAACAAAATGAAAGTTCCACCCATGTAAAGCTGGGAAGACCAAGGACTGCCAAGCTTGAGGTTGATTGAGAGACTTGAAGGTAGAGGAAACCCACTGGCCTTCATGCATACCTACTCATGCATGCTTTAGTCAAACATGGTCCTAAAGCCTCCCAGTATGTGGCATGAAGAAAACACTGATGTCTTAGCCAGGAGCATTCCTAACTTAGGCCTGCATTTCTTGTGTTAGCAGGAAGATCCTTTCCAAATTAAACCTGCCATCTCTTAGCACCCAAGAACCCTCCCTGTTCTGGGAAGTGATTAGAGGTATGAAGACTTGAATGGTATCATTTTGCGGCCTCCTGTTTAAGAGGTGACTTGATCACAACACTGGGAAGTCCTGAGATTTATGGTCTCAAGTTACTGAGATAGTTTCCTTTTTCTTCCCAAAAGCCCTTACTTACCTGGCTCATTTTGGGCAACTCTTTTTCCGTTTTATCCTTTTCTTTGGCTAAATCCTTAATCATCTGTTTCAGTTGTTTTTGATAATCAATTGTGTCACCTTGACAAAGGGAAACAGTAGTTTAAAGTCCACGAAAAACCATTAGATTAGGACAGTTAAGGGAATGGGGTCCCACTAAGAAAATTTCATAGAAAGCATTTTTATAGCTGACTACATAGGACCTTCCTGTTAAGATCTTAGAAAAGGATGAAAGCAGCAGAAGGTACTCAGTGGGCAATCAAGCAGTGTTGGCCCTGGGCTAAATGGGAACAGGAGGGAGAGGGGGTGGGCTGCTAGGAGCAAGTGGTGAAGACAGATACTTGCCATTGGGCTTACCCAATACCAGGGGTCTTGACGTTGACAACAGAGGATTCTTCAGTGGTGACTGACTGTCTCTGTCATTTTCAGTGAGTGCTTAAAAGAGAAGTATTAAAACTGAACATAGTTTCTGTTTAACTGACAAAACTAAGCCAACAGTTCCAATATTGTAAAGAGCCTTTAAAGCCAAATGAAGTAGGCAAATTCTGTTTTATAGATATGTGGACATAATAAGCATATAAATTCATATGCAGATACTGCTGATGTTCTGAGGTAACAGCAAACCCCTTCTAATACTATGAATAAACTTGACAATTACAGTGAGCATATAATAGATGTAGATGGTATAAGTGGGGGCTCTTGGTGGGAGGAGGGTTTTGAGACTGCGTCTTTACATAGCCCTGGCAGTTGTAGAACCTGTCTCTGGCTTTTTACATCATGTAGGTTTTAAATTTTTGTTTTAAAGTAGTGCTGACTTCCAAACATATTGGTGATTTTTGGTTTTTCAAGACAGGGTTTCTCTATGTGGCTGTCTTGCAAATTCCTTTGTAGACCAATTGGCCTCAAACCACCACACTGGCTTCTTTGAATTACACTAAAAGTAAAACATCAGAAGTTCAAAACATTGCTAGTAATAAAATGGTTCAATCAGTTTGAAAATTTTGGCATTTCTCAAAAACTTAGGTAAATGGTGGTTCACACCTTTAATCCCAGCGGAGGAAGGCAGATCTCTTATAATATCTACATCATGAGGTCTAGACCCAGTATCAGAACAAAAAAGTCTTCAGATAGGCAGCAGTTAAGAGCACATATTTGTGTGTGTGACACACACACTCCAGTCCCAGGAGATCTAGCCTCTAGGCAGCAGGCAAAAATGCCTATACATTTTTTAAGGTTAAACCCAGAATTCCCACTTCTGTATAGTCTACTTGGGAGTGTGGAAAATTTTTATGCAAAACTGATAGCAACACAACCACAGCAGCAGTGGTGGTCATAGCCACGGTAGACACTCCTGGCCAGAAGGACGGATTCTACAACATGGACCAGCTGAACAGTTACCAGCAGAAGCCAGACAGTAGTAGTGCACACTATAGCACACTTCAAAAACATGGAATGGTCCGGGTTGGGGGGTTTGTTTTAGGATGATGGGTCTCAGTGCATATGTAGTTTGTGGTTCGATACTATAAACGGGTAGAGACATTACTACGGTAAAGCTTTTGCTGTTTCACTTGGTTATTTGAAACTTGCCATTCCAGATTTTGTATGATAGATAACTTTTGTCACCTGTGACACCCAATGTAAGCTAGAGACAGCAGTCCTGTCCCTAGGGCAAGTCTAAAGTCCTCAAGTAGCTTTGCAGTCTATGGGGTAGGTTTGTCCCATCCACTGGTGGACTCGCTGCTGCACCAAAGCTAGCAAATGGATGTGCTATCGTGACAAGCCCTGAAGTAAAGACACTTGTCCAGTAGAGGCACAATACCAACATTGGTTTTAAAACTGTCAATTTTACAGTCTTGAATCACCTGAAAAGTGTTTAAGGAATAGAATTAAGTTGGCTAAGTTGGCTAATGGACAGCCATTTCTGGGAGATTTCTTAATTGGGCTAATAGGTGGGAAGCACCATTCTGAGAGTTTGAGGTCCTTCCCATGAGTGGGAGAGTGAACTGAGCCTTGGCATGCATTAATTCATTACTTCCCGTTCTTGTGGTTGTGATGTGGCAGCTTTGGGTTTCTGTCACCCCACAATGATGGCCTAATACCTGGAATTGTAAGCTAAATAAACTTTCCCTTTAAGGTGCTTTTTTCTGGGTATTTAACAGAGCCACAAGAAAGATTTGGTCAGCCAGACCCAACCCCACCCTCGGTGCATCTAATTTCAGTCTGGTCTTCAGGGATCCAGGAAGCAGCTACCCCATCTTATTTTCTGGCCTGTCTTTGCTTCCTGAGTTGTTCATGCCTTTTTACATTTTTCTCTTTTTCTTTTTAACCCGAGACAGGGTTTTCTGTGTTTAGCCCTGACTGTCCTGGAACTCACTCTGTAGACCAGGCTAGCCTTGAACTCCTGAGGTCCTCCTGTTTCTGCCTCCCATGTGCTAGGATTAAGGTCATGAGCCACTACTGCCTGGCTTCACTTTAAAAATCTTAATTTTTAATTCATTCCCCTTCATACATTGATATACTTCTGTTTATACGTTTTGGGCATTACTTGACAACCTTTTCCATTTATGCTGTATTTTAATAGTTTTTTAGTCTAACATTTAAAACCTCATGCTTTTATTTTTCATTACTTCGTTTTCAAACCTGCTCCTTATTTAGAAGTTAAACTTTCCCCTACACTTTTCTGTTTTTTTTTTCTTGATCTCTTGCTCTTTTCTCTTCCCCCTCAGTAGCAGCTTCCCTGCCTCCACCTGTGTTTTCCTTCTATTAAACTGCTTTTCTTCCATCTTTCTCATATTACCACATTTACCCTAAATAATTTCATAACAATTTACAGTATTACCATTTTCCATTCTATAGTCATCAGTGCTATCTTTGGTTTTAACTAAACAGGTAAGACATGGTCATTGCACATTCATCCTGTTGAAAGGGGCTCAAAAGGTCCTAGCCTTTCCTGAGGCCCAATGGGCAGTTGACAGTTGCTAGAGGAAGAAACATTTTCTTCCTAGTCAGGTGTCTGTACCTGCAGATAACACCTCATTCTCAGCTATGCTTACTGAGTGGTCAGAAGAAAAAGACAAAATAGGAATGGGAAGGGTTTATATTAAATGTTACACATATATGGAAATGTATAATATGTATACTCTTAAAACATCTTAAGTTATAAATGCTTTAAAATGATCATTTACTTCTAAGAGCATTAAAGACAAGCCGATTCAAATCTGGGATCAAGAAGTCAGTAAAAAGCCAGGGAAAGAGAGTCAGCAATGTAGTTGAAAAAAACAAGGAAATTTTTGAAAGCAAAGGGAGGAGCTAGGGAGAGGGCTTCCCATGCAAGCATAACGACCCAAGTTCAAATCTTCAGAACTCATGTAAAAGCTGAATATGTTGGTACACTTTTAATAGTTCCAAGTGCTCTTATGGGGAGATAGATGTAGACAAGAGAATCCCTGGAAGCTCTGTACAGACCAGCCAGCCTGGTAGTACAAAGCTGCAAACAACATTGACCCCTTTGAAACATGGTGAGAGATGAGAATGGACACTCGGTCCTCTGACTTCCATATGTGCATACACAGATTTTTTAAAAAACGTTGGGAATGAAAAAAAATCAAGACCACTCACCAACACGAAAGTTATGTGACCAAGAAGAAACATCATGGATGGAGGAGAAGGGTGATGAAATACTGCATTCAAACATCAATCAAAAGGTTTTAAAAAGCATGACCATAGGCTGGAGAGATGGCTACTCTTCCAGAGGATTTAGGTCTAATCCCAGTACCCATGTGGCAGCTCACAACCATCTAAACTCTAGTCCCAAGAGATGACACCCTCCTCTGGCCTCTGCAAGTACCAGGCATGCACATGGTACATACTTAAATGTGGACAAAACACCCATACACTTTTAAAAAATATGACAATTACAACTCATCAAGTGACCAAAACCTTAGAATGTATTCATTTAAGTTATAGCAAGAAATTGGTTAGATTTAAAGATAATTCTGTTCAGTCATATCAAAAAGTTCCAAGAAAATTGAAATCTTAAAGGAAAAGCCCAACTGTACAAAAGCAGAACTGCTTTTCTGGAACCCTAAACAGCCAGGAAAAATAAGATGCAATATAGTCCATGTCCTAGGATTATTTGCTGACAGAACAGAAATGTATTACTAAAATCTACATCAGTCTCCATCAGTGATTCAAAGATAGATGTATCACAATACCTGATCTCAAATTTGCTACATAGCCATAGTATCAAAAACTGCATGATGAGGGAGGGACATGACAACTTTAATCCCAGCACTTGGGAGGCAAAGGCAGACAAATCTCTGTGGCCAGCCTAGGCTACAGAGCAAGTTCCAGGACAGTCAAGGTTACTCAAAAAACCAAAACAGCAACAACCCCCCAACATGATACTAACAAAAACAGACACAAAGGCCAATGGAATAGAATACAGGACCAAGAAATCCACATAATTATATCCAACCAATCTTAAACGAGTCTAAAAATGCATGGGGGTGGGAGGAGTAGAGTCTCTAATAAATGGTGCCGGGAAAACTATCCACATGGAGAAAAGGGAAACTAAATTTAGAACTGGTCACTGTCCTGCACAAAGTTGGCCTTGTGTTAAAGCAGAGCCCAAAATGACTTTCTTACCTGGTGGGATGTGAAGCCTGTATAGCAGCTTAATCTTTTCATTCATTTCTCCATTGTACATAATGTCTGCAAATTCAAGAAAGAGACCGGGTCCAAATGAATCCTATTATCATGGCTTCAGCTCAGATTAATGCCAGTGCTTGTTGCTCTTAGTACCCTCAGCCCAAATGCACCCCATACTAGAAATGACTGTAATGCAGGATAACCTCATGACTTTTCGAAGACTTTGGTTTTATGCACAACAAACTATGATCGCACCTTAGGTATCAAGGAGAACAGGTCAGTGGCTTTAAATATGGAGAGCCAAGTCCCTCTCCTCCCCAAAGGACAAGGATAACCCTAACAGGAGCCTGTAGAGCAATATTTTAAAATCATGGGATAATTATAAACACATTGTGTGGATCCGCCTAGCAGCAATTCACCTCATCTGTCCACAGATAAATGCCAAACCTTACAGTGAAGGCCTAAAGAGTCATACCTAGACAGCTTACGAAGGCTTTGAACTCCATGAGCTGGTCCATGTTGTCATCCAGGAGCCTGAAGGTTCTCTCAGCGAGGATCTCTGTGTGGACGCCACAGGTCCACGGAGATACCAACTGGAACATATGTGCAAACTGCCGGGCGTCGATGCGGTACTGCTCGGCATAGGGCCTGCTGGGATCATGGCGCAGGGGCATGGGCCTGGGGTGCTCCCAGTAACAGCTCATCATGTGTGCTCTCTTAAAGCATGAGGGGAGAAAAGGCTGTTACACAGGGCCGTGAGTGCCCCAGAAAGTGCTGCTTATTGAGACTGACCAGACAGGTGAACACCTTGCCAAAGTCAGCAAAGCCTGGAATTAAACATCCCTCAACAGGAAGATGGCTACGGTCTTGTTATCTTTGCCAAAGGGAATATGAATTTTGATTTCATTACAAAAGTTTTAATTTTTTTATAAAAAGATTTTGTGATAAAGTATACATGACACAATTTATCATTTTATGCAGTTTTAGAAGTGTAGTTCAGTTGGTGTAGTTTTAATTATGAGATTTTTATTATTTTCACTGAAAATGGCTATTGGAGATTCACATGGATTTACAGAACATGGAAGGAGTCAGTAGTGTAGGCTGCCTGTAGGTCAGGGTGATGAAGGTTTGAAGCACAGAGGTAGAAGTCTCTTTTCCTATTTTCTGAATTCTTACCATGTGCATATTAATAACTTAAAGAAGTGGTACAGTCAAGTCCCAGGAACTCATTAAAAACTAAAGCAATGTGTCCATGGTCTCAACTGGAGGGAAAATCAACATCACATGTCTGGGCTCAGAAACTCGAAGGACTACTGAAGATCAATAAAATAAATGCTATCAGCACCAATCCTCTTGTTCATATCTCTTTCCTTTCTATGTGGTACTAAGGACCTGAGCTCAGGGGCCTGCCCATGCAAGGGATGCCGGCTAGTTTTAATTGTGAACACAATCCAGAACCACGTGAGAAGAAACAATAAGAAATTACTAGATCAAGTTGGGGAGGAGGGGAGTGTCTTGGTTGATAATTGATGTAGAAGACCCATCCCATTGTGGGAAACATTCCCTAGACAGAGGGTTCTGAGAAGAGAAAGCTAGCTGCAAGCAAGCAAAGATACGTTTGTTTTCTTTGCTCTTGATTGAGGATGTGATGTAATGTGACTAGCTGGTTAAGTTTCTGCCTTGACCTCCCCAAAATAATGAACTGTAACCTGGAATTAGGAGTTAAACCAACCCTTTCCTCAAGTGTTTGGAAGTGGGGGTCAGGATATATTGTCATAGCAATAGAAATAAAACTACATAAAACAGCTAACATTCCACTACAGTCTGGGCTACATCCCAAGCCCCCCTCCCATGTTTATGTGTGTTTGTGTGCACAGGGAACAATTTGTGGATACAGGCTTTCTCCGAACACAGGTTTCTGAGAAATGAACTCAGGTCTTCAAACTTGGTGGCAGGCATTTTTTACCTGGTCAGTCTTTATTTGCCAGCCCCTAGTTTTGTTGTCCCACTATGTAGCCCTGCTTAGCTTCAAACTCCCGACCTGCCTCAGCCTCTCATTTGCTCAGGTTATAGGCATGCACCACCATGCCCATTCTTCTTTAATTGAGAGAATATTTAGATTAGTTGGTCAGAGACGATGCCTGTGAGTCCTATGCATGCGGAAGGAGGAAATAAAGTGAGGATAACGTGTTCAGTTAAACCTAGTGAGTAATTCTAAAACAAGGTGAGATTTCTGTGTAGCCCCTACGGAAACAAAATTCTGGTTCAGAGGGCAAAAGATGCACTTAAAACTCAACCAGAAGACAGTGTGCCCACATGACTTGACCATTAAAGTGACACACTACACAAAAGCTAAAAGTAAAAGTACTCTGGAGACAGGCAGGTGGATATCTGTAAGTGCCAGGCCAGCCAGGGATACATAGTGAGTTCCTGGGGGAGGGAGGTAAGTAAGAAAAATAACACTGGCAGGCCTTTCTCAAATGGTATGCTCTGCAAGGTGGCTTACCTAACAACCTGTAACTTTACCCAAATACCCAAAAATTGGAACTCTAGTTTGCTATACTATTTACAGCTAAAAATAAAACTGGGCTCTGGAACATCAGAACACATGCAAGAGGCAGTATCTGTTGACAAAGTGTTAGGGTGAGAGATTAAAATTTTTAAAAAAATTAATTGGGTAAATTGCACATGCCTATAATCCTATCTACATTAGACATGGGACCATCTACCAAGCTAGAAGCCACCCTGGGCAACTTAGACCCACTTCAAAAGAATTTAAATTATGTACCCTAAAAAGCCAGCTAGAAGACATGATGCAACAATGATAATAATAGATTTATGCAGCACAAGGAAGTGTTGACATCACCAAGGGCAACTAGATGACACGGCTGCAGACCAACCACAGAATATAAAACTGATACATGTGTACTATGAGGTCATTTCAGAATAGCCACTGCTTCTCTGCTCTGGACGAGGAAACCACACTCACTAGGACTCAGAGCAGTGGAAGTCAGACCACAGCACAGCATTGCTGCCTCTCCATCAGCGCATAGCTGCTGGGGTGTAACAGCTGCACAAGCCCTGTCTGGCTGTCCTGGGATAATACTAGCTCCTCCCTTCATGTGCCAGCCAAGCCAGCCTGAGGCTGGACCCCAAGGAAGAGCAACACACACAAGAGGCATGTACCTGTGGACAGAGTGTTAATGTAGGGTTTTCTGATTAAAGAAAGTCGGTGAGCAGCTCTAGCCTATGCTACCAAAAAAAAAAAATCACACATGGCAGGTCTCCTCAAGCAACCATTAGCCTTATAAGAAGCCACAGGCCCACAGGCAGACTGGGCCCTCTGGGCTAGGACCTGGCTCATGGCCCAGGACTCCCCTCCCCCCAGATTTCCTACCTTGAATAAGTCATAGAGTTCGTCAAGGTCTTCGGGAAGAATGGAGACTTCCGGAATAACGACGCGGAGCTTAGGGAAAGAATTAACAGTGATGGACTAACACCCAGGTGTACCCCTGCACCCCTGGGATCATCAGAGGAAGGGCGGGGACACGGGCAGCACCCTTGTCTCAGTCGCATCAACTCCTATAGTCTCCCAGGTAGTTTCCCTTCAGCATCTTTCTATTTTGCACATGTTCTGAGCCAATGTATTAAGTTTTAATGGAGATGAGAACACTGAGGTTCAAAAGAAGAACACTAACTGCAGCCCATCTGCCTGAGCATTCCATAGTCCCTACTCCATCTCCTCCTAAACCATAGCCCTTACCCGTTTTATAACCATGGAAACTGAGGCTCCCAATAGTTCACAATTGACTCCTAAAATTTCATCACATTCCATGTGACACTGTGGCAGTTTTTAGTTCACTGAGAAAGAGGGAGAAAAGGAAGCAGTACTCGCAATCAGCTCCATCCCATGAGCCCCAAGGAGGTGTCCTCTGCTCACCACATTCTGCTTGGTGGTGTCCTCGTGACCTTGTAGGACCCTGATCCTGTGCTTGCAGCGCAGGTGCTCAATCTGCTCCACAGACTGGTTCCCAAATTTCTGCACAGACATGGGCCTGCTGAGTCCAAAGCCAGCAAGATGCCGCCAGCAACCCTCCCTCCACATCTACATCCCAGGCACACTTCTGTCTCCAACTAGCAAGAGTCTTGAGGGATGGAACAGGGGTTCCTGTACCTCATAAGAGTCCCGGATCAGGTCAGCAATGTCGGTCACTGGATAGGGCTCCTGGTCATCAGAGAAAAAGGCATGGTGGCTGCCAATGGGGGGCCCTGGGCTGTCTTCATTCTTAATGTGATCTAGAAACCTGAGCACACCCCCATAGTTAAAGCCCACATCTACCCTCATCTAGAGATCACATGAGTATAAGCACACACTCAGACTCTAACATTTGGAGTAGCGCAAGGCACCATACACTATGGTCACTCTAGCAGGAACAGCCAACATACCCCAAAAGTCAGGCTTGCGCACTGCTAAGCCTTGAGACTCCCCAGTGAAGTAGCATCAACTGTGCCTGTGTGGTTTTGAACTTCCAACATACTCTGAAAAGAAACCATCTACTTGTCTCCCAGACGCACGGTCCAGGCTCAACCTTGTCTGATTTTCTGTCACTGTAGCTCACTTAACCACCACACCAGTGATTCTCGCTCTTTCCAATGCTGCCACCCTTTAATACAGTTCATGTGGAGATCTCCAACATGAAATTATTTTGTTGCTACTTCATAACTAATTTTGCTACTGTTATGAATCATAATGTTATTATCTAATATGCAGGATATCTATTTGACCCCCAAAGGGGTGGGGACCCACAGGTTGAGAACTGATGCCCTATACCTGACCTTTCCAGTTGGCTACCTATACATGCATCAGCATTTCCTGTCAGTCCTCAGTTCTTAACAGTGTGTAGCATTAAAACATTTCATCTTGGAAGAAGAGCACGTAGGGCCCTATTCTCCCTGAACTCTTATTTAGCAGGAAGAGTGAGAGAAGATGGCAGCCTTCTTTGCCTCCCATTGGTAGTGCCACATGACACTCATTCTGGAGAGACCACAGGATGGCAGGTGCCAAGGGGCAGTGTGGAACAGAAAGCTTCCACACATGTTGTGGCCTCCCTCTGTGGTCATCCAGTGCCCCAGTCGCAACCTACTTCATTGCCCACACTAGCCACAGGAGGAAGCAGGCAGAGCCCACCTGCTGAGGATCATCAGGGCCTGCCCATCATCCTTGCTGCTGCACAGCTCCTCCGCATTGGCTTCCAGCACGGCTAGCCCCAGCTGGAAGATGGCCTTGATCCCATCGTAGAAGAAGCAGTCGACGACATTCACAGCACTCTCCAGGGGCATGATGCTGAGGAACAGAGTCAGGAACCAGGACAGAGAGATGGACGCCAGTGCCGAGAGGTCGTTCATGTGCTCCGCCAGCTCTGGGAGGTGCTCCTTGATGAGCTCCTCAAAGACAGACTGGTCCACCTGAGCCCCTGCCAAAGAGATCAGGAAGCTCTGGTGGGGAAGACTCATGCTCTCCGGGGCGGCTGAAAGGAAGCTTGCTCTAAACCTTAGTAAGGTGATGTCATGAAGCAAGATCTGAGTCCAGAAGAGGACATGTGTTTGGTTCACTAATTCTTGGCAGCTGACCAGTCATTCCATATAAGAACAAGCTTTCCAAAGAAACAGTGCTTAGTCAACTGGTTATCAATGTGGGGTAGAGGGGAGTCCTAACCCCTAACCTTACCTTACACATAGAAAAATACATTGGAAACAAACCATAGACCTAAAGACAAATGCTCATAATTTAGAACTTCTAGAAGAAAATATAGGAACAAGACAGAATTATCTTAAGATGTAAAACGTGCTAACCACTAAAAACATTAAAAATCCCCTTCTTTGCCAGGCAGTGGCACACACCTTTAATCCTAGCACTCAGGAGGCAGAGGCAGGGGATCACACTCAGGTCATAAGGCTCGGCACACAGCACTTTATTGACAGGGTCATCTTGCCTGCCCTGACACCTCCGTTTTAGTTGTGATTTTTTGTTTTGTTTTTTAATACAGGGTCTCTCTATGTAGGCCTGGTTGGCCTGGAACTCACAGACTACCTCCTTCTGCCTCCCAAGTGCTAGGGTTCAAGGTGTGCATCACCATGCCCAGCTACCCTAACTTTAAACCACTTTGACTGCTCGTCTGGATTACTAAGAAGTAGCCCCCCCCGCCCCTCCCCCCAAGAATAGTGCCAAACTCAAACAATGCATTGCTTTCTCCACTAGGAGGCTGTGGGGACATGAGATTGTACAGATCCGCATCTAATCCATACCAGAGGCAGATCTAGCCAGTGCAGGCTGTGCGGCTCTAGGCCCCCCAAGTCCCTGCTATGATTAGGATATGACTGAATCTTGCCCGGTCTTGGAGGGTCTTGGGTAAGGCTTGGTTTCCAGGGTGGTGTGACTTGGAGGCAGGGCCGAATGAGAGGTGCTTGGGTTTGGGGGACAAGACACAGTTCTCCTGCAAGACTGAAACAAACGGAGCAGGTGTGTCCTTACCTAACTCTCTCTGCTTCCTGGTTAGAGATATGACCAACATGCTTCAACAAGCATTCCCACTATGGAGCCCTCGCCAGAACTCAACTGTGCAGGGACTGTACCCTCCAACCTTCAAAACTGAGCTAAACCTACTACCTGTCTCTAAGTAACCAGCACCAAATATTTCCTTATAGCAACAACCACAAAACAAAACAGAACGGACCAATATAAGTCCAGACAGGAAAGAAAAAAAATCCTTTCTCACAATCTCCTTCTGTGAGGGTCTCCTCCAGGGGACGGGGACATCTGCACAAGTTGGCTTGGTAACCCAGAGGATGCCACTCCCTTTCCAGGCCACAGCATCCATGCGAGGCCACCGGTGTTTCACACTGATCTGTTCCTTGGACCTAAAGGTTTTCCCTTCCCTCTTATATATTCAGCTATTTATTTCAGTGTGCTTGTTTTTTCAGTGCAAACTCATTAGGTGTTTCACAGAATTACCTGGTTTTCTCTATTGCTACAACACAGAGAACTTCCCTGAGTTAAACGATGCGTATGTGCGCAGACTGCCTAAGGGGAGCAGAGGCGGGTTACAGGCAGGGTTGACGGTGACTACCTTCCCCAGATACAGAGGAGGAGAAAGGCAGGCAGTTTACCGATCACCCGGTGGTTGAAGTAATCCGGCAGCATCCGCTCACAGACGGCAACCAGCAACCAAAAGGCTTCCTCCTCTTTGGCATACAGCAGCAACACAGAGGTCAGAATGTTCATGGACTGCACAGAGGGTCACAGAAGTGACAGTTAGTGTCCAGGCCACCTAGTGCCACACAAACATTCAAAAGCCCACAACTGAGGGGCTGGAGGTGGACAAGCACTACCCTGGCCTACACAAAGCCCTGGCTCTGAACTTCAAAACAAAATAAGCCCAAGCAACCCACAGGAGAAGCAACTGTAGCTGAAAGACCCAGCACTCCCCAAGCAGAACAACCCCCAGAAGTGGGACAGTAATGAGCTGCAGGTAGCTGGGGCACGGCTTTAGGCTTGGTCAATAACAGCCGTCTTCTGTACACTCAGCAGATGGACACACATACACTTTGTTCACCCACTGACTTTGCTGATTCACCGACAAGTTAAATCTTATATCTGTCAGAGCTTCTAACCCAGTCTTCTGCCAGACTGTTGTCTGAATTCCCTGGACTTCCACTTTGTGCTTGCTGGCTGCATCCTCCCACTGGGAAGAGCTCAAAGAACTCTCTATGCACATTTCCAGCAGGAAGGTGCCTGGCCCAGGTCACCCTGTCCTCCACAAACACACTGCCGCTTCGGTTCTACCATTTCTGCATCGGTCTCAGCAGTAATTAGCCCGCTCCGTCTCCACTGTGCTGGGGAGATGAGATGCAAGCATGGCTGCCCATCCTAACCTCCACCCCCACGTCCTCCTTCCCAGAGGATCAGCCTGTCTGACCGGACAGCAGTTTGCTGTATTGATTCTGGGGAGGTGCTTAGCTAGATGGCTGGAAATGAGCAGAAACCCGGGGCGATCACTGAACACAGGGTTCTCATGCCTCCATACACACCACTTCACCTGGCAGTAGCCAATCTTGGGGTTCCGGTGGGCATAGGCTGTCAGCACTCGCCTCAAGGCAGCAATACCCGTTTCTTTCTGGAAGGCAGGGTGCTCAGGCAGAGAACGGTGCAGGTCCCGCTCTATCTCGTCTGTCACCAGGCAGCATCTGCCCAGCGACTGCTCCACCAAATTTCCATAGTACCCAGGGTGCGAGGCGAGGTCCGTCACAGCGTCTGAGGATTGGAGAGCGACATTTCAAGATGACATGGTTATCACGATGGTGTCGCGACAGGTGAGGGGCACGTGAATATGTGCCAAAAAAAACATTCTGAGACTTCACTTCTGTCAGGTGGCCGGGCTCAAAGAATAGCGACACGAAGGGAAGCAGCTTTCCAAGAATAACGTCATACAGAAAGAGCAAGGATAGCGTCATACAGAAAGAGCAAGGATAGCGTCATACAGAAAGAGCAAGGATAGCGACATACAGAAAGAGCAAGGAGAGGTTCATCCACAAATCAGGGTGGAGCCCGACAACGGAGCCCATGCTGCTTTCAATTCCCAACACACACCCAAAGCAGTCAAGTTATTAATATGCTTTTAATAAGCTGTGCCACCCAGATATGCACATGTCCACATACAATTTTTGTGTTAATTCCACAAAAAAAATTGTCCTGCATCTCTGGTCAAAGCACACAAGAAAGCACGACCCAGGTTAATTAAGGCTAACAATGCTGGGAGCCGATTTGAGTGGCTGCCATTACAAGATGGCATTTGGCCCCGTCCTCGCTTGATAAATAACTTCCTATTAGACAATGCAGTGGGAACCATGCCTCTCGCATATGTGCTTAGGGCCAATTCCGTGGTCAGGAGCATCTGCAGGCGTGCATCAGCTAATCTAGGCACGATTCGTTTCTATAATAGAGATTGCAGTTCTTCCACCAGAAAACAGGGTGAGTTGTTGTGATCTAGCTGCCCACACTCCCCCTGACCTGCAGGGGAACTTCCTTGTGGTCTGTAATTGACAGGGATGTTCCCCTGCTTTCTTTCAGGCGGGTGGGTCTCCAGAAAAGCAGTTAAAGTATCAAAGGTTGGAGGCAGACTCCCTATATAAGCAGCTGCAGCTCAGAGCTCGGGGCCCCTTGCTTCCTGCTCTCCCTTTAACCAAGAGGCTCCAATAAAGCGTGATTTGGGAAGAATCCTCGTCTGGTGGCTGTCCCTTCCTGCTGGTCAGGGAGTTCGCCGCATAACAAACCACTGGCAAGCAGCCCACAGCAGCTGGCAGGAACAACCCAGAGCAGGATGGCCACCACCCCAGAGCCAAGGCCCTGGTTTCAGCTGGGCCAGTAGTACTGAGGGACAGATGACTGGTGGGTGTGAGGAAATCTGTCCACTCACCAGGCTACCTCAGAACACACAAGGTAGAGGGAGCAGAAATATGTCTAATTCTGTCTCAGAGATTAGATAAGGATTAAATTCTAGAGAGTATAGTCAAAACAGCCCTCTGCCTCAACTCTCCTCTTAAGTGAGCAGCTGTGATCCCATCATCACAACAGCATTCACATGTAACAGGACGTTTCTCACAGGTAACGGGATGTTTCTCACAGGTAACGGGACGTTTCTCACAGGTAACGGGACGTTTCTCACAGGTAACGGGACGTTTCTCACAGGTAACGGGACGTTTCTCACCCAGGTGGACACAAACCAGCACCTAAAGGATGTGTTCACACATGTTGAGGGGCCCGAGGACTGAAGCCCACAGCATTTAACAGACGGTACTCAGAGACAGCAACCTCGCTCCGTCTGCTCACTCCCTCACCTGCATCTCAATTATGAGCAAGTGCTTTTCAGTGAGTTCAGAAACACAGAAGGCGTTGACGGGTTTAAAGGTGGGGCTTCCATGCTGTGTCTCTGATGGGCAGTGGCTGGAGCACAGTGGGAAGCAGGAAGGTGGCCCACTGCAGTCATGGGCTATGCCATAGGAGAAGCTTCGAGGAACACAGCCAGAGCTGAGGCTGTGGGTTGCTACACAACAGGAGAGGGGTGGGACCAAACTGATGCCAGGGGGAGAAAAGGGACAACGAGGGTCACTAGCAAAGGTGACTGTGAGGAAAGAGCAGGGAAGGTTCCACCCGCGTGTGGAGGTTTGAGTGAGGACGGCTCATCTATTTGAGACCTTGGTTAGCTGGACAGTTTAGGAAAGACTAGGAGGTGTGGCCTTGTTGGCGGAAGTGTGTCACTGGGGTTGGCTTTGGGACTTCAAAAGTCCATGTCAGGCCCAGCTTGTTTCTGTGTCTGTATGTCTCTGTCATTCTCTGGGTCTGTCTTTGTCCCTGTCCCTCCCCTCTTTGCCTGCAGCTTGCAGGTTCCATGTGAGCGCTCAGCTACTGCTGCAGCAGCATGCCCGTCTTTCTGCTGCCAGGCTCCCCAACATGACGGCCATGATTAACCCTCTGACGCTGTAAGTAAGCCAATCCAGCTCATTTTATGAGTTCTTTGGTCATGGTGTCTCTTCAAAGCAACACAACAGTCAGACAGACACTGAGGAAGAGGGAACAGGGACAGGATGCTGCCCAGGCACAGCTTCTTGGAGGCTCACCAGTGACCACAGCACAGCAGACTCACAGGGTAGCAGTCCCTGACTATGTACCCACAGCACCCGACAGGGGCTCAGTTCCCACAAATGGCAGGGCCTTCCCTTTTCCTAGCAGGACATCATCATCCCTCATGGGTGGGGAGAAGCCTGGTCTTGGTTCAGCCTGAGTGCGAAGCTTCTGAAGGCCGTGTCTCAGCCATCCCTCAGTGAGCACTCTGTGAGACTCCAGGATGGTACCCAGCAGGCAGGGAGAAGGACTGCCCTCCTACTGAGTCCAGATGAGGCCATCACTGATGATCACGTGGTGCTGAACGGCAGACAGGACAGCAGTACAGCCACACCTCACTGGGTGCCTTATTTCCAGTGACAGAAACTACACTGGGGGATTCAACTCCGCAAATACAGCTTTTCTGGTTCATCTACATGAGCTCTCACAGCCAATTAGACACACCACTTCCGGGTAGTTCTTTATAGCCCAGGCTGCCTTGAACTCATTATGCTATCTGAAGCTGGCCTTTAATTTCCGGTCCTCTTGCCTCCTCTTCCCAAATGCTGGAATCTTAGGCATATGCTACCACACTTTATGCAATGCTAGAGGGTTTTTGTTTTTAGTTCTTAGTACTATGGACAGACTTATAGTTTTATTTACGTCTTTTATCTTTTGTGGGAGAAGGGGTGAGACCATCTTGCAGGCTTAGAACCTGCGCTCCTACCCCAGCCTCTCCAGAGCTGAAATTATAGGTGCACCGCAGCATCCAGCCACGGTTAAGTGATAAGAAGTCACTGCCCTGGACCTCACGTTTTCTAAGAAGGCACCATAGCTAACCAACGTAGCAGCGGCTTCCAACTCCACACTGGGGATTTACGGAAACAGTCTGAAGACAAGAGGACGTCATCCTCACGCACTGCTGCTCACAGGAGGCCTGCTCCTGAGTCTATTCCAGAGATCACAGAAAGCTTGACTATGCCAAGACCCACCTGAGAAAAGCAGCCACAGCCTTCCACGTAAAGACTCGGGGATCCCCATGGCCACCAGCTTCCGGATCTTCTCAGTGCGAAACATACACACGGTCCTGCCGTACTCCACGAAGTGGTCGTTCCACAGACTGATTTTTATCTGCTCCCGGGACTGGAAGGGAAACATCTGTTAACGGGCCAGGCAGCCCATCCGCACACAGCACTGGTCTAATAGTGTCTCTGTTTATCAGGGACTGACAGGAAGAGCAGCGGTAACTGTTCACACGGCAAAACATGGCTGTGCCTCTGCGGGGCATAAAGGAGGCCGGACAAGTAACACAGAGCGCCAGACCCTCAGGGACCTCGTGCAACATCTGTGCAAACAAGATGCAAGGTTCATAGTAGGAACTGGTCCATCCAAGGCCTAGAGCAGCTCAAACTGGATGGGAGAGAGGGGTACAGTGGAGAACTGGGGTAAGGCTTTGGGGCACTGATGCAGGGCCAACTGCTAAAACACCACTCGACCCCAGCGACAGAGGGAGTGAAAGGCACCTGATGGGTCCTGTGTTTCCTGACAGACAAAGGGATAACTGAAACCTGACCCAAAAAAATTACCTTCACACACCACATACATGTCTGGTGCCCACAGAGGTCAGAAGAGTGTGTTGGCTCCCCTGGAACCAGAGGTAGGGATGGATGGTTCTGAACCACCATGGGAACTCAGCGGGAAAACAAGAATTTTAACCACTGAGCCACCTCTCCATCCCCCATTCTCATCATCAGAAATAAGGGACACATTATTTCTCTAAAAGTCCTATGAAACTATCCACATGTCAGTGACATTAGGACCTTTTATGATTACTCATAATAACTGCTGTCTAATGATGTGAGTAATATATCCATAGTCTAGCATTCCCCTTCATTTAGACAAGAAATGACTGGACAGACTGTGAAAAGCAACTGAGAAGATCAGTGTGGACTGTAAAGCGCTGACAACTGACCCAGGATCTTGGGTGGCTGGGAAGCAGCATGGCCGATAATAGCACTAGAGGCCACCCCTGGGCCTGTGGCTGCAGCGTGGCTTCCTACCTACCAGCCCAGAGTCCAGTTTCTAGCTCTACTCACTACATGACTTCTGCCTCAGATATTTCCATGTTAAAAAAAGAACAACTATACAGGAAACAAAAACAGGGGCCGAGGAAACGGATCAGTGGGTGCGGAGGGCTTGTTCTGCAAGCCGGGGTACACAGTTTCAATCCAGCACCCAAGAAAAACCCAGTGATTTCAGTGTTGGAGGAAGGGCAGAGACAGGGTCTCAGGAGCTTGAGGCTCTGTCAGTCTGGCCAAAATGCAAACTTCAGGTTCAGTAAGGGGCAAAGAAAACAATGTAAGAAGCACACGCAGACTAACAAAAGAAAGGCTCATTGCACACCTGGAACCCCACAGGGGCAGTTCTGCCAGCTGTGCCACACAGAGAAGGGCCAGCTCCCACTGCCTTTCAGGCCCTCCACTTGGTGCCCAGGACAAAAAGAGGCAAGAAAAATGACGCTGGAAGCTAACCAGCTGCCTAGGCCAAACCACTCCCAAGACCCTGTGTTGTGGGGATTCAGTCAACAGCTTCTGGGGCACCCAGCCTCTGGGTGCGGTCTGAGGTGCTCTGTGTGCACTGGTGAGTGCAGAGAGGAGCATGCTCGCTCTCTTGGGAGGTAGTAGCAGAAGCAAGCAGGTTCACATCTCCCTGGAGCAGAGCAGCGGGGCACTGCGGTTTCCACCCTGTCCGGTGTCCAGTGTGTCTGTGTGCTCCCTTTGAATCCCATTTCCTTTGTAGCCCCACAATGAAGACAGTTTTGTGACCCTCACAGTGCCTCTCACATTAACCCTATGGAGCTGGAGGCAGACAGCTGGGCAACCCCCATCCCAGAGGCATCTCACTCACCAGGCGGGAGTCAGGACTCTGACAGCCCGACTGCTGGAAGACAGTCAGGGGCTCAGGGTGTGGCAGTGGGCTCTTTTCCTTCTCTTTCTCTTCGCCATTCTGAGAAGATACCATCTCAAGATCCCCAAACTTGTCACTGCACATGCTTGTTGAATAAAATACAGATGAAGTCTGCAAGGCAAAGAGCGTGAATATAGACAGTATTGCGTACTCTTGAAAAATAAAAAGTGGGGGCTGGGGAACACCTGCAGCACAAGCATTGGGGACCAGAGTTTGGATATCTGGAACGCAGATTTATTGCTGGGTAAGTGTGGCAGCTGAAGACGGAGACAGGGAATCCCGGGGCAAGCTGGCTAGTGAGACTGGCCATATCCATGCACTCTGAGTTTGACTGAGAGGGTCTGCTTCAATGACTAGGAGGGAAAATGATAGGGATGATTCCTCCATATGCCCACGCACTCATACGTGCATATGTCTACCATACACTTACATGATACACAACATGCACATGAAAATCTAAAGATAAACCAAAAGGCGTTTTCTAATGGAAGTCACAGCTAATGATGCCCTGGCCAACCCATCTCTCCAATCTTAGGATGACAAACCATCTCTCTTAACAGATCACAGCCACCTGAGTATTAGTTCCTATAACTTTGAAAATGGGGTGATACCTGCTTCAAAGTGCCTGCAAAGTGCCCCCCCACTTATGGGGGTCACATTACTCCCCTGACTCGCAGAGGAAAGTGTCACATCAACTCCACCCCAGGGCAGGAGAGGTAGACACAGTCAACTCTCCAACATACAAGCTTTCCCCATCAGTCCTCCTAACCCAGGCACCAACTCAGGACACCAGGGCATCAGAGGTGACATCACACTAACTCATGGTACAGCTGTCTCCAGCCATTGTCCTCACACCCACGGGGCCCATCTTCCAAGGCAGTCTTCTTAGAGACCATGGCACTGGAGGTCACAGCCGGCCAGCGCTGTGAAGGCTCCTACCATGTCGTCGTCACTTGGTGAGCTGTCATAGTGCACGGGGTGGTTGGCGTGGACCTGCTTCAGTCTCACCAGGAGGCCCTCTACCAGGTTCTCTCTGTCCTTGAGCTCGATGAACTGGAATGCCATCTTGCTGCGGATGCTGACAATGATGGGGTTGGGCAGCAGGCTCGTGTCCTCCATCTTCTCAATACTTACTACCTGGAGCAGAGATGGCACAAGGTACATCAAGGAAGGATCACACCTTTACGCAATATCCCAAGGCTGAAGGCGAAATCACTTGCAAGAAGAGCTCTTGAGCAAAGGCCAGAAAGTGGGCTAGGCACAATACCCAACATCACCACAAGGGGGCAGCAGTCCAAGATTCTAGCCACAGGTTAAGTGGCTAAGTAAACTGGTTTGTACAGATAATGAAGGATTAATGAGCCTCCAAAAGGAAATGCCAAAGCATGCTATGATATATATGAAACCTGAGGGTGTGTTAACGCTATCTGGAAGAGGCCACTCATCAAAAGATAGATATTGGAGCTGTAGAGATGGTTCAGCAGTTAAGAGCATGTGCTGGTCTTGCAGAGGACCCTAAGTTTGGTTCCCAGCACCTATATCAGGTGGTTCACAACGGCCTGTGATTCCAGCTCCAGGGCAGCTAATGTTCTCTTTTGGCCTTGTGGCTGAATGCAAGCAGGCTCATATGTGCACGTGTGTGCACACGCACACTTTAAAGTGAAAACAAAAACAAAAAAGGATAAATGCTATAGGATTCCATTTATTCAACTATCTCGGATAGTCAAATTCACAAGGGGAGGGAGGGAGACCGAGAGGGGCACCAGTGTCTTAGAGGGACAAAGTTTTAAACTGGGGAGATGAAGAAGTGCTGGAGATGATGGCGGAGCTGGTTGTGTGACGGTATGAACGTCGTGGTACCACTCAAATGCACCGCTAACAGTGGTCAAGAGGGTAAGCTACGTTATGCATAGCTCACTAGGAAAAAAGGCAGATAAGGCGGGGGCTGGAGAGATGGCTCAGAGGTTAAGAGCATTGACTTTCCTTCCAGAGGTCCTGAGTTCAATTCCCAGCAACCACATGGTGGCTCACAGCCATCTGTAATGAGATCTGGTGCCCTCTTCTGGCATGTAGGCACACATGCAGACAGAACATTGTATACATAATAAATAAATAAATCTTTTTAAAAAAAAAAAGGCAGATAAGGCATGTTCTGGATTTCTCTTTGAAGATAGGGCTCACTATGTAGCCTTAGCTGGCCTGGAACTCACTGTGTAAACCAGGCTGGCCTTGCACTCACAGAAATCTGCCTGTCCCTGCCTCTGGAGAGCTAGGCCCACACCCGACCTGGCTTTCTTGGCTGACTGTTCAGAACAAACACGCCAACTGCAGAAGAACAACATGGAGGCCAGAGGCCACTGGGAGAACCATGCAAGGACATACACACAGGCGCCAGACTCCAGAGGTTCCCATACATCGGGGTCTTGGTGCTGTCATGGTTGGGGTGCCTGAAGCCAAAGGACTGAGCCTTTCACATCTGGACATAAACTACAGTGGGTCTCTGATCTCCAGTAAGGCTTATAAAACTTTACAGTACTAAGGGACCCAAATCACACTTAATTTTAAATTTTGAGCTGAACTTCTACGTACGTATACGTAAGCCAAGGAATTTGGCCATTTGGTTCCTGAAGGTGGCACTTCTGATAGACAACGTACATGTTGCTTCTTTCTTGGGGAGGGGGCTAAATGGGGAGAATGCATTTCTAGGAGCTCTTGGGAAAGCTTTAATTACTGGCATGCACTAAATTTAACAGTAGCTCCATCAATGAGGAGGAGGTTAGACTACTCTTTACCCAGCCCTTCTGGGCAAATCTCAGGCTGCTAGAACAGCACCAGAAAGAACCACAGCCATGCCAGTAACCAGAGCCACGCTAGTAGCCAGCCACGCTAGTAACGGGCAGTTCAGGTCCTGCTGCTCCTCGGAAAGCCAAGAGCTCCTTCTCTAGGCAACAGGGCCCTGAACTGTGGCCCCAGGGCCCTGAACTGTGGCCCCAGGGCCCCTCACAGCAGCATCTTAGATGCTGAGGTTTCATACGGTTTCAGCGTGACCCCAAAGGTTCACTAGTTGAAGCTCAGTCCCCAAGAAGCAGTGTTAAGAGGAAGTGGCGCAATTAAGAGGTAAGGCCTAGCTGATGGGTCACTAGGGGGCATTTCCCTCAGAAAGGATTAACACAGTTTTCACTGTGTTAAGACCCCAATTAGTTATCACGAATAGGTCACTGCAAACAGTAACAGGACTGGCCATTGCTCTCTGTCTCACTATGTGATGTCTCCAGCCACCGTATCACCATTTTGGGCCCAAACACAGGACCAGACTCTTAGGCGCTAACCTCCTTCTCTACAAGTTTATCTGGCCTTGAGTATTTTGTTTGAGCAACATAAAGCAGACTCAAACACTTGGGTTCAAATGGCACAGGGTGCTTCATGAGCACAAAGCAAGGTAGCAGGGGTGAGCCCCCGGCTCTACCTCTCTCAGTGGGAGCACAACATTACAGCAGCCATCCTCCCGGCTGGCAAAGCAGATGTAGCTGTCAGAGGTGAACATCCGCCCCGCCGTGTGGCAGCGGCTGAAGGGTGTCCAGAGGGAACAGTCTACCACAGCGTGCAGCCTCTCCTTCCTCGGCAGCCTGAAGAAAGCTCGGAAGAACTCATTCTGTGCTCTGGCCTCCAGGTCCCTGGGGAGAGAATGAGGGGAGTGAACGTGAGCTCACAGAGAAAACCTCGACACCCACTGGCCAGCCTGACAGGAAGGACGTGCAGACAGCTGCTGTGTCCCCAGAGCCTCAGTGCTCCAAGTTCATAGCCAACCCTCGGAGCAAACACTGCAAGCAGAACACACTGAGTCCACACAGAAATTAATGCCTGAGCTCGTGGATAAGGATAAACATTCCCAGGGGCGGGACAGAAGGCCTGGAGGGTAAAAAGCACTGGCTGCTCTTCCAGAGTACTCAGGTTCCATTCCTAGCACCCACATGGTGTTCCACACTTTCTAATTCTAGTTCCAGGGAGATCCAAACCCCGCCCACAAGCACAAAGCACACAGGTAAACAGACATACATGCAGGCAAAGCACATACACACAAAATAAATGTTTAAAAAGAAATAAGCATGCATTGCTGGTTTGGTTTGGGTAAGAATGAGCATAAAACTTTAAGTATTGGGACTCAGAGGCTAAGAGCACTGACTGTTCTTCCAGAGGACCCTGGTTCAATTCCCAGCACCCACAGGGCATCTCACGATTGTCTGTAATTCCAGTTTTAGGAGACCTGACTCCCTCACACAGACATACATGCCAATGTACATAAAATAAATTATATAAAAAAGAATTTAAGCATCAGAAAGTCCGATTCCTCTACGTGTTGGCCAGGATGTGGGGAATCAGCCCTCACACACTGCTGGTGGGCAGGTAAAATGATGTGTTCGTGTAGGAAACCAGCCTTGCAGCTTAAAGGAGACTCACCGTTGATCTAGAACTTCTACTCCTGGGGGTACACAAGCAAGAGACACGTGTACCTGCTAACAAGTCACATGGTGATGGTAACCAAAATGTGACCCAAATACCCATCAAGTGAAGAATAAATAAACTGTGGCACCTGTCCTTTAATGGGACAGCTGCTACTCAGCCACAGACAGGGGGAGGGTCCCGACACACACGGCAAGGAAGATGAAGCTCAAATACACTGAGTGTGGGCAGACACAGACTACTGCTTGAGTCGGGGCACATGCTGACAGATGCCTTACATCTGGGGGCCAGCCATTACTCCAGCACAGCTATGGTGACAACAGGGACCTGTGTAGTAAGAGCTGGCTCCATGCAAGGACTGTCTTCAGCCCACCGTGTCAGGCTGTCCCAGGCACTTGCCTCTCAGATGAAAGAGCTCAAGAGTGACATAGGGAAAGACTGTCTTTTTCAGTGAGATTAAAAAAAAAAAAGTCCTAATGTCATAGATGGACAAGTGGACAGCAGTGTGGCAGGGGCTTTGAGGAGAGGATAGGCCAGCATGGCAGAGTAAGGGGCCCTTCTTAGAGGAAGAGGGAGGTGCTGTACCACATGACTGACGGCCAGTCTGTAGCATCGTCTTACAAATTTAGGCTCTTTCTGATTCCTAGCTGGTTTCAGGGAAGGAGGGGGCTGTGAGCCTGAGGCCTGAGTGCAGAATCAGCTGTGAGGACAAGAGGCGCTAGAATCTAGAAAAACAAGCCATCTAGTGGGAGGGCCTGACAGAAAGTTAGCACAGGGCTTCCCCATGCTTCCTCTATAGAAATGCCAGCTGATAGCAGTCATGAAGAACACGCAGGATACCACAGCGAGCCCAGGTCTGCAGCCACTGAAGAAGCATCTCTAAGCATGGACACTGTCCCAGGAGCAGCAGACTCAATTCAGAAGGCTCTAGAGCTAGACTCCACAGACACCTGTATCAAACTTAGGCTTCATTCCTAAAGCTTCTGGAACTGATGTGGGAGTGATTTCTTATTAATAAAGAAACTGCCTAGGCCCCTTGATAGGCCAACCCTTAGGTGGGTGGAGTAAACAGAGCAGAATGCTGGGAGAAAGAAGCTGAGTTAAGGAGACGCCATGATTCTCCCACTCCAGACAGACGCAGGTTAAGATCTTCTCTGGTAAGCCACCTCGTGGGCTACACAGATTATTAGAAATGGGTTAGATTAATATGTAAGAGCTAGCCAGTAAGAGGCTACAGATAACGAGCCAGGCAGTGTTTAAAAGAATACAGTTTCCATGTAATTATTTCGGGGCATAAGATAGCCATGTGGGCGGCCGGGTGCCGGGGATGCAGCCCTGCCGCTCCTTTAACATGGAACATAAAAACTTAAGAAACCCCAAAACTTATAGGCAAAAAATAGATTGCTTTATCTCCAAATCCAGAATTTGTTTAGTTCAAACTAAATCCATCCCTCCTAGATCAATGTTCCAGAACCAGGTTTTTTTTTCTCTCTCTTCTCCCACCAATCTTCTAGAACAACTTATGGAAGAATTCCACCTGGGGCTCACAGTCTAACCCCCACTCCCTCTGCCACTGTGCTCAGGCTGAGTGACAGGCTAGGCCAGCCTGGCTATTTCTTAGCTTGCACTGGCGACTCTCAAGTCATGCCCAGCACAGAACACCTGACTGACCGTGACTCGCCATCTGGGTCACGTGGGTCCTATGCTCTCAGCTTGCCTCACCAGGGACTCTTCACTTCAGGGACTCATACCCATGGGTCTTTGGGAAATGCAAGAATCAGCAACACAGGAACAGGCTGAAAGGGCAGATACGGTTTCTCCTCGATGCCCCAGTCCACACGTAAAAGTCCCTTCTTAAATCTGCACTCAAAACATAACCAGAATTGTCAAAGGCCAGAGCCTGGGTTCCCAGAGCCCAAAAACCTTAGTTCAGCCTCCCATCCTGACACACCAACTAAGAAACAAGCGGTGTGGAAAAGCAGAGGAAGATTATTCAATGTGGCCACACTGCAAAGAGGAGTAAAGGGGTGCAGCAACCCCGAGCCCGTCTTCTGAGTATTAACAGAAATGCTTCTGAGTTAAGAAGAGGGAAGCCTAGGACAGGTTTGCACAAATACACAGTCCTGGTCTAGGCGTGGTACCGCTGATCACTGCCTCGGTTTCTGTCCTGCAGGGAGCTCTGAAGGAATCTCTTGTTGCTTTGAGGGGACAAGGGGGTTGTCAGGGACATGGTTACCTCTAGTCCAGAGAGCGCCCTCAGTCCTGTGGGTAACGCCGGCAATTGTGGAGTGCAGCCTCTACCGTGTGAGGCCACACTGTTCCTGGACTCTAAAGTTCAGAATAACAACCCATCTCTGTGCCTTCAAAGTGGAGAAAAAAAAAAATGAAGGCCTGTGTCAGGCTCTCCTCCAGCATGGTCACCGTGGGGTCCCTTTGCTTTGGCAGAAGTGGCTTCTGAGAAGCCTCTGGCAATCATCCACACTGGCCCCAAGAGAGCAGATCAGGCAACACAGGACCCAGAGGTCTCTGCTCTCCAGGAAAAGCTGCCTGCTGTATGTTCTTCTAGCTGTGCTGTCCCGGAGAAACCCAGGGCTGACCAGCAGACAATCTCAGAGCAGCCCAGTCTGTGGGGTGGAAGATGCCTCTTCTGTGATGGCTAACATTGTGTGTTAAGTTTAAATTACTGTGCCTAAGAGATCTATAAAACAGAAATGCTTCTGACCCCGTGGTTCTCAACATGGGTGTCAAACAACAGGGATTGCCTAAGACCACCGGAAAACAGACATTTAATATTACAATTCACAGCAGTTGCAAAATTACAGTTAAGTAGCAATGAAAATAGTTTTACGGTTGAGGGTCACCACAGCATGAAGGACTATGTTAAAGGCAGGAAAGTACGTCAGGATGTATGCTTGCCCCTGACTGGGTGAAGGCAGGAAGTCTGTAGTCTTGAGGGTTCTGCCTTAATAAGCCCATGACCAATGTAATTTAGCCACATGTTCTGGGAATCCCAGCTATGGACCTGGCCAGTATTTAATAAAGCTTGCTTCAAATTTGGCTCAAGAATTGTTGTAGTTAGCCGGGCAGTGGTGGTGCACGCCTTTAATCCCAGCACTTGGGAGGCAGAGGCAGGCGGCTTTGTGAGTTTGAGGCCAGCCTGGTCTACAAGAGCTAGCTCCAGGGCAGGCTCCAAAGCTACAGAGAAACCCTGTCTCAAAAAAAAAAAAAAAAAAAAAAAAAAAAAAAAAAAAAAAAAAAAAAAAAAAAAAAAAAAAAAAAAAAAAAGAATTGTGGTAGTGATCTTCTTGCCCGGTGGGGTTACCCCTTTCCCACTTGTCTTCCTGTTCCCAGCATAGGGCCTGCTCTGATCGGATGGATGAGAAGTGGGCGGGGGCGGGGACTATGGAAGAGGAGCAGGAAACAGGATGGATGACTTTGTGGGGTAATGCCAAAAAGGTCTATAGAGGCAGGAGCTTGCCACTGAGGACACACTCTCCAGTAGCCACTGGGAAGGAAGTACTTCCCACGTGCAACTGACTGTATCCCAGTATTCAACCTGCCAGAGACCGGAAGAGGCCATGGCTCATTCCCCTCCAAGCTCCCCTGCCCTGCCCTCCATACAAAATGGCTGGACATTGAACCAGATCCTAACTTTGGGATAAACACTTTGTATGGAAATTTCAGGATCAGCTTATTCCCAGCTCTCCCACCGCCCGAACAGCATCCTCCTCTGCACCACCACAGCCTGCCTCCTGAGCCCTGAGATGATGTGCTGAGGAGCTCTGGTTCAGGTGTACCAAGCCTAGCAGTCAGCTTTCCTCTCTCCTCCGTCGGACTGACGGAGGATGGCAAAGCACCATCCCTTCCTCCCACTCTCATAGCGTCTGCTTCTGCTCCAACCCGGGGACCCAAGTCTCAGTAGAATGACCATAGGTCCAAGGTGGCCTGACAGGCAATGGATACTCAGTAACCTCGGCCTTTGCCCCTAAAGGTCACACTGGAAAGCTGTCATGTGGGAAGGGAAGTGAAAATGGATCAAGGAAAGAGCTGGAAGGGCATTCCAGCTTCTCTGGCTCTGAGTTGTGGAGACTGTTTTCCTAAACTTTAAATTCTGCCTCTAGGCAGGGTGCCAAGGAGCCTGAGTCATTACCTGTTTACACCCACAGGCCTGGTCTCCATGACAAAAGCTACTGATGGGCACTACCCCAAGGGCAGGCAACCAGAGCCTTTCACGTTAGAGAAAGTCCCTTCCCAGGTAACTAGCAGGTGGGGATGCAACTGGAGACCAGAACCCTGCCTAGGTCATGAGTCCATGGACCCATGATGGGCCCTTGGACACTCAACTGCTGGCCAGGGTAGAATGTGGGTGGAGACTTGGGGACTCCCTGAATCCTGGGTGTGAAATGTACACAGTCAACACTGCCACTTCTAAAACGGTTTGCTTTCTCCATCTTACACAGTCCAGGACCCCAGTCAGAATGGCATCACTATCTTCCCACCTTAGCCTACCTCTTCGAGATGCCCCATAGGCATGCTCAGAGGCTATCTCCTAGGAAACTCTAGATTCTGTTCCATCAACAACACTAATGCACACCCAGGGAGGCCGGCCAGCACACACAACACTAATGCACACCCAGGGAGGCTGGCTAGCACACGTGTGGCTGCACGCAGGACTCCTATGCCAAAGGAAATGTGACTACAGCTCGCAGGCTTGCAGGTGTTTACACATGGACAGACAACAAGAGCAATGACCTAACACCCAGGGCCCTGTCATCATGGCTCTTCCATTTTGAAGAGCTCTTTATAAGCTAAACTAAAAGGACTCCAACAGCAAACTACTGAAGAGAAGCAGAGAAGCATGGTGGCACCAGGCTGTTTCTTTTCAAACCGAATCTCCTCAGATGGCTGTGAAGACTCAAGGGGAAGGGAGGTATGCAAGTACCTGGGCCTGGGCATTAGAAAACCAAAGAACAGAGTTCCCAGGGCTCATCACAAGAGAGATTGTCTTACAAGGAAACTCTCCCATTATCAAAGATAACCCAAATCATGTGCAATTTCCTGGAATTTCACCCAAAAGGGCAGTGAGGTTTGGTGCCTTACTCCTAACACACAGTCTAAAACAAATGCACACAGCAAGAAGGGATGGTAATTCTTCCCGAACACACTGTCGTTTGTGGAACACTCCCAAGATGCTCAGGGAATGTCTGTGTGAGAAATAAGGAATCTTCATTTTCTTTTTTTTTTTTAAAAAAAAGATTTATTTATTTATATGTATACAGTATTCTGCCTACATATATCCTATAGGCCAGTAGAGGGCATCAGATCTCACTAAAGAGGGTTGTGAGCCATCATGTGGTTGCTGGGAATTGAACTCAGGACCTCTGGAAGAGCAGTCAGTGCTCTTAACCTCTGAGCCATCTCTCCAGCCCCGGTATCTTCATTTTCTTTAGAGACTTCCTATCGCCAAACACTAGACTGCAAAGCTTTGAAGGAACTTAATGCAGGCTGAATATTCTCTCTGTAAAATGACTGAGACAAAGTATCTCAAATTTTTGTGTTTTTAAAAAAGGGATGTTTGCATAGATCTTATGGGTTGAGCATCCCTGGTCTGATAACCTAAAACTCAGCACGCTCTAACTGGTGGATTTCAGAACTTTCAGATTCTTTCCAGGTCACATGTGTTTGACTTACAGATATCCAATTCATATATCAAAGACAAAGAAACATGAGATGCAGCTGACAGCCATGCCAAGGAATCTCTGGTTCTGCGGTACCTAGCTCCCTCCCAGGAAAAAGCACAGCTTCTATGTCTTCAACTAAGAAGAATATGGATAGGAATATTAAAACAGAGAACTAAACAAACACAAAACCAAAGAGGTGGAGCGTGGCTCAGTTGGCGGAGGGCCGACCCAGCACGCAGAACCCTGACTGCATACACCTGCGACCCCAGCACTCAGGAAGGAGAGGCAGATGGACTAGAAATTCAGCGTCATCCTAGGCTACACAGGGAACTCAAGACTAGCAGGGATAGACACTCAAGTCTCAAAACCAAAGTGTAGGGCTGGAGAAATGGCTCAGAGGTTAAGAGCACTGGCTGATCTTCCGGAGGTCCTGAGTTCAATTTCCAGCAACCACACGGTGGCTCACAACCATCTGTTATGAGATTTGGTGCCCTCTTCTGGCCTGCAGACATACAAGGAGGCTGAACACTGTGTACACAATAAATAAATCTTTAAAAACAAAAGGTCACCTTTGTACCTAGTGCCATGACCCAATAGCCTAAAACTCAAACTTCTGAGCTTCGGGTGGTAAGGCTGAACTTGTTTAAAGCAACAAATCCAAATGACTACCTCACAAGGTCACTACCAAGTCTTTCGAGTTATGGTCAAGCTAAATATAGACGACGACTATTGGCTCTGTAGGAGAAGTGCACTCCTGAGGACAAAAAGTACCCAAACTAATCCAGCCGTCCCGAACAATCCCTCCCAGAAGATTAGCATCGGACAAGAGGACTGGTCTTGAAGCTCAGTGTCAGAGCACACGCCTAGCTGGCATGTGCCTGGGTTTAAGGCCCACCAGCATTAAGAAGTGAAATGTCTTCACGCTCCCTGATAAACAGCCCGTTTCCACCACAAGGGAGTCCACAGTAAGTACTGAACTATTTCGAATGAAAAGGGAACAGAGACCCAGAAAGCCTTATATACCACACAAAGGAAATGAAGAATAACGACAGTCATCATTTCTGCTCTGTCTGTCAAGATGAACCACAGAGATGGGGTCCGCCAGACAGCTTGGAGGGTACAGACATTTTCATCAAGCCTGACCACATGATGCAGCAGAGAACTGACTCTCTCGTGTTGTCAGTAGTGTGTGTGCTGCTCAAACACAAACCAAAAATGTAACAGAGAAGGAACAGGTTAACCAGAGAGGGAAATCTGAGTGACACCACCGCAAAAACATACGTCTAGCACATCGGCCCTCAGTGTTCACAGGATCTGTACCCTTGGGTCCAACCACCCAGCAATCAAATATTCAGAAACAAAGTTCTCTCTGTATGGAAGTCATTCTTTTTTTCTTAGCATTCTTCCCTCGGCAGTACAGTGTGACACTTATTTACGTGGCACTGACACTGTATCAGGTGTGACAAGTCCTCCGGAGGTACTGCACGGTATCTGGGCATTTGCACAGGCCATGTGCAAGGCCTACAGTATTTCACAGAAGGGCCTTGCACAGCTGTGGACTGAGTGGCCGCAGAGACTAGACAGATGGAGGAAAACCACGTACCCAAGGCTATCAAACGCACAGGCACATGAAGGGTGAACACAAGCGCGGGTCCCCGGAGCAGCTGAGGGACACCTGGGAGCTGAAGCCCTACCTCTTGGTGATCTGGCTAGGTTCCTGAAGGTCAGGGTCCAAATCGAAGACCTCATTGTCCAGCAGCCTCCGGAGCGTCACGTCTGCCAGCTGCTCCATCATCTTAAACACCTCATCCAGGTTCAGAAACATGGAGAAGTCACGCTCCTTATTCTGTGTGGTGATCCGGATGGTGTCCGTGAGAAAGACATTGGACGTCCGCTCCAACTTCAGGATGTCCACCCAAGGGATGACGAGTTTAACTGGACGAGAGAAGGGCAAAACCTGAACTACGCGGCTGATGATGTCAAAGCTCTCCTTTAGCAAGAACACAAGTGTCTTTTGAGCCAGGACAGGGAGACGTGTCTAGGGCCATGTGGGACTGTGCCTCATTCCAGGGGTTTCTCATAGATCGGTGTGAAACTTCCCACGTTAATGGCTACTGCTTTGCCCCAAGTGCCACACACATCCAGGGAACACCGTTCCGGAAAGCTGAGTCAACCATGCACAACTTTCCCACGAATACCCCGCCAGCCATGAGCCTTAATAAAGATCTGAAAATGGTTTCTCGTTGACTCTTTTGAGTAGCTGACAAACACTTCTACCATTTCCATTCACCGTGCAATTCTGTCTTCGGGGCTCTGGTCATTTTAAAGGGCACCATTTGTGCCATCCTCAACAGGAAGTTTCTTAGCTGCTTCTGTGTCCTCACACAAAGTGTCTTACACACACACACTTAGTTCATTTACACCACCAACTCCAGTTTATTAAGTAACTGCCTGTGAAGAGTTCAGTATAATGGTTTGCAATGTAATGGTTTGGATATAAAATGAACCTCAAAAGATTCGCATGTGGGGGCTTGGTCCCATGCTGACGGTGCTATTTGGGGACAGATGGGCCTTTTGAAGAATCTTGTCCTTCTTTCTTTCCTGTCCACAGTGGAAAGGGGAGGCTCCGCTGACACACATTCCCAGTGCCTTGATGTTTTAAGTGTGAAACCTCAGAGACTGTAAACCAAATAAACCGGCTCCTGTTTCTATCAGGTATTTGGGTCCAACAATGAAAAATCATTAACATATCATGTCCTGAAGCAGCTCATTCAAATAAGACAGACAAATGAGTAAATAAGCCAATCTGATGGACTCCAGCACTAAGCATGCACAGATTATATGGAGGGACGTCTCCTGGAGGGGACAAAATCAACTGGGTTTTAAAGGATGGAACAGGTATTTACAAACAGGGAAACTATGAGGAAAGGAAGAGTATTCAATTGATGAGAATTTCAGACAAGAACAATAAGAATGCCTACGGTCAGGCTAGTGAGGGGAGGATGTGGGAACAGTGCGCAACGAGTCCTGGAGCATCAGTGAAGCAGCCGAGTGGGAATGGCCCACCATATACAGGGAGCTCACCAGAGATGCTCAAGAGGGGGCCTTGAGCCAACTTCCCTTGAAAGACAAATGCAGAAAAGGAAAAGACACTATATATCAGATTCGTTGCTTTACCTAGCGCTGTGACAGGACTCCCTGTCAAGAGCAGTTGAGAGAAAAGAGTTTATTTGGGCTCAGAGTCCCAGGGTACAATCCATGGCGGGAGGAAGTCATGATGGTGGAGCTTGAGGAAGCTGGTCATATTGCATCCACAGTCAGGAAGTAAAGGAAGATGGATGCAGACGCTCAGTTGCCTTCATGCCTACACACACACACACACACACACACACACACGTACGCACGCATAAACACACACGAACATATTCAGGGTTGGAGAGATGGTTCAGCAGTTAGGAGCACTTGCTGATCTTCCAGAGGACGCAGGTTCAATTCCCAGCACCCACATGGCAGCTCACAACTGTCTATAACACTAGTTCCAGAGGATCTGACACACTCTTCTGGCCTCTGTGAACACCAGGTATACTCACGGTGCACATACATATACTCAAACACCCACAGACAGAAGATAAAAACTTTGGAGAAGAATCTGCCCTCCTGGAGGATTATTCAGTCAGTAGCTAAGATACTGCATTTTCAAAGCATCTACAGTACTAAAACCTGATAGTCGCTACTTGAGTTATGCAGAAATGTTTAAGGGGGGAAAAGGAAGCCCCTTGTAGGAGACGCCTATATAATGAACATGATTCTCTGCAGGCATCATTGGGAAGTGGAGCAAGCATGCCATGGAAATATACCCTGCTTCTCTCGGCAGAGGTGCTAAGCATTCCCGGCTAAGCATCCCCCTGGGGCTGGCTGTATCTGTGAATTCAGGACCAAGTGTCCCTTGGCTCAACCACACTTACGTTCCTTGCCCAGGAAGAAGGAGTAGAAGCAGAGGTGGTTGATGCTGAGGTAGAGCCAGCCCTGGCGGGGCACCCGGCCCTTCCAGCAGCAGCATGAGTAGTAAGTGACCAGCTTCTCTGCCTCGGGGAAGTTGAACCTGGCCTCGAACTTCACCAGGGCTTCTCGGAACTTCTCGGGCTCCTCCTCCTGCTCAGCCAGTCTGCTACTGGTCTCTTCCGCGATCAGAGCCTGGGGCACAAAGAGACACGGACCTGGTCAGCCAAGCAGAAGTTCAACACAAGGGGAAAAGCAGGAAGAAAAGATGGACACCAGATTTCCTTGGATGTTTGTTAAAGTGACAGAGGACAAACTGACCCAAAGGATGTCAAAACCAAATCTTGTCCTTGAAATTTGGAGTTAAACATTAACTCGAATGTCTTTCTTGTCACATTAAAAAGAAAAAAAGTTGATTAAGACGCATTGAGATGCTTCAGTGAGTAAAAGTACAGCCAAGCCTGAGCATCTGGGCTTGATCTCCAACACCCACAGGATGGAAAGAGACAGCCGACTCTCACAAGTTATCCTCTGACCTCTTTACATACTGTGGCATGGGTATCCTTGCACACAAATAAATGTAGTAAAAACATTTTCGCATGAATTGAACAAACAGTGATATTAACCTAGCAACTACTGCACTTCAGTATCTTCATACGTTCTGCTGAGGGAGAACGGAAATCAAGTCAGGCTTCCCTGAGGTACTAAGTACCCCCACTGCCTTCAGGTGTGAAGACAAGGACAGCACAAAGAATCTGGATGAACACCCATGATACAGAATGCAAGACACGTCCCTTTAAAAGGTCAAAAGTTTGTGGTTACAAAACTCTGATCCCCCATCCTGGGAGCTCACTGCTAAATTCTTCAATTAAAGTATCTTCCTTGGGCTGGAGAGATGGTTCAGTAGTTAAGAACACTGGTTGCGCCTACCAGAGGACCAGGGTTCAATTCCCAGCATCTACAGGGCAGCTCACAACCATCTGTAACATCAGTCCTAAGGGATCTGATGCCCCCTTCTGGTCTCTGCAGGCACAACAGGTACATACATAATGAACTGAATAGCAGACAAAACTATGCATACAATAAATAAGTAAGTAAATAAATACTTTTGAAAAGGCTGGGTGTGGTGGCACATGCCTTGCCTTTAGTCCCAGCGCTTAGGAGGTAGAGGGAGGTAGATCTCTGTGAGTTTAAGAGCAGCCTGGTCCACATAGCAAGTTCTGGCCAGCAGAGCTACACAGTGAGATCCTATCTTAAAGAAAGAAATAAAGCATCTACTTTCCTGATCTTTCCAGGTAAGCTGCTATGAAATGTTCACAGGCCTTGTGTATTTGAATGAATTTGAAAAATCTAGTTATAATTTGATCTCATGAACCCCATGTTCTAAGACAAGGCAACTTTACGGTGTGTGGCCTGGCCCCTCACTACAACTCATCTTTGAAATTAGACCTGGGAATTGACATCTCATTTTTTTAAACATAAATCTGAAGGCTAGACTGAAGAGATGGTTCAGTTGGTAAAAACCCTTGCTGTGCAGGCATGAGCACCTTGGTTTGGATCCCCAGCCCCCATGTAAAAAGCAGGTGTGGCAACCCACTTCCACGTCTCTAGTGATGAGGGACAGTGAGTGTTAGACAGATCCCAGGGGTCTCACTAGCCAATCTAATCAAAACAGAGAGCTCTTGACATAATGAGAAGCCCTGTCTAAAACCCAAGGGAGTTCTAGGTTTAGAAGCATCCCAGGCAAGCTTCTGACTCACTGTGCAGCCCACCCTAATCTCCAGCTTGAGAGCCTCCTGCCTCAGCCTCCCCAGTGCTGACACTGCAGAATGTGCCTCCACACAGAGCAAAGAGACAGGACTTTTTAAAAGTAGCTAGTTCCAGTACTGAGCATCTAAATTTGTCACCCCCAAATACGCTACTTCGGCACACGGATTATTTTGAGCTGAGGACAACTGAGAGAAGACCCCATCCCCCATCCACCCAAGACTGCAATATGCTCTGTTTGTACCAGCGCAGCCTCCCCAGGGCCAGCAGGAGGACCTGACTTTAAACTACTAGAGACCCCTTCAGATGTTCACCAGCCTAGAGACAGCACTGCAGCGGGGCACAGAACCCCTTAAGTCACAAGCTGTCCCACAAGCCCCCGTTCCCCTTGACTTTTGTCCTTGGTCTTTCACTCCCCGACAAACTCACCCTTCCTTTTTTCAAGAGACCTGAGGAGGCTGAGTGCTAACCACTTCTCAGTTACTCACAGCTGAGCTCCCACCACGCTTATGTAACCTGGGGAAACTAAAATAAACCTCCAGGGTGGGAGGACCCAAGAGACAGTGCCTACTGCTCATGCAGAGGATCTGAGTTCAGGTCCCAGCACCCATAGGGGCAGCTCACAACCGCCCATGACTCCAGTGTCATGGGATCTAACACCCTCTTCTGGCCTCTGTGGCACCTCTACACATAAGCTCACACAGGTACATACACATTAATTTCAAAAATAAGTAAAATTTTAAACTTTAGTAAAAAAAAAAACAAACACTATTTTTCTCTTGCTAACCTAACCCCCTCTTGTCTGGTTATCGTGGGTCCCACTACAGAGGCCAGGAGGAGAGAAGTGCTACAGCCAGGCCAGCTTTTATGAAGCCACTGGAGCAGGAATGAACTTCCTACCAATCAAAAGAAATACTAACTCAAAAAGGAAAATCACTACAGTTGTTTAAGACTGAGAGAAGTGGAGGGGGGGGGGTCTAGCCTTCAACAGGTAGAGGTAAGAGGACAGCCTGGGCTACAAAATAAAACCATGTCTCAAAAAACCAAAAGAAACAAGGAATATGGGTGTGGTTCAGTGGCAGAGGCTTGCCTAACAAGTACAAAAGTATGGGTTTGGGAGAGAGGAAGAGGAGGGACAAAAGAAGGGTCAGCCGCACGTGAAACAGAGGCAGCTCTGTCACTAACCCTGGGTGAGGTCAACCTGCAGCTGCTGTCAGTCACTTCGACCAGGGTGAGGGTTCAGGACAGTTGCCTAGGTCTACCCTGACGGCCTAGCCTGGGGGTCTGCAGGAGGATGTCAACCAACCCAGGTGTCCTCACTAACCCTCAGAGACCCACCTGCCTCTGCCTCGAGAACGCCGGCACTAAATGCATGTGCTGCCGTGTGACTGCCCTGGTCCCACAAGTGCACCTCAGTCCCCAAAGGAAAGGGGGCTTCCGTTTCGTTTTGGAATATGATTTGAAACAGGGTTGTACTACGCGACCTAGGCAGGCCTTCGGTCCCTCTACCTCCCCAAAGCACTTATATCCTCTTCTAAATGAAGACTCCCAGCAGGGCCGTGGTAGCACACGCCTTTAATCCCAGCATTTGGAGGGTCTCTGAGTTCAAGGCCAGCCTGGTCAACAGAGTGAGTTCCAGAATAGCCAGGGCTACACAGAGAAACCTCTGTCTCAAAATACTGAAAAATAATAAGTAAATGAGTGAATGAATGAATGAATGAATGAACGAATGAATAGTGAATAAATCAAGACTCACTCTGACAGTATTTACTAACAGGCAGAACAGTCGAGGGGTCATAGCTCCTTGCTTTTTTAAAAGAAAACAGTCTGGGTTTTTACCGAGGGAGGAAAACTGTATGCAAACTGACTTGCCTCTCCCTGCCCAGAGGGCTCTCCAGAGCTGATGCTAACCCTCAATTACACTGCAGCAAGACCAGCTGTGCACACCTCACAGGAGACAGCAACAAACACTTCTCTGAATATTCCCCTTCCCTGTCTTCTCCCACCTTCACTGGCTTTAATTCCATTCGGTTGAAGTACTGAAGAATAAGCAGCCACTATTAAGGAGAGGAAGAGTGCGCCAGGTCCCACTGAAGGGACATGATGCCATCCACTGCAAACAAAGCCAGGAACAACGAACCCAAAGATTCAAATAACGCATCACATAGCAAAACGGAAAAACGAACAGCCTCATGCTCTCCCAAAACAAACAGGGTCCCAAACTTCTGAAACAGAAACTTGGGAAATGGATGAATTTGTAAAACATGGGGTGTATCTTGCTGGACTGGGCTTTACGCAATGGGTGGTGACAGGAAATGTAGCCACAGCGAGTGTGGAAGCCGTCAGGAAGCTGCAGAGCTCAGGGCCCTGTGAGGTGGACTAGCGGGTGGGGAGAAGCGTTGCCCACCTTCACCTTCCCTTTGACAAAGCTGGTGATGTCGTCCTTGTTGTCGAAGACCGACAGGGTGTGCAGCAGGTTCTGCTCCAGCCAGTCCCAGTGCTGGTTGATCTCCTCCAGCGTTGCACCTTGATTTGGACAGACACGTGCGTCAGGAAACAGAAGGGACTGCTAACACACGAACTCACTTTACAACTCCTGCCTTTTGTGAGCCTGTGTATCTTACATCACGGTCAGGGCGCCTGCTGCAGAGCAGACCCCCTCCATTAAAACCAGTCTCCTCCTGCAGTGTGGGTCTCTGCAGGGACAAATCCCACCGCCACAAGACAGGACTGCTGACCGAGAGGGTCACTCTTAGATGTGAGGTGGCTATCTTGCCTGCTTTGACAATGCCCCCTGATCTCCAGCTCCACTCAGTGACAGAGATGTTGGTCATTACATAGCTATCCCAACACAGAACATGCCCCCAGACAGCAAACTTACTGCCCACAGGCTCACACAGTGTGCCCTGTGAGGAGGTCCTAAAGCCCAGGTTCACAGTGGAAGAGCTGCTGCTGCAAAGCCCTGTTGGCTATACAAGAATGTTACCACTTGGGAGCAGCAGAGCTCGTGCCAGCCAGGGGGCGGCCTTAGAAATCAGCTTTCTACAGATGGATACCTTGTGACATTTACAGATATACCCCTCAAATGCATAGAGAAGAGTTCTTACAGTGCATGTTATTAAAACACACACACAAGCATAAAATCATATGCAATCCATCAGTTAATTTCTTTTCAAGGCAATGAAAACTCTTACTATACTACCAAAGCACTAGGCAATGCTGTTAACAAAAGCATAGGGCTGTCAGCCATCTCTTTCTTCTCGAGGATCCTTATACTCAATCTCCACTGGGTGATGGACACCTGACATGGGATCTGTGTCAGATGCTCAGCTAAGGGCACCGAGGACAGGTTGAGTCCCTGACCAGAAAAGTTTTTTTCAGTCACATTTCCAAAATGGGAAGAGAGTAAGCTCAGAGAAGCTAACACTACTGAACCACAGTGCAGAGTCACCCAAACCAAGCAAGGGTCAGCAGAAACTAGTTATCCCAAAGCAGGAGTGTTTTGCTAAACAATGAGCTTCCTTTTTCTGTGTTACTTGTAGTCTTCTTCTCCCCGAACATAACTGCAAAGATCTTGGAAATACATGTATTACGTTAGGGTCCCTTGTCCGAAACTGCTAGTCAGAAAGGCCACAAGTCTGAATCGTGGCATGATGTCACATGTGTAATATCCTATGGCTGCCTGATGTCTGATAACTAGATATTTACAGACTTTCTTCATGCACAAGATTTAAAATACGGTATAAGAAAAACGGAGACTGTGGGGAGAAGGTACATGAACTTCATGCCTAGACCAATGTCCCATCCCCACAATATTAAGTCTATGCAAGTATTCCACGAGCCAAAAGAATCCAAAACACTTGAGCCTGAGCATTCTGGGTGAAGGACCAACTTAACTTGCACTGCACACAATAAAGTGTCAGAGGGCTCAATCTGGACTTGTGATTTGGGTCCAGGGAAATGAAGATCACATGTTAAATTGGGTCACTGTTCTGAGTGGGCAGTGAGGATAGGAACAGGAAAGACCTGAGAGGCTGCATCAGAAGGAAAATGGAGAGTTAAACACCACAAAGGACCCAATCCCTTGGGGCACCACTCAGAGGAGCGTGTTTGCGTCCTCACTAAATCCAGTTGTCTCAGCGCGGGACCAGCCATGTGGTTCTCAGCCCAGTGCCTCTATTCACAGGTCTTGGTTTGGTTCCTGCACCTATAGCTCATGACCCCTGACCTTCACACTTCCCTCAAGCTGTACCTCCCCAGACGGATTCAGTTGGTGCTTACCAAGAGTTAGCCCTGGGGCAAGAGGCTCTTCTAGCTTTCTGCTTTCCTTCCTTACACCTCTGGGTTCCAGGAACCCCCTAGCCCCTCTGTAAGTGTAGGAGGTCCTTCTGATGTGTGTTGCTTTTATTGGTTAATGAATAAAGAAGCTGCCTTGGCCTGTGATAGGGTAGAGTAGAGGTGGGGAGGAGGGCTGGGTTGTGGGGGAGGGAACGACACTAAACTGAATGCTGTAAGAAAGAAGGCAGAGTCAGGAGAAGCCATGTTATCTGCCGCTGCCAGGGACTGATGCACCAGAACCTTGCTGATAAGCCACGTGGGTTAACCAAAGATGTAAGAACTAGCTAGAAATATGCTTAAGCTATTGGCCAAGCAGCATTGTAAATAATATAGTTTCTGTGTGATATTTTGTGGTCTGGGCAGCAGGAAACAAACAAGTGGCTTTCCCCCAACACTTCTGGTTCCCCACATCTCTCTGTACAACCATCCCAAGTCCAGCCTTCTTGTGACCAGCCACCTCAGCTTCTTCCTTTTCCCTCTCTTCGCTGACCTTTTGCTACATGAACTTGGGACACCGAGCACCCTTCACGCCCCTAAGCTGACTGTGGCGCACCATGGGCTGACACGGCTCAGGCAGTTTATCCTCCTCTGACCTGCATGTCCCCATCCCTTCAGCACTGTGTAAGTGACAGTATCCAGAATGACACCCTGGCATCTGGAGAGCAGGAGTCCCTTTACAAAGTTAGCTCTGCCAACAGCCTGCGAGTCTGCACAGAGCTGGAGAGGGCAGGCCTTTATGTACCATCAGACGGAAAGCAACCAGGACACTGAGCAAACGAAAGGAGAAGAAACTGAAGAGGAACCATCTTCATCAGCCTTCAGTATCCCGCTATGGTTTTTCAGAAGTACTTCCTCATTTGTAAAAACAAAACCGTTGGAGGAACAGGCAAGAGGGAGAGGGGAGAGAGCTGCTGATCTGTATTCAAGATAAAAAAAGGGGAAATGGAAGCTCAAATATTCGTCCTGGGTCACATTTCAGATGAAAAGCAAACCAAGCTTGCAGCACAAGGTTCTCCCTGTAATCCCCTCTTCATGCCTCTTCCCAGATGCAGGGATGCAGGAGATGCTTCATTTGTTTTAAAGATTGGATTGTTTTTAAATAGGTATATTGGGGCTGTGTGTGTACACTGCATGCAGTTGGCCACCGAGGCCAGAAGAGGGTGTCTGAGTCTCTAAAGCTGAAGTTACAGACATCTGTAAGCTGCCAAACACAGATGCTGGGAACCAAATTCAGGTCATTTGCAAGAGTAGTAATTGGGCTCAACTGCTGACCATCTCTCCGTCCCCTGGGATACAGGCTTTCCTGATCATGTCCATCAGAGCTCCCACGAGCTAAGAATAACTACTAACAGCTTCAACGGACAATTTAGATAATACGAATAAAACCATAGTCAAATCCCAATAACTACTAACAGCTTCAACGGACAATTTAGATAATACGAATAAAACCATAGTCAAATCCCAACCCCAATATATCACTGAGGAATTAAAAGTTGAGACAGAAGTTGGAGAGAGGGCTCAGTGGTTCAAAGCACTGGTTGTTCTTCTAGAGGACCAGAGTTCTACTCCCAGACCTACAGGATGGCTCTCAACTGTCTGTAATCCCAGTTCCAGGGGATCTGACTCTTCTAATCTCCACGGACCCCAAACACACACATATGGTATACAGCCATAAATGCAAAACATCTATACACTTCAAAGAAAAATAACGTATTTTTTTTTAAATGACCTGAGATAACCAGACATGGTGGCCCACTCCTTTCATCCCAGCACTTGAGAGGCAGGTGGGATCTCTGAGTTAGAGGCCAGCCAGGTCTACAGAGTAAGTTCCAGCACAGCCAGAGCTACAGAGAAACCCTGTCTCAAGGGGTGATGCGGGGAGGGGGGGAGCCCGACTTCTACTCTCACAAAGCACTTCTTTGCAATGTTCGTAATAAGGAAAGAAACTCCACAACTAAAAAAGGAAATTACTACATAAAACCCATCTCTGCGTCTCTGTGCTTGTGAGTGGAAGTCCTCACGCATGCCTCTCCCGGCAAAGACAATCGGAGCGAGGAAACATTTCTACCCCAGGGTCTGTTTCCTACAAAAGTTGCCAAATGGCAGGGAAACTTTCCAAACAGAGTTTCCTCCGCAGAGAAGCCTCGGGACTGGCTTCAGGAGCACCACAGAACAAGACAAGCTGATGCACGTCCATGACCCCAGATGAATATTCCAATATAATAAAGTAATCCAAGCCGTTCAGATAAGTGGTTCTCAGCCTGTGGTTTTAAAGCAGGATCATTGCCAGTCCCATGTAACTCTGATGTGCTACATAAGCTGCTCTCAGCCTTCCTCACGCTGCAGTCCTCTCGTGTGGTGACGCCCACCATAGCATTAGTTCAGTTTCTACTTCTGACTGTAGTTTTGCTGTTATGAATAGTAATGTGAATGTCTGTGTTTTCTGATGGTCTTAGGTGACCCCTGTGAAAGGGTCATTTGACTCCCAAGGGGGTCGCAACCCACATGCTGAGAACCACACTGTATTAGATGCTTGCTCACGGCAGAGGTGCCAGAGAACAGCCACTTAGCTGAGCCCTCTGAGACATCGCTGACACTAGCAGGACACACACACACACACACACACACACACACACACACACACACACACGAGTAGGAGAACTCACCCTCCAGGGTGAGTCTAGTGAAAAGAGGAGAAAAAGCCCTCGGGACAGCACACAGCAAAAGGGTGTCCCAGCAACTGCTCCCATTGATGCCCCTTTCTGACCACCAAGGGGTTACCTAATAGTTACCAGGATTATCTTTCTGTGACCCTCATGTCTCAGCATCTCTTAAATCAAAAAAAGAGAATTAACTTGGATTATCTTTGAGCACCCCCTCCAGGTGATCTCTGTTGACAAGTTGATCCACCTGGAAGTCAGGTAAACTTTGATTTTAGGATTCAGTTTTAAGTTTGCTTTTGTTTGTTCTCCTTATATGGTTCAGACTGATCTCAAATTCATGGGATCAAATGATGCTCCTGCCTCATTCTCTTCAATAGTTAGGAATACAGGCATGTACCAACACATTCATCTCCAAAGAGATTTTTTTAACCTCACTTTCAGCCTCAAAACATACTAGATCTAAAAGTTGGTCTCAGCATGCCCTTGCTATAAAACACCCACCAGCAACACACATCACAAAAGAATGTGTCCTTTCAATGAAAATGTGTACACAAGCAAAATTACTTAAAAAAAAATACACTAACAGCTTAATGGCAGTATCTCCATGACAAGGGAACAAACATGAGTTGGCACCCCTCTTCCACTTCTAAAGGTGAGCCCCATGTGGAAAATTCCAGCCGGTGTTGTTTCAAGGAAATGCCGCGCTACTGAAAACAAGCCTAACAACCCTGACCTCAGAGCATAAACCCAGAAAGTTCACACTTTCCTCCTGCTGGGCTGCCTCCCAGATGTTCCTTGAAGCACCCTGTGAGTCCTCTGCTCGGAGAAAACGAGCTGGCACGTCCTTTGCCACCTTGGCATGAAGTTCAGGAAGACACTAATCTGGTCCACCCGGGAACATTTCCTCCCCTTAATAAAATCCACTCCGCAAAGACAAAGCAAACAGTGAGGCAGAACACAAGAAAGCAAAACACCAGCCACGGTCAAGGGCACAGATAAGAGACCGTGCGTCAGAAAGAACACCCTGAACGTACATTCTGTCAGAGTTCGCTGCTAAGCTGGCTGCTAGCACCCCGGCGCCTGGCGTGACCCTGGCAAGTGGCCGGCTTCCTGCGCTCTGCATCTTACCCCTCCAGAGTAGGGTGTGTTGCCTCTAGCGTGCTGCTGAGAGGAATGGATGAGGAAAATAAAGGTGCTTAACAGGAGGATTAGCTCCTATGGCTCCCAACTTTTAAAAACGTGCACGTTTCAATTAGCAAGTGTTTGCACCTTTCCTTTAGGGATCTTTGAAGTTTCCAAAAGGGTGTCTGTCTTTCATTTTCCAAATCTAAACCATTAACTAAGTGTTCTTCAAACTACAGCAGTCCCTCTCTGTCTGCAGGGGACTGGATCCAGGGCTTCCCAAAGACACCAGAGTCCAGGGCTGTCCAAGCTCCTTTTCTAAGATGGTGTAGTATGTGCAGGTTACTTACACACTCCTCCCAGATACCTTAAGTCATCTCTAGATTCCTTATAGAAAGCAAATGATACAGAATTCTCATAGCATATTTGTTTATGGAATACCAAGAAGTCTGTCCATGTCCGGTACAGATGCAAGGATTTTTGTTCTTTTGTTTTGCTGTTTTTAGTGGGTTTGTTTGTTCCATGTTGGTTGAATCTGCAGGTATGGAACATGGAGACATTAAGGCTCAGTGCATACACATCCTCAAGTGAGCATGCTTCTGCCCACCCAGCTGTGCATCCAGACCCTACCTGCCCATTTCACCCAGGCCCATGGAAAGCATGCTCCTAACCCTTCCTGCTTCTCCTTCATTTCATTCAACCCCATGGAGCAGACCTGGCAAGCAAGCACGGAGACTCTGCACTTATGCATCTATGAATTCCTCAAGTCAGTTCAAGTCCAAATTAAGGTCTGGGAACGGGGCAGTGTGGAAAGTCCTGTAAAAGGCTAAGATGCTCCAGAGAAGAGCTCCACAGCCCCCTCTCCACTGGCTCTAGGATGGCTTCTTCCAGGAACCAGGAAAGACACAGCCCCCACCAGGCCTCGGCTGACAGTAAAAGGAGTCACCTTATTGCATAAGCAATTTGATTCTTGAAAACTGATTCTGACCAGATAACTCAGAGCCCTGCAGAAAGCTCTTTCCTGTTCTTCTCTTTCTTTGTGTGCTTCCTAGAAATCAAACGTGGACAACAAACAACCCACCCGGTGTTCAAAGACACGGTGATGAATAAGATGTGCGTGGCAGCATTGTTGCAACAGCGCTGAGGACCACTGAAGATTACCAGGACATGTCATGTGGAAATAAGGACAGCCAGTACAAAGGACAGCGTGACACGGATGGCCTGGACTTCAAGTGCAGGACAAGATTGAGAGCACCAGACACAGCAATGACAGGGATGCCTGGTCCTTACAGGGAGAGAGCCCCAAAGCTTGCCACAGCATAGGAATCCACTCAGCAAGGTCCAGACCCTCACTCAGCGTTTCTCAACCTGTGGGATATTTCACAAGGGTTGCATATCAGATATTTACATTATGACTTCTAATTACAGTTATGAAGTAGCAATAAAAATAATTTTATGGTTGGGGGTCACCATAACATGAGGAACTGTAATAAAGGGTCACAGCATGAGGAAGATTGAGACCCACCGCTCCAGCCTGCTCCTCTCCACTTGACTAGGAATTAGCTCCTGGTATTCTGCACCCCTCATTCCGTGCTTCGTGTCCTCTTCCTACTCATGGGCCACCTGTTAGATGTCTAATTCCAAATAGAAAGCTGTCATACCCTGGATTATCATCCCGAAATTCTGACATGCCATGACGTAAACGGACCAAGAACACGCGATGACATGAATAGACCAGGAACACACGATGACATGAATGAACCCAGAAGGCATTACAAGCCGCTTTCGAAAGGATGAATCATGCATGATTTCCCCAATGGGATGTGAGTCAAATCCAGAGATAGATAACAGAATGGTGGTGGTCAGAGGCATGTGGTAGGAAGGTCCAGAAGTAGTTGTCTCCTCTGGACTGTGATTCAGCTAGGAACAATGACGAGTCTGAAGGATCAGATGAAAAGCAGTGCATCTGAAGTACACCATTATAAACAGAGCCCCGGTGGGAACACAGCTCAGGGGTGCAACGCTGGCTCAGAAGGAAAAGGTTATGATAACGAACTGTTACCGATATTTCTCAGCATTTCTTCCCTAGCTTAGACAGAGCACCTCCAGCCTCATCCATCTAGGCAAGGGTTACACACCAAGTCACACAGCCTTTTTCAGTTTTTCCCTCCCAGCAATTACTGACTCTCCTCCCTGTGTCTACTCAGCATTCACTGTGAAGGAGAGTGTAGCCCAATGAGAGTTTCCGACTTTGTATTTTGAGGCAGGAGTTCACCTGCATTGTCCAGGCAGAACCTGAACTTGCAATCCTCCTGGCTTCAACTCCTGAGTACCTGAGATTACAGGCCTGTGCCACCAAGCTCAGCAAAACATTTTTTTTTTAAGATTCATAACTTCTGCCTTCTGAGTTCTACCTGTTTAACAAGGAGACTTGCAATGTGCCCCAGAACTCCTGTTTTCTAGCGTCTTAAAGAGTTTTTATTGCTGTAGCAAACACCATGACCAAAAGGCAAGTTAGAGAAGAGAGGGTTTATTTGGATTCACACAGATAGCAATCCAACATGGAGGGGGTCAGTGTAGGAACCTGAAGGCAGGAACTGAAGCAAAGGCCATGGAGGAGCATGCCTACTGGCTTGCTCAGCTTTCTTACAGAACTCAGGACCATCAGCCCAGGGATAGCCCCAACTACAATGGGCTGGGCCTTCCCACATCAATCACTAAGAACATGCTATGCAGCCCGAGGCTCCCTCCTCTGATGACTCCAGCTTGTGTCAAGTTGTCAGAAAACCAGCTAGCACACTTGACTTACCAGAAAGGGCCCAAGACTCATTTGAAATGACCAGTGGTGGTTGCAACCAACACCTAAGTCAGAAATGGCCTTCATGCAGTGACCCACCGAGCCCGGCCTGCCGTCAGTGTGCTGGTACGCTTCCACCAGCCCTTGGTTCACCAAATCTCTAGGAAAGTACACAGCAGAGCTGCTGTCCGGCTGTGCTTCAGATAAAGACAAAACTCTTCGTCCAAGGCCACGTGAACCCATGTCACCTCACAGAGGAGCCTGACTCCCCCTCTTCCCAACTCTTTCACCTGGTGGTGACATACTCGGTGTTGTCTTGGGCATCGGAAGGTCACTGTCCAGAAAGACTCACAGTGTTAGCATATCCGTGAGGGAGGCAGACAAGAAACAAGAAATGCCAGTGGTGAGTGATATTCTTGGGTCCCTGCCCTAGCCACGCCCACTCCCATAACCTCTGACCCGCCCATCGCCATCTTGGAACCTCTCTCTCTCTTTCTGCTTCCTTGGCGTGCGCACGCGTTTTCTCTGTCTCTCTCTTCTTTTATCTCTCCTCTCTCCTTTTATCTCTTTTCTCTGTCTTTCTTTCTCCCCCTTCCTTAATAAATACTTATGGCTATTTCCTGTGTTTACGTGTCTGTTACCTGCCGCCACCATGGGCCAAGGAAGCGTGCCCTCCTGTAGCCGCCCTCATGGCGGGCTCCCTCCGCCAGCCCGCCTGGGGATCGTTTGCAGCAGCTCTCTAATCGTTTTTTAAGAATAACATTGGTGCCACGTGACTCCCGAACCGGGTTCTTTTCCACTTCGCCGGCCTACGACCCACGTGTTCCCTGGATGCAGCTCCTCCAAACAACAGATCAACTAATCGTGAGTGTCCCCATCTCGGCCAGCTTAACCATCTCTTCTAACTCAAGGGTTTGACCGTTGAGCTCCCGGCAACCCTTCACGGTTTTTAGGGATGGGGGAACCTCCAACCGCGGGCCTTCAGGGCCTCGGTTCCCTTCGCTGGCATTCAATTCGGCTTGTCTCCTGTGTTAAGCCTCAGCTCACCCGCGCCTGGAGGCCCGGGGTCTCCAGTTCTCTCTTTTTCTTTTTTTCCTTACTTTTCTTTCTTCCTTCTTTCGTCGTAACTGCTGCTACGGTGCAGCACGCTGCTACGGTGCAGCACGCCGCTACGGTGCGGCCTGACCTTGGCTGAATCCCTCCTGCCCGGGAGTCGCTCTCCCGTCGGAGGCTCGAGTCGATTCAGCCAGGTTATAACACCCCCCCCTATGGAATCGGACGCCTTTCCATAGGGCAGCGGATGTTCGTGCCCTGCATCTCGCCTTAACGGGGAGCCGTTCTCGTTGTAGGCTTGAGGTGCCACGGTTTTTGCGGGTGTTTGCACGGCCTTGACCACGGGAGCCAATCCATCCAGACCTATCACTCTGGCCTCATCTTTTAATGCCTCACACTTATCAGTTTTTGTCCAAAATGGCCCCATTAAACTATACACGGCCGTTTTTCGGTTCCAGCCTTTTGCCCCTCCACTCTGCGGCTTTTGTTGTGGCTTGGCGGGCTTTCCAACTGAGCAGACTACACATGGCGGTCGCCATCTTGGCTGGAGGCCAGATGGGTCAGGTGACCTTTTCGCCACCATCTTGGCTGAGAGCCAGGTCATGTGACCACACTCTCCCGGTTTTACCCTGCCTTCTCACCAGGTTTTCACCAAACTCCTTATGCTAACTCTGTTAAATGTGTTTTGAGCAATGGTCAAATGCCTTTGATAGGGCCCATCAGAGGCATCCACGTTGCCCAATTCTTGTTCACTCTCTCTATGTATAACTGTTTATTACATCTTATTTCAGACTACAAAACATGAGTCTTGTATTTTAAACTGGTATGTACCTTTAAGTCTCTTAAGCTGTTCTTTACCATTGTCAGTTTTGCCGCTAACCTTATATTTCAAGCAGTTTTTCCCTCTATCTTTTTACAAATGTAAATCTTACCTGTTAAGAGCCAATTTGGTCAAGCTCAGACCCAACTTTCCAAACAAATTCTATACTATAGTTATACCTGATAAACAGCCCTCAACTGCTCAGAGATCTGGGGAATGTGATATTTAAGTGTTTGATTATTTAAAAAAAAACTTTTAACAACGACAAAAGAGACAGGTTGGCTCCTAGCAGCAGCTTTCTGCTCCCTCCAAAGAAGACAGTCACGCGCAGAACAACGTCCTTCTGCATCTCGCTTCGACTGCAGAGCGCTGACCATTGGGAAAACCTGCCTTTCATCTAAACTAAAGATCTCTAGACGTGGACGGAATCACCGGAATCGACAGCCTAGCTGCTCAGGTCAAGGTAGGCCTGTCTTCCTACAGATTTCTTAGCCCACAGGATCTTCTGGAGCCTGGCAGGCCCTGCGCTAAACAGCAAAGCTCAAGTGCAACCTTCAGCGACCATGGAGGACCCAAAAAAGAGTAGCTCTGGGTGCCAACCAAGTAAGTTCTCTGTCATTTTTTAATCAGTTACTCAAGTAAAATCTTATCCTTCTCAAAGATCTCTGACAGTCTGACAGCTGAGAGGTTTCGCCAGGTTGAGGTTTTACAAGGTGACCTCACCAAATTTCAAACCAAATTTATCTCTTATGCTACAGTCATTATATGTCTAAAACTTCTGTTTTCACAAACCCAAGGAGTTCTCATGAGTTCCAGGGAGCCAAATCAAGAAATCCATCTTAAACAGGTCAGATACCCCCTCAATTCCCTGGTCCTAAAATTTTTTCCTTTTAACCTTAATTTGACTTTGTTCTTTGTTCTGCCAATAACTTAGGGACTCCAGACATTCCCATGCCACAGACATCGGTCAGAAGCAAAGAGACCAGCTATGCCAGGATGTTCCCAGCACCCCAGCCTTCTCTCGCACCCCCCCCCAAGACGACGCCCACAATCAGCCGGAAGCAGTCTTGAGAATTCGCCGCCCCAATTCCTTCAAACTGAAGTGTCTAATTTGCTTTTTATCAAAAGCAAGATGTGGGAATGATATTCTTGGGTCCCTGCCCTAGCCACGCCCACTCCCATAACCTCTGACCCGCCCATCGCCATCTTGGGACCTCTCACTCTCTCTCTTTCTGCTTCCTTGGCGTGCGCATGCGTTTTCTCTGTCTCTCTCTTCTTTTATCTCTCCTCTCTCCTTTTATCTCTTTTCTCTGTCTTTCTCCCCCTTCCTTAATAAATACTTATGGCTATTTCCTGTGTTTACGCGTCTGTTACCTGCCGCCACCATGGGCCAAGGAAGCGTGCCCTCCTGTAGCCGCCCTCATGGCGGGCTCCCTCCTCCAGCCCGCCTGGGGACCGTTTGCAGCAGCTCTCTAATCGTTTTTTAAGAATAACAGTGAGAGAAGGTGGGAACGCGCAGAAGCAGGTGACTGTTGCTAGGGAAGGGAAAATCTGGGTTCTGACCTAGAGGGCTGGGCCCATTTCTGTCTGCAACTTCCCCAACGATTCGGCGTCTCTCCTGCAAGAACTGACTTTAGCTCCCTAGTCACGGAAGCTGCCTGTCTTTCTAGAGTCTTATGGTTGCTTGGTCCATGCTGTTAAAACGGTATCCTGTCTCTGTCCGGAACCTTGATGATCTTCAGCTCTTTTGCCAAGTAAAATAACTTGACCCATGAGACAATCTACCCATCTCCTTTGACCTCCGCCTCAAAAGAGCAAGCAAACTCTCAAAGGCTCCGCTCAGCCTTGTCAGTCCACCATGCAACAGTCACACTTAAGTGAAGATCTGGATTGTTCCTGCAGACTGCTCTTCCCTGTTAGGCACAGACACTTCCTACAGCATTCTACTTTACCAGAGCCCCAAACCATGGGTGAGGACCTTCCTCAGTGCTCAGGTCACAATGCAGTATTAGCTATGGTGAGTGAATCAAGAGTCTAAGATTTCCCAGGTGACTGTCAACGGAGACCTCAGTGTCTCCACTGTCCTCACAGATCCCAGCCTGAATGTGCTCACATTTCTCAACAGAGAAAACACGCTGAAAAGATAAGTATTGTCTGAGGGACCGTCTGCAAGCAAGATGGCAGCAGAAAGTGACACCTCTGCAGACCCAGCCTGTGTCAAGTCCAAAGCACAAGCTGAGCGAAATGCAAACTGCAGGAAGCCATCCTGGATCACCAGAGAGAGAATGGGTTCTGCTGCACAGGACAGCGGCCCTGGCATGGTGGGGAGCCAGAGCAGCCCCAGAAGGCAGTAGCAGGGGATCTGGAGATGCATGGCATAAAAGGCTCACACGCGCTCCCTTCAGGGTTTTCTAGCCACCCTGTCCTCTGCAGTATACTGCTGTGTGTACCTCCCATGGCTCTCTAAGGCTGGGTGGAGGGAGCCCACATTTGACACGCTCTCCACAGTATCCCCCACATGCCTGGTGTATAGCAGGATCCAGACACTACAAAGGAATAGAATCTGGGGGGTGGGTTGAAGCGGGCATGGAAAGTGTTCTGAAATTTTTAAGTGAAAAAGATGGCTGGAAAGTACTGAAAAACCAGGAGCAATTAACATCTGCTGAAGAACTGGAAGAAGCAACTGAGCTACTACAGCCAAGGGGCTGAATGCCTCGCAGACATTAAGAACGTACCGTGCAGCTGTATTTCCAAAGGGTGTAGACTCAATGGAAACCACAGCAATTCGGGCTGACTTCTACCTAGCTTCTGGGAGTACTACAAAGCCAACGTAGTAAGGAGACAAAACTCCAAATAGTCACGCCCAAGGTTTCAAATCCAGATGGTGGCCAAATGCTTCTGCTTGAGGTAGGGCGCACCCAGGATAGCTGTGAGGAGAGAAGGGGATGCTCACTCCCACGTCCCGTCTAGCAGGACATCAGTCTTCCTTGTCTAGTCCCATAACCCAAGCACAAAGTGACAGCATGCCAACACTCAACAGAGCGTCAGAAGGGAGGGTGCCGAGCATGAGTGAGATGAGGAGCAGTACCACACGGGATGGCAAAGAACACAGACAGATGAGAACACAGAATTCTCATTGAACACAGACATGGACAGAAGAAAATGGAACAGAGAAAGGGAGATGCTGGGGTTATATTTAGGAAGTGGTCTCCTGTGCCAATGTGTTGAAGAAGTCAAACTCTCACTATTTGCTGCTAATATGATAGTTTACATAAGTGACCCCCAAATTTCTACCAAGGAACTTCTACAACTCA